>NW_006921726.1:4675045-4698581 GCF_000298275.1 Orycteropus afer afer
TAGATTGCCCAACCTTCCTTCTGAGGAGTGGCTGGTGGGTTTGAACCACCAGCCTTCTGGGTAGCAGTCAAATGCCTTAGGCACTATGCCACAAGCAAGAATGACAATATTAATTTCTGATTAAATTAACTTTAAGACAAAAACCACCATAAGAGACAAGGAAGGATGTTATATAATGATTAAAGGATCAACTGAACAAGAAGATATAACTATAATAAATATCTCTGGGCCCAATAAAAAACCCCAAAATGCATAAATCAGACTTTAACAGAACTGAAAAGGAAAATAGATGACTCCACAATCATAGCAAGAGACTTTAACACACCACTTTCAACCAAAAATTAAACAACTGTTGAAACAGATGAAAAAGAAATAAGGAAAACAATACCATCTACAATAGCTACCAAAAAAATAAAATATTCGGGAATAAATCTTACCAAGGACATAAAAGACCTGCACAAAGAAAAGTACAAAAGACTACTTCAAGAAACCATAAGAGATCTACATAAATGGAAGAACATACCATGCTTGTGGATAGGAAGATTGAACATTGTGAAAATGTCAATTCCACCTAAAGCAATCTATATTTTCAAGGCAATCCCAATCCAGATCCTATCAACATTCTTTAAGGAGAGGGAAAAAACAATCACTAACTTTATATAGAAAGGAAAGAGACCTTGGATAAGCAAAGCATTATTGAAGGAGAACAAGAAAGAATTTTTCTTTCTGAAAAGCAACAAAGATGCAGCAGAGCTAAACACTACAATCCACCAATGTGAATTTATGGACATCTACAGAGCACTTCACCGAACAATAGCACAATATACATTCTTTTCCAGTGCACATGGAATATCCTCCAAGATACACCATATATTAGGCCATAAAGCAAAACTTAATAAATTTAAAAACATTGAAATACTACAAAGCATGTTCTCAGATCACAATGCTATCAAATTAGAAATCAACAACAAAAAAAAGATCAATAGAAAAAGAGCAAACACACAGAAACTGAATGATATCCTCCTTAAGAATGACTGAGGAAGAGAAGAAATAAAAATTAAATTTTAAAATTCCTTGAATCAAAAAAGAACGAAAACACGACATGCCAAAATCTTTAAGACACAGCAAAAGCAGTGATCAGAGGTCAATTTATAGCAATGAATGCACATCAAAAAAGAAGAAAGAGCCAAAATCAACACTTTAAAGCAACATCTCCAACAATTAGAAAAAGAACAGCAAGAAGAGTCTACAGTCACCAGAAGGAAATAATAAAGATTCAAGCAGAAATCAATGAAACAGAAAATAGAAAGAGAAAAAAATCAGCAAGCCTAGAAGTTGGATTTTTTAAAAGATTAATAAAATTGACAAGCCACTGGCAAATTTAACAAAGAAAAAGAGGGAGAAAATACAAATAACATCAATAAGAAATGAAATAGGTGACATCACAACAGAACCAACTAAAATAAGGAGGATAATATCAGGATATTATGAAGAACTGTACTTCAACAAATTTGAAAATCTAGAAGAAATGGACAGATTTCTAGAAACACACTACTTACCTAAACTAACACAGATTGAGGTGGAAAAGGTGAACAGATCCATAACAAAAGAAGAAATTGAACAAGTCATAAAAAAAATACCAACAAAAAAAGTCCTTGCCTAGACAGTTTCACCAGAGAATTCTACCAAACATTCAGAGAACAGCTGACACCAATGTCTAGTCAAACTATTCCAAAACACAGAAAAAGATGGAATCCTCTCGAATTCATTTTATGAACTGAGCATAACCTTGATACCAAAACTAGACAAAGATGTCAGTAAGAAGGAAAACTTCAGAGTAATATCCCTCATGAATATAGATACAAAAATCTTTAACAAATTTTAGCCAATAGACTCCAACAATATATCAAGAAAATAATTCATTATGACCAAATGTGGTTCATATCAGGTATGCAAGGATGGTTTAACATTAGAAAAACAATCAATGTTATCCACCAAAAAAATAAAACAAAGGCAAAGAACCACATGATCATATCAATCAATGCAGAAAATGTATTTGATAAAATCCAACACCCATTCCTGATCAAAACTCTCAGCAAAATAGGAATAGAAGGGACATTCATCAACATAATAAAGGGCATCTATGCAAAACCAACAGCCAACATTTTTCTCAACAGAGAAAGACTGAAACCATTCCTCTTGTTAACAGGAACCAGACAAAAAGGCTCTCTATCATCATTTCTATTCAACACTGTATTGGAAGTCTTAGCCAAGGCAATAAGGCAAGAAAGGGAAATCAAAGCATCCAAATTAATAAGAAGTCAAACTATCCCTATTTGCTGATGTTAAGATCCTATACCTAGAAAACCTAAGAGACTCAGTCAAAAAACAACTGGAACTACTTGAATTATTTAGCATCATGACAGTATACAAGATCAACATCCAAAAATCAGTTGGATTTCTCTACATCAGCAAAAAGGCAGATGAAAAACAATCACTAACTTTATATGGAAAGGAAAGAGACCTTGGATAAGCAAAGCATTATTGAAGGAGAACAAAGTATGAGGTCTCACACTGCCAGATCTCAAAACCTACTATACAGCCACAGTAGACAAAACTGCCTGGTATTGGTATAATGACAGACACATAGCCTAATGGAATAGAATTGAGAACCCAGAAATAGATCCATGGTCAGCTGATCTTTGACAAAGGGCTGAAATCCATTAAATGGGAAAGAGATTGTCTGTTTAACAAATGGTGCTGGCAAAACTGGATATCCATTTACAGAAAAGTGAAACAAGATCTGTACCTCACACCATACACAAAAACTAACTCCAAATGGATCAAAGATTTAAATGTGAAACCTAAAACTCTAGTGTTCCTCAAGGAAAAACCAGGGGAAAATTTAGGGGCCCTAATATATGGCACATAACAACAAAACAACAACAATATATGGCATAAATAGACTATCTAGCATAACTCAAAATGCACAAACAGCAGAAGATAAACTAGATGAATGGGACCTTCTAAAAATAAAATTTTTGTGTGCTTCCAAAGACTTTCCAGATGAGTCAAAAGAGAAGGTACAGATTGGGAAAAAATATTTGGCAATCACAGATCTGACAAGGGAGTTTCCTCTAGAATTTATAGAAAATTCCAACACCTCAACAGCAAAAAGACTAATAATTCAATTAAAAATGGGCAGAAGACATGAATAGACACTTCACCAAAGAGGATATTCAGGTGGCCAACAAACACATGAAGAAATGTTTGTGATCTTTAGCCACTAGAGAGATGCAAATCAAAATGACAATGGGATACCATCTTGCCCCACCACTAGTACCAAGTTCAACAAGAACAAATGCTGGCTAGGATGTAGAGAGAATGGGACTGTCGTACACTGCTGGTGGGACTGTCAAATGATACAACCACTGTGGAAAGCAGTATGGTGATTCCTTATAAAGTTGGAATTAGAAATACCATTTGACCCAGTCATTCTATCACTAGGTATACATCCTAAAGAAGTGAGAAGCAGAAAAAGAACAGATATATGCACACTCATGTTCATCACAGCACTATTTTACAACAGCAAAAAGATGGAAACAACCTAGGTGCCCATCAACAAAAGAATGGATAACCAAACTATGGTACATACACACAATAGAATACTATGCAACCCTAAAGAATAACATAGACTCTGCAAAACACCACATAACATGGATGAACTTGGAGGACATTATGCTGAGTGAAATAAGTCAATCACAGAAAGACAAATATTGTATTAGTCCATTATTGTAAAAAGTCAAGGAAAGGTTTATATATGGAAGGAAATTTTCTTTGTTGTCTACCAGGTGTGGGAGAGGACCATGTACAGGGTTGGAAGACAATGTTTCTACAAGTTTATTTGTTAAGGGTCAAAGTTGTAGTGACTTCTTGGCCACAACCAGCTACCCAGAGGAAGCGAGTAGTTGACCTGTGAGCTCGGGACCATGGTTGCAGGGGATATCCAGTTCAATTGGCATAACATACTACACAAAAACATTGTTCCACATCCTACTTTAGCAAGTAGCGACTGGGAACTTAAACACTTGCAAGTGGCCATCTAGAGGCAGCAATGGGTCTGTCCTCATCCAGAGCAAAGAACTATGAAGAAAACCAAAGACACATGGAAACAATTATTCCAAGGGATTTTGGTACACCATGTGATCCTCAGCCTATATGTTCATAAGACTAGAAGACCTAGAGGGTGTGTGGCCACCACTGTCAATCACTTGCAGGGGGATCTATGTAGGAGATCTTGGATAGACTGGGAGAACAATATGGAACAAAACTCAAAATCATGAGGGGAAAAAAAAAAAAAAAAGGACCAGGTTTGCTGGTCTTATGGAGCCGATGGAACCCCTGAGACTATGGCCCCTAGCTGCCCTTTGGGTCTGCAATTGAACACTCTCCTGTGGCTTCCAGCCAAACAAAAGATAGACATATGATCAGAATATTTACTTTAGGTAGATACACTCCTTGAAGAGATCAATCATGAGAGAATAGAAGGACTGTATATGCACAGGGAAACAGCTCAGGAGATAGGAGTGCATGGGAGGGAAGACACAGGGAAGAAGTAACTATGGGGAGAAAGTGGGAGGAAAGCTGTTGCATTGTGGGAAATAGCAATCAATGTCACATATCTGGTGTATGGAAAATGAATTTGTTTTATAAACTTTCACCCAAATCACAATAAAAATTAAAGAAAAAAAAAGAGACTTAAATATAAAACAATAAAAAGTAAATTCTCCACTAGGAAATAAAGGTTTTAATTGGAACATTACTTCAGCCAACACATAAGTAGATTATCTTTTTGACCCTAAAATGAACACCCAAAGTGAAATTTAGGCAGCCTCTGAGTTCCATTATAAGGTAAAAGAAAATAGAAGATGAAAAACGAATTTATAAAAGGAAAAACCTGGAAAATTGAAATAAAACGTCTTAAGTATTGACAAATTCCTTAAGTTTGCTTATTTCCGGTCCTTCACCAATGTTCCCCACAACCACTCTTTTTAAAAAGTAAGCTTCCTCACTATGCAACATTACTTATAGCTTTAAATAGATGAAATTCCCATAGCCAGCAATAAAATAGGGTCTGCTTACAGAAGGGCTATGGAAGGATCTTGTATTCCAAAACTTCTGCAAAAGCTCTTCTTGGCTGCCCCTTTCTTAGGTCCTTAGCCTCCAAAGCTTAGGACACCCATCCTATGTAGTATGGTGCAAAGGACTAAGCATTTGTCTACTAATGGAAAGGTTGGTAGTTTGAATCTTCCCAGAGGAGCCTGAAAAGAAAGACCTGGCATTCTATTTAGGTTAAAGTTAGCCATCATAGAGAGGTACATGGGAGATAGAGACAACAAAGAGGAACCCTTTCACATGTACAGTACTGCATTATCAGTGATGGCAACCATTGATCTATGGGTGGGTAGTGTGATAGATGGGTGGACAGGCTGGATGATCAGGTATGTCTAGGCAGGGGGCATACATCCCTGGCAAGACAGCACAGCAGCTAGGAGTGCAGAATGATGCTTCACTACTCAGCTCATCAAGCCCCAGGCTCCATGGGAAGCACAGATAGTTAATGCTGGGCATTCACGATGGATGCCACTATGATTCAATTCTTTCAGTCACCCAGTGAAGTAAGGACAATTATTTCATTCTATAAATGAGGAATTTGAGGCTAAGTGAGGGAAAATGTTTTATCAATAAATGGCAGAAATCAATATTTAGACCCAAATGGCAGAATATCAGAGACATCTGGGGATTAAGTTATTGTTGGGAGCTCTGGTGGTATAGTGTGTTTGACTGCTAACCAGAAGGCTGGTGGTTCAAACCCACCAGCCACTCCTTGAAACAAAGATTGGGCAATCTACTTCCATAGTGATACTGTCTTGGAAACCCAAGGAGAGGTCATTATGAGTCGGATCCGACGTGACCACAGTGAGTTTGGTTTTGGTGTGTTGTTAGTTACCACCAAGTCACCTCTGACTCATGATGACCTTATATACTAGAATGTAATATTGCCTGGTCCTGAACCATCTTTATTATCACTTATATGTTCAAATCCATTGTTTTGGTCACCCTACTCCTGACAAAACAACCTAGAGAACTTTGGTGGTGTAGTGGTTACACTACACTACTGTAAGGTTGGTGGCTCAAATGCACCAGCTGCTCTGTGGGAGAAAGATGAGACAATTTGATTACATAAAGATTTACAGCCTTGGAAACCCTATAAGGCAGTTCTACTCTGTGCTGTAGGGTCACTATGAGTTGAAATCAACTTCATGTCAGAGGGTTTGGTGTTATGTTTTTGGTTCCAACGTAGTGGCTCATCTTCCATCACTATGTTGGACAATGTCCTGCTGTGCTGCATAGGGTTTTCACTGGTTAATTTTTGTAAGTAGATCACCAGGACCTTCTTCCTAGTCTATCTTAGTCTGGAAGATCCATTGAAACCTCTCCACCATGGGAGACCCTCCTAGTATTTGAAATGCTGGTGGCATAGCTTCCAGTATCATAACAGTAGCCAACACTGTATGACAAAGTGACTGATAGGTGATGAGAACTCAAGCACCTACTAATTTACCATCTTATGGTGACCATATATACAATAGAATGTAATATTGCCTTGGAAACCCAAGGAGGGGTGGGTATGAGTCAGATCAGGGGTTCAAACCCACCAGCTTTTCCATGGGAAGAGTATGGGGACAATTACTTCTGTAATTGGAAACCCAGTGGAGGTTGCTGTGCATCAGAATCGACTCAATGGCAGCAGAAGGGTGTGTTCTTTTAGGAGTTCTGGTGGTGCTGCTACCCAAAAGGTCAGTGGTTCTAACCCACCTCTGTGGGAGAAAAATGAAGGAGTCTGCTTCCATAAGTATTTGGAGCCTTGGAAACCCTGTGGGGGCAGTAGTATTTTGTTCTTTGCTATGTGTTGAAATTGACTTGATGGCATTAGGTTGGGTTTGGTTTTGGGTGGTTTCCTGATTTAGGTTAGGTTTCTGGTGTGGAAATTCATAGTGTACTTATTCTTGTAATGCAAGACTTCTTACTTCCTCATCTCCTGTGTGACTCATCATCTATGTCAGAAGTTGGCTATACTTTAGCCTGGGAGGATTGATTAAAATAGATAAGACTAGGCTCTAATGAAGGAGCTCTGGTAGCATAGTGGCTAAGACACTTGACTGCTAACCAGAAGGCAGGCGGTTCAAACCCACCAGCCACTCCTCGGAAGGAAGGTTGGGCAATCCTACTTCCGTAGTGATACTGCCTCGGAAACCCAAGGAGGGGTCGCTATGAGTCGGGGCCGACTCGATGGCAAATAACAACAACAACAACAACAGGCTCTAATGAAAGAGATTCTGACTAAATTGGTTCATGGTGGGATATTTTAAAAATTTCTTCCAAGTTATTCAAAGAAGCAGCCTGGAGCTAGATGCTCATTCAGTGAATATAACCACTCCCCTGAGTCAGAGAGGACACTCTCCCACTCATTGCTTTATTTCCTATCTCCTGTAGACTACACATGTCTCTTTCACCATGAATCAGAACTGAGGGAGTCTACTAAAGAAGGAAAGTTGCAACCCTTTTGCAGGAACCTTG
This sequence comes from Orycteropus afer afer, assembly GCF_000298275.1. NCBI lineage: Eukaryota > Metazoa > Chordata > Mammalia > Tubulidentata > Orycteropodidae > Orycteropus > Orycteropus afer. The sequence goes on from NW_006921726.1 coordinate 4,682,687, forward strand.
TGATTATATTGGACTCAAATAGACAGTATAGCATAATCTCATCTCAAGATCAGGACTTCAAGACAGTTTATTCTGATTCAACTCCCTGCCGATAATTTGCACAGACTGAATCAGAATCTACAGTTTAACAAGATCCGTGGATGATTCTTGTAGATCCCCAGGTCATTCTTATGTGTACCTTTTTATAAGATCTCCAGATGATTCTTATGTATACATTTTTACATGAGGAAAATGTAGAAATGTACCTCATATAAAAGTTTTTATATGAGGAAGTGAGAAATTTTCCATTACAGGAATAAAAATGTATACATAAAAATTATCTGGAGTTCCTGTTAAATTGTAGATTCTGATTCTGTAACCTAGGGAGGAAATGCAAACTCTCAGCAGGGTGTTGAACCAGAACAAACTTGTTCCAAGCCTTGCTTAAGACCTTTCTTCTGTATGTTTCTGATTTCAAATCTCATAAGGTATAAGAAACTATTGTTTTAAAAGTACATGACAACTTAGAAACAGATATATGTCTCCCTTTGTGGCTCTCTAACATTAACTACAAGCCACTAGGAACCTGTCAGTCATAAGAAAGTTATTTAGACAAGCTCTGAACTTAGACATAGAAACATAGAAGTCTGTGAAACATGTGGTAAACAACCTTTAAGTTGATTTGACCTGACTTGCTGTGATAAAAAAGGACATAATATAGTTAATCTTTGTAAATTAGCCTTGAGATAATCTAAGCAACCTTCCTAATCTCTAACCTTGAAGAAAAGATGCATCATTCAGCTATTCTCTAATCCTGGAAAAAGATATAACATGCTAGTCTTCAGTATCACACAGGCTTTTATCATGTGGAGCCAGGTGACAAATTCATACATAAACCCTAAATTTCTGCTTACTGAGAGAAAGCAGAGGCAAACACTGAGAGTTTGCTGAGACTGTACTGCTATCAATCTTGGACCCTTTCAAAGAAGGACCTCTGCTTAGTTCAAGCTGTGGGTAGGTCTTCTTGCCAAGACTTCTGGTTAAAGGTAAAAGCCCAAAGTGAAAGAATTGGACTCTAACTGTTGAACTAACATTGTAATTGTTAATTCTGATTCTCTGGTTCTAAATGAATGTTGTGGGGTCTTATTGGTGTGCTTGCTATGACTAGTTTACAATAAACTAAACAAATTTATGCATATCAAACCTGAGTATCTCTCTATTAATTTCTTAAGATAAAGTTTATGCAACAATCTTTAACTTAATCACATTTCCAAAAAAATCTTTTACCATGTAAGGTTACATATTCTCAGGTTCCAAGGCTTAGGATATGGGCATCTTTTGGGGCCATTATTCTGCCCACGGCAGGAACCAAGCACCAATGGAGAAAATGGATCAAGATTCTTAATCTTTTGAAATTAAATGTTATGAGTCTCTAATGGGCAGTGATAGCCCAAAATAACTCTCTGGCCAAGAAATCATGCCAGGGCCCCGCAGGGCACTGCACCACAAAGGAAGGGGTATCTGCATGGGTTTCCCAGTGGTACCCCTTAGGCAAGTGCTGGGCAGGTCTGGGAAATTTATAAAGAAAGTGGAGAGTTTCCATTTGTCCTCAGATGAGATACGGAGATTGTGAAGTCAGGAAGACACCTGGTTTGGGATAAGCAGAGATAGGAGAGAACAATTTTTATTAAGTGCAGATGCAGCTCAATTGATTCCCTCATTCCTTTTGCAATGTTTTATGTAACTTCATAACTGATGAAACAGAATCTTAAAAATATATTAGCCTTAAAGAGATAGAAACAACCTAAACGCCCATCAACAGATGATTGAATAACAAAACTATGGTATATTCACACAATGAGATACTATGTAACACTGAAGAATAATGAAGAATGAATGAATCATCTTGCAACATGGATGAATTTAGAGGACATTATGCTGAGTGAAACAAGTCAATCACAGAAGGACAAATATTGTATGAGCCCACTATTGTAAAAAGTCAAGGAATGTTTATTAAGGGAAGTAAACTCACTTTGTTAGTTACCAGGGAAGGGAGAAAAGGGGAGGGAAAATCTCAGACTATTTGCTTCACTTAGGGGTGGCTCTATTTTAAGGCTGCGGCCCAAGGTAGGCAGGTATAGGGCTCGGGGGCTGCTTCACTTGGAGGAGGCTCTATTTTAAGGCTGGGAACTGAGGTAGGTGGGCTTGGGCCTTGGGGCTACTTCACTTGGGGCTACTTCACTTGGGGCCTAAGGTAGGTAGGTACAGGGCTCAGGGCTGCTTCATTTTGGGGTGGCTGTATTTTAAGGCTGGAGTCCAAGGTAGGTAGAGCAGAGTGGTTAGGAACAACTAAGAGAGATGAACTTGTCTGTCAGTTTGTTGTCCTGTGGTGGCTTACATGTTACTGTGAGGGTGGAGGCTATGCCACCAGTGTTGCAAAATGCCAGCAGGGTTACCCATGGTGGACAGGTTTCAGCAGACCTTCTGTGCTAAAACAGACTCAGAAGAAGGAAGAGGCCATCCACTTCCCAAACAATTGGCCAGTGAAAAACTTATGAATAGCAATAAAACACTGTCTGATACATTACTAGAAAACTTTATCATTAGCCCTGAAATATTGTTTGATATAGTGTCAGAGGATGAGCCCCTCAGGTTAGAAGGCACTCAAGGTATGACTGGGAAAGAGCTGCTTCCTCAGAATAGAATCAACCTTAATGATGTGGATGGAGTAAAGCTTTCAGGACCTTCTTTTGCTGATGTGGCACAACTCAAGATAAGAAGAAACAGCTGCAAATATCCATTAGTAATCAAAATACAAAATGTACAAAGTATGAATCTAGGAAAATTGGAAGTTGTCACAAATGAAATGGAACACATAAAGATCGATATCCTAGGTACTAGTGAGCTGAAATGGACTGGTTTTGGACATTTTGAATCAGACAATCATATGATCTACTATGCCAGGAATGACAAATTAAAGAGGAACAGCATGGCATTCGTTATCTCAAAGAATGTTTCAAGATCTATCCTGAAGTACAATGCTGTCAATAACAGGATAATATCCATACACCTATGAGGAAGACCAGTTAATATTACTATTATTCAAATTTCCCCACCAACCACCAAAGCCAAAGATGAGGAAATTGAAGATTTTTACCAACTTCTGCCATCTGAAATCAACCAAACACACAATCAAGATGTGTTAATTATCACTGGTGATTGGAATGCAAAAGTTGGAAATAAAGAAGAATCACAGGTAGTTGGAAAATATGGTCTTGGTGATAGAAATTATGCTAGAGATTGCATGATAGAATTTTGCAAGATCAACGACATTGAAAGTACCTTTTTTCAACAACACAAATGTGGCTCTACACGTGGAGTTCACCTGATGGAGAACACAGGAATCAGATTGACTACATCTGTGGCAAGAGACAATGGAGAAGCTTAATATCTTCAGCAACAACAAAACAAAGACTTGATTGTGGAATAGGCCATCAGCTGCTCATATGCAAGTTCAAGTTGAAATTGAAGACAATAAAACAACTCCACAAGAGCCAAAATATGACCTTTATTTCATCCCTCCTGGATTTAGTGACCATGTAAAGGGTAGATTTGATGCATTGAACACCAATGACCAAAATTCAGAAGAATCGTGGGATGACATCAAGAACATCATCCATAAAGAAAGGAAAAGGTCATTGAAAAGACTGAAAAGGTAGAAAAGACCAGGGCGGATGTAGAGGAGATTCTGAAACTTGCCCTAGAATGGAGAGTAGCTAAAGCAATTGGGAGAGTCAACAGGATAAAAGAGCTGAATGAAAGAATTCAAAGAGCAGCTCGAGAAAACAAAGTCACTTGCTATAATGAAATGTGCCAAGAGTAGCAGTTAGAAAACCAAAAGGGAAGAATACACTCAGCATTTCTCATGCTGAAAGAACTGAGGAAAAAAAATTAAGCCTTGAATTGCAATATTGAAAGATTCCATGAGTATTAGGTTGAACGATGCAGGAAACATCAAAAGAAGATGGATGGAATATACAAAGTCACTATACCAAAAAGAATTGATAAATCATCATCCATTTCAAGAGGTAGCATATGATCAAAAACCAGTGGTATTGAAGGAAGAAATTGAAACTGCACAGAGGGAAATGCAAACAAGGCTCCAGGAATTTACAGAATGGCCACTGAGATGTTCCAACAAATGGATGCCACCCTGGAGGTACTCATTCAACTATGCCAAGAGATTTGGAAGACAACTACATATCCAACTGACTGGAAGAGATCCACATTTTTACCCATTCCAAAGAAAGGTGATCCCACAGAATGTGGAAATTATCAAATAATATCATTAATATCACATGCAAGATCTTACTGAAGATAATTCAAAAATGGGTGCAGCAGTATATTCACAGAGAGCTTCCAAGAATGCAAGCTGGATTCAGAAGAGGATGTGAAATGAGGGATATCATTGTGATGTCAGATAGATCTTAGCTGAAAGCAAAGAACAGCAGAAAGATGTTTACTTATGTTTTATTGACTACGCAAAAGCATTTGATTGTGTGAATCATAAAAAATTATGGATAACATTGAGAAGAATGAGAATTCCAGAACTCTTAATTGTACTCATGAGGAACCTGTACATAGACCAGGAGGTAGTCATTTGAACAGAACAAAGAGATAATGCATGGTATAAAATCAGGAAGGGCGTGCATCAGGGTTGTATCCTTTCACCATAGTTATTCAATTTCTATGCTGAGCAAATAATCTGAGAAACTGGACTATATGAAGAAGAACATGGCATCAGGATTGGAGGAAGACTCATTAACAACCTGCAATATGCAGATGACAAAAGTTTGCTTGCTGAAAGTGAGGATGACTTTGAGCACTTATTGATGAAAATTGAAGACTACAGTCTACAATATGGATTATGTCTCAACATAAAGAAAACAAAAATCCTCACAACTGGACCAATAAGCAGCATCATGATAGATGGAGAAAAGATTAAAGTTGTCAAAGACTTCATATTACTTGGTTCTACAATCAACATCAATGGAAGAGCAGTCAAGACATCAGATGACGTATTGCATTGGGCAAATCAGCTGCAAAACACCTCTTTCAAGCACTGAAGACCAAAGATAATCTCCTTGAAGACTAGGAAACCCCTAACCCAAGCCATGGTATTTTTAATCATCTCATATGCATGTGAGAGCTGGAAAATGAATAAGGAAGACCGAAGAAGAGTTGATGCTTTTGAGTTGTGGTATTGGCGAAGAATGCTGAAAGTACCATGGACTACTAAACAGACTAACAAATCTGTCCTGGATGAAGTGCAGCTGGAATACTCTTTGGAAGCGAGAATGGCCAGACTCGTTTCACCTACTTTTGTCATTTTGTCAAAAGGGACCATTCTCTGGAGAAGATGTCATGCTTGGTAAAGTGAAGGGTCAATGAAAGAGGGGAAGCCCTCAATGAGATGGATAGACATGATGGCTGCAGTGATCGGCTCAGGTATAGTAGGGATAGTGAGGCTGCCACAGGACTGGGCAGTGTTTCTTTCTGTTGTACATAAAGTCACTATGACTTGGAGATGACTCGATGGCACATAACAACAACAACATAAGAACACATTTCTAAGGGGAAAATGCATATGAGTGATATAGTTAGGTATAGTAGTAAGTATCTCTAAGCTGAGAGAAGGGCTTAAAGGACTTCATGGCCTACTGAAGTCTGTTCTTCCCAAATCTCTTGGTGCACCAAGCTGGTTGCTTTTGGAGGAAGCATAAATTTTCTTAGGAACTGTATTAGTTTCCTCTTGCTGCTGCAACAAATCACCACAACCTTAGTAATTTAAAGCAAAACAAATGTATAGGTCAACAGGACTGTGATCCTATTCTTGGGGAGAAACTATTTCCTTGAATTTCCTGCTTCCAGAAGGCATTACTCTTTGAATCCTGGCCCTATATCACTCTGAATTTCTATTTTCACATCTCTTTTACTCCCTCTGCTTTTGTCACCATAGCACCTTCTGTGATTCTGACCTCCTTTCAGAATGGATCATAAAGACTGTTGTGATTATACTGGACTCACCTGGATAATCCTGGAAAGTCTCCCAAATAAAGATCATGTACTTAATCACGTCTGCAAAACAGGTTCTGAATTAGTTCAAACCAGTTCAGCCATGGCAATGAAGCAAAATTGGAACAGAACAAAATTTTTAAAATTTGGGTGAAGCAAAACAATAACCAATATTGAAAAAATTACACATCAAAGCCCTGGAATGGAGGACTGGGAAGAGATGTAGTGAGCCCTTTCAGGAGCCTGATGTAGGAGATTGAGTTATTACCAAGACTGTGGAGAGCAACACACATTCAAAATGGTCAGCTGCCATTTTTGAGGGCAGCAATGTTTACAACCCAGCCAGTCAAGAAATTTGGTTGTCATGCAACATGCATGCTGTCTTTGTTTACTAAGAGGAAGCTTAGGCTTCTAACAGGACATCAACCCTTAGCTTTTCCCTTTCCAGTTATTCTGTTTTACTTACATTTTACAAATTCAGATCTGTTCCAGTTTTGCTTCATTGACCATGACTTAACTGGGAAGAATAAAATTGAAGTCCTTCTTCAAAATCCCTTTTACCATGTAATGTAACATATTGCAGGTTCTAGGGATTAGATTGTAGACATCATGGGGGCATGATTAAGCCCACTACAGGAACCAAGGATCAATGGAAGAAATGGATCAGAATTCTTAATCTTTTGAAATTAAATTTTACCATAGTCTGTAATGGACTATGATGGTCCCAAATAATTTCATGGCCAAAAAATCATGCCAAGGGATCCAGGGGGTACTGCACCATGGAGGAAGGGACATTTGTATAGGTCTCTCAGTAGTACCCCTCAAGCAAATGTTGGTTAGAGATCTGTAGGACTGGCTACTCTGGCACAGTGGCCATCCTTTGGGAACAGTGTTCTTGGATGTGGGCAGGAATAAAAAGACAACTTTGAATCCAACTGTAATCCCTGGTGGTGCAAATGGTTATTTAATATGTTCAGCGGCTAACAAAAAGGTTGGAGGTTCAAATCTGCCCAGAGACACTTCAGAAGAAAGGCCTGGTGATCTGCTTCTGAAAATTAGCCATTGAAATCCTTATGGAGTGCAGTTCAACTCTGACGTGTATAGGGTCTGCATGAGTTGGAGATTGACTCCATGGCAAGTGGTCAGAGACCAACTAGGCAGGAGATCCACATCAATAAGAGTTTAACTGCAACAGTGGGCTAGCATCCAACAGAGGATTTAGGACCTGTGTGCAAAAGTGATCAAGAGCTCCAGATAGAGGCAGAAGGAAGAATTCCCAAAGGAGAGATGTGGCTTCTTGCTAGTATGTGCAAATAATCCATGCACAACTACTTGGAGAAATAAAAGACATAGCAAGATTTGCACCCTAAGGTGGTTGTTTTCATTATCTAGTGCTGCTGTAACAGAAATACCACAAATGGGATGGCTTTAACAAACAGAAGTTTATTCTCTTACAGTTTAGAGGCTTTAAGTGTGAGTTAAAAGTGCCAGCCATTAGGGGCTGGGTGAAAGCCCCCCAGCCTTGGGCTTCAGCTCTGCCTCATGCTCCCGGCCCACTGAAGCTGGAGGCTTTTCTTCACTCAGACAGCTGCTGGCTGCTGAGGCAGACAAACCTAAGGTTGACAAGTAAAAAGGCACACCCCTAATGGCCACAGTATAGACCATTGATTCAAGTCCATTGAAAGTACCAGGATTGGCAGAGCATGGCAGGCTGCTGAACAACGACTCGGCTACATGCAGGATTCAAGCATGAGATAAGCTACAGATCATTCCCAAAGCTGCTTCTTATATATGGAAAGCAGACCACATCCAAAAGGCAGCTACTCAGCTACTTGTGGTAGATCCCACCATGGAGTTGATTGCCAGTCTCATCATGCAACTACCACCAGCTGACCAGCCACTCAACCAGGCCAAGCCAAGTTGACAAACAACCTTAACTACCAGAGTGGTGATGTAAAAGTTACCCCAGGATAATTTTAGAAGAGAAATCAGACCTCTGAAAATCTCTCTGATACAAGTAAGCACAGAGTTCACAGGAAGGGCACAGGCTCTAGAACTGTCCTCTCAAATTTAAAATGCTTGTGAGTTACCTGGGGAGCTTGTTAAGCTGCATCTTCTTATTCAGAGTGTGGGGTGGGTTTGAAAATCTGTGGTTCTAACAAACCCCCAGGTGATGCTGATGCTGCTGGCCTCGAACTGCACTTTGAATAGCAAGGCCTTTGAGGAAGCCAGCTTCATGGATGTACAATCCAGTGCAGTTGTGTGGGCCCCACACATAAAAGGGCTTTGTGCTTCCTTTAATGTTCTGCTCTTACTGTTGTGAAATTCCAATAATTTTATAACAAGGTGCCCCATATTTTCATTTTTCACTGGGCCCTGCAAATTGTGTAGCTGGTAGAGTTTAGAGTCTGTTGTTATTGTTAGGTGCCATCGAGTTGGCTCTGACTCATAGTGATCCTATGTACAACAGAAGGAAACACTGCCTGGTTGTGTGCCATCCTCACAATCATTGTTATATTTGAGCCCATCATTGCAACCACTGTGTCAATCCATCTTATTAAAGATCTTCCCCTGCTTCACTCACCTTTTACTTTACCAAGCATGATATACTTCTCCAGGGAATGGTCCTTTCTGACAACATGACAAAAGTAGGTGAGACGAAGTCCAGCCATTTTCATTTCTAAGGAGCATTCCAGCTGCAGTTCTTCCAAGACATATTTATTTGTTCTTCTGGCAGTCCATGATATTTTCAATATTCTATACCTCTATCACAATTCAAAGGCATTAACTCTTGTTCGGTCTTCCTTATTCATTGTCCAGCTTTCACTTGTGTAGGAGGCTGTTGAAAATATCATGGTTAGGCACACTTTAGTCTTCAAAGTGACTTCTTTGCTTCTTAACACTTTTAAGAGGTCTTTTGTAGCAGATTTTCCCAGTGCAATATGACATTTGATTCCTTGACTGCTCCTTCTATGTGTGTTGAGTGTGGATGCAAGTAAAATGAAATCCCTGACAACTTCAATCTTTACCCCATTTATCATGATGTGACTTTTTGATCCAAGTTTGAGGATTTTTATTTTCTTTACATTGAGGCGTAATCAATACTGAAGTTTGTAGTCTTTGATCTTCATCAGAAAGTGGTTCAAGTCATCTTCACTTTCAGCAAGCAAGATTGTGTCAACTGCATATTGCAGCTTGTTAATGAGTCTTCCTCCAAACCTGATGCTGAGTTCTTCTTAATACAGTCCAGCTTCTCAGATTGTTTGCTCAGTACACAGACTGAATAAGTATGGTGAAAAGACACAACCCTGATACACACCCTTCCTTATTTTAAACTATGCAGTATCCCCTTGTTCTGTTTGAATGACAGCCTCCTGGTCTATGTACAGGTTCCTCATGAGCACAATTAATTGTTTTGGTATTCCCATTCTTTGTAATGTTATCCATATTTTTTTTATGATCCACACAGTCAAATGCCTTTTCATAGTCAATGAAACACAGGTAAAATACCTTTCTGGTATTCTTTGCTTTCAGCCAAGATCCATGTGACATCAGTGATGATATCCCTTGTTCTATGTCTTCTTCTGAATCCAGCTTGAATTTCTAGCAGTTCTTTTTGTCAATATACTGCTGCAAACATTTTTTGTTATCTTCAGCAAAATTTTATTTGCAGGTGATATACTCTGATTACTTAGTGTCTCTCTAACAGAAATATACCACAAATGGGATGGCCTCAACAAACAGGAGTTTATCCTTACAATTTGGAGGCTTTAAGTCTGAGTTCAAAGTGCCAGGATCTAGAGTCTGGATGAAAGCCCCTCAACCTTGGGCTTCAGCTCTGCCTTCTGCTCCTGGTCCACCGAAGCTAGAGAATTTCTTCACTCAGTCAGCTACTGGCTGCTAAGACTGACAAGCCCAAGGTTGACAAGTAAAAAGGCACAGTCAAGTCCATTGAAAGTCCCAAGGTTGGCAGAGCATGGCAGGCTGCTGAACAATGACACAGCTACATGCAGGGTTCAAACATGCCATAAGCTAGAGACCATTCTCCAAGGGTTCTCCTTATATACAGGAAGCAAACCACATGCCTAGGGCAGCTACTCAGCTGCTCACAGTAGATTCCACCATGAAGTTGATTACCAGTCTCATCAAGGGGAATACTACATCCAGCTGCCCAGCCACTCAAACAGGCCCAGTCAAGTTGAGACACAAACTTAGCTACCACATGATACTAATGATACTGTTCTGTAATTTCCACGTTCTATTGGATCACCTTTCTTTGGAAGAGCACAAATATAGATCTATTCCAGTCAGTTGGCCAGGTAGCCCTCTTCCAAATTTCTTTGCGTAAATGAGTAAGCACCTCCAGCACCACATCCTTTGTTGAAATATCTCAATGGGTATTTTGTCAATTCCTGGCATCTTGTTTTTCACAAATTCCTTCAGTGCAGCTTGGAGTTTCTCCTTCAGTACCATTTATTCTTGATCATAGGCTACCTCCTGAAATAGCTGGTCAGCTCTGGTGGCATAGTGCCTAAGACTGCTAACCAGAAGGCTGGCAGTTCAAACCAACCATACACTCTTTGGAAGGAAGATCAGGTAATCTACTTCCAAAGAGATACCACCTCAGAAACCCAAGGAGGGGTTGCTATGAGTCAAATCAACTAGATGACAGTGATTTTTGTTTTCTTTTGTTCTGTTTTTTTGTTTGTTTGTTTGTTTGTTTTGGGCCAATTATTTGTGTGTTCCTTCCACTTTTTTTGGTGTTTTCTGCGTCATTCAGTATTTTGCCCATAAAATCCTTCGATACTGCTACTCAAGGCTTGAATTTTTTTCTTCAGTTTTTTCTGCTTGAGAAATGCTGAGCATGTTCTTCCCTTTTGGTTTTCTAACTCCAGGAGCTGAGTTCAAATCTTAGCTCTGCCCTTCACAAGTCCCACTTGTATGTAAATCGTCCTTAGCTTCTGTGAGACTCATTTCCATCTATTATAAATAGTGTTAAAGATAGTAGCTATGTGTGTTAGATGAGATGTGTAAGAACTTGGCCAAGTATCTATATGCAATGGCAAGTAGAAGCTGCTATGAGCTGTGCTGATGTTGCTTCCATTACCAGCAATGATCGAGCACTACTTTGTGCCCAAACTACACCATTAGTATTACTATTTTGTTTTGTTTTGCTACTTGATTTTTAGTAATCATTTCCTCTTTAATCTGCTTTAATTGGCATTAAAACCTGTGGTTGCTTTTGTTTTAATGCTGCTTTGGCACCATTGAATGCTTCAGGGAATTTTGACTTGTAAAGGGAAACTACGTACTGTGAAGCCAGTCATTTCCTCCTAATAGCGTCAACCCCAATTCCTTCATGTCTCAAGACCTTCCCAGGCTACCTAGTAGCATCATTAAGCATCATACATTTCCTGGAAATCATCTACTGCCAAATTAAATGTTCTCTGGCCAGGTAACATTGAAGGCAAGAAGATTTAGGTTAGACACTAGCAGCTTCAAGGTAAAAAATCAAGATATTTGTTAATAATTAGTTTTCTCTCTTTTTTTCCTGTGTGAAGCAAGAACAAATACAAGAATGAGTGTATAAAGAATAAACCAAAAACAAATTCACTGCCTTCGAGTTGGTTCTGACTCATATCAACTCCATATGAGTTAATTCATTTTCTTGATCAAATTTCAATTACTTCTTTTTCAGCTCTGGTTTTCTTGGAACAATATCCTACACCCTTCCCAGAGTGCATCATATAGTCTTTAGTGATGTTGTTTGTCTCAGTTGCTTCCACAAAAAGCAGATTTGGAGAACCAGTGTATTTGCCCGGCATGTTAGTGCAGTTGCTTTTAATCCTGACTGTGCAATAGAATCACTGGGGACACTTTAACAAATTACCAATGCCAGAGATTTCAGTTCAATTGCTTTGGGGCAGGTCCATGCATTCGCACCTTCAGAAGTTTCCTAAGTGAGTCTAATGTGCAGCCAGGTTTTAAATGAACAAAATTGTTTTAATATGGCACAATATGCAAGGATCAGAGAGTGGTGGCTAAGAGTACGAATCTTGGATTCAAACTTACCAGTTGCCAGTGGCTATAGAGTCAGTTCTAACCATGGTGACTGACCACACATGTGTCAGAGTAGAACGGTGCTCCATAAGGTAGTCAATAGCAATTTTTCAGAAGTAGATCACCAGGCCTTTCTTCTAAAGTACATGTGAGTGAACTCCAAACTCCAATCTTTTGGTTAGCACCCAAGTTCCCCCCAACGACTAAAACTACCAGGTTCAAATCCTTGGGTTGTCCCTTACTAGCTATGTGATGTTAGCAATTTACACAACTTTTCTCTGCCACAATGTCCTCATCTTATAAAATGGGATAATAATAGTGGGTTATTGTGGAATTAAACAAATGTTTATCTATAAAACACTTAGAACAACATCTAAGTGCATGGTAAGGACAGTGCAAGCTTTTGATATGTCATTGTTAGGTGCCATTGAGTCAATTCTGACTTATAGTGACATAAAAGAATAAAATGACTTATAACAGAATAAAACATTGCCTGGTCTTGCACCATCCTCACAAAAGGTATGCTTGAGTTCATTGTTGCATTTAGTAATATGAAAGTACTTTAAATGTAGTAAGCCTGTGTGATTTACAAGGAACATACACTATTAATATATTTTTTCTAATTATGTAAATTAAATAATTTTCAATTTCTAAGGTTGGACTTATTTTCTGATTTTAAGTTTGAAGACTTTTTTATTTCTCCTCCTTTGGAGGCTCCAATCTCAGTCTGCCTTTGTCAATAGGCCAAAAAAATGAAAGTTAAATTTGCTACAAACTTACTAGTACACAATTTGTTGCTAACAATGTTGAGCACTTAGAATTTATTAGCAAATATATATTTTTCTTTTGCAGAATTAAAAACACTGCCATCAAGTCAATTCCGACTCACAATAACCCATATTGAGTTTCCAAGCCTCTAAGTCTTTACAGAAGTAAATTGCCTCATCTTCTTCCCATGGAGCAGCTGGTGTGTTTGAAGCACTGGCTTTCCCTGTTAGCAGCCAAATGTCTTATTATGCCACCAGATAGTAAACCTTCTTATCCTTAGTGAGGCTTAAGTTCCAAAGATTGTGATCCTCTCTGATAAGTATACTGGTGGAGGCAGCAAGAAGGGTCTTGGAATCAAGTTCTTGAGTTTTAGATACCATCTGGGTAAGTCTGTTAAACAACTGGGAAAGTCTATAAAACAGAGTTGTATTAGTTACTCCAGAGCCACAGTTCTCAAAGTGTGGTCCCTGGCCAGTGGCCTCAGCATCTCCTGGAAAATTGTCAGAAATGCAGACTTTGGGTCCTACCACAGGAAAAAAAAAAAAAAAATCTGTTGTTATCCAGTTGATTCCAATTTATAGCAATCCTGTAAGACAGAGTAGAACTGCCCTGTAATGTGCCTATAGCTATCAATTTTTATGGAAGCAGACTGCCTCATTGTTCTCTGCTGGTGGGTTTGAACCACTGACCATTCCATTAGCCGAAGAGCTCTTAACCACTGCACCACCAGGGCCCTGCCAGAGACCTACTAAATTGGCTACTTTACTAGATGAGGGACTACAATCTGTGTTTGCTTTTAATGTCACAAAAGTTCTAGAAAAGTTTCTCCGAATCTAAAATTATCCAGTTCCATATTGTTTTTACAATAATTTAAAATGAGAGATTCTCTGCAGCAATTCCATCATGGTCTTAGTGTTAACCTTTGAAACTCTTTTTAAAAAAATAAAATAGGAATTAGCAGTAAGATGGACAAATAGACAGAAAGACTGCACAGACCCTCTTCAACAAAGAAAAGGGGAACCAATTAACACAGACACAAAAGATAATCCTGGACCCCTGAGCCTTGAAGGAAAGGATATAAAAGTGGACTAAGCTCCAACAAGCAGGAGAATTTGCATGAAAATACCAAAAATGGAGACATACAGAGCTGTGGTCTGGCAGCGTTCTTGAGCAATCGTGACAGCAGAGACAGCTTGGAGATTGCCGAGTGGTGTAGGACGTAAGAATTAACCTAAAAATCAGCCCTGCTGGCCAGAGACAGCACGAGAGACTGCTCTGGTGGCTAAGGAATAAAAGGCAAAGCCACAGCGAAGAGAAACGTGGGCTGAACTGTGGACTTTTGTCTGTCTGGAGGGTGCAGCCATTTTGAATGTTTACAAGCAGCTTGACAATTTTGGATATTTGAAGACACAGCACTCTCCCAGAACCAGGGGCTTAAGAACAGGTTCCACTTGCCAGTATCCCCAAGGACACTCCAGACATGGACGACTGAAAAGGTGCAACATTCCACTTATTACTCTTATACCCACACCTGCTTGGTGAACGGAGGTGCGGCCATCCCCCACTCCCACCCAGCTTCTGGGCCCGCAGGAACTCCATCCCAGTCTGTGTGCTTGGACAAAGTCTGAGTGCCCTGCCCTGCTGTCTCCCGATTGTTTTCTTTTTATTTATTTATTTATTTATTTATTTATTTTCTCTTTCTTTTTTCTGGTTTTTAGTTTGCTTGATTTTGTCTGTTTTAAAACTACTATTATTATTAATACTTTTGTCCTTTTTACTATTATTCTTTATTCTTCAAATCCCAGGTCCTAGTTTTCAGTGCTTTTTGTTTTTCCTGTTCCTGGTTGCAATTTTTTTTTTTCATTTTATTTTTTTCATCTTTTCTCATAGATAACCCCATTTTTGTTTTTCTTTTGTATTTTTCCCATTTTTGACTTCATTAGTCAGCTTCTCTACCTTTTTTCTCTTATTGCCTTATCCCCAGATATTGCAGGTTTTCTTTCTTCTTCTTTTCTCTTTTTACTTTTTTAAAGTTATTGCTCCTGTGTGAATACATAGTGTATTTTTGGTCCACGTGCTTTTGTTTTTTTGATGGTTATTCAATTGTAATTTTTGTCAAACTGAGTGGGAGACAGCAACAGTCTCGATAAAACACAATTACACCCACAACTCTTGCAACTTCACTTACTGAGCGAGACCTACTACCTCCTTCTCCACCAACAGGCCAACAATAAAAAACCACCAAGAAGAGCCTAAATCACACTTGGCTGCCCTTCACTAACAGTTAACAGAGATCTAAATACAACACCATAATGTCTCAGAGACAACAGGCCATCATAGTCCACACAAAAAAGCAAGATAAAGTGGTAGAAACAAGGGAGCAGGATACAGACCCAGAACACATCCCTGAGGAAGAAGCAGCATTGGAACTCTCTGATAAGGAATTCAAAAGAATTATCTTTAGGTACCTTCAAAGGGTTGAGAGACAGACAGAAAAATTCCTAGAAGAATTCTGGAAGAAAATACAACAAAATAACAAAATAAATGAAAAATTAGAAATTATTCTAAATTTACAGATAGAAATTCAGAGGATTAATATGAAATTGTCAGAAATAGATAAAACATTGGATGGAGAAAGGAGTAGAATTGATGCAATGGAAGACACAATTAATGAGATTGAAGACAAATTCCTGAATACTCTGGAAAGGGATTAATAAGAAAAAAAATTAAAACAAAATGAAGAAAGCCTAAGGTTCATGTGGAATACCATCAAAAGGAATAAACTACGTGTCACTGGAATTCCAGAACAGGAAGAGAAAAATAAAACCAGTGAGGAAATTGTCAAAGATTTGTTGGAAGAGAACTTCCTTGATATGATGAAAGATGAGAATATATCCATTCAGGAAGTCCAACAAATCCCAAACAGGATAGATCCCAAAAGAAAAACACCAAAACATATCATCATCAAACTCATCAAAACCAAAGACCAAGACAGAATCCTGAAAGCAGCATG
>NW_006921726.1:4699451-4700597 GCF_000298275.1 Orycteropus afer afer
AAAAACACATAAGAAAATGACAGCAACCAATTCATACTTGTCAATAATTAAACTGAATGTTGATGGATTAAATGCACCACTCAAGAGATGGAGAGTTGCAGATTGGATAAAACAAAATCCATCAATATGCTGCCTAAAGGAGACACACCTTAGAGATAAAGACAAAAATAGACTAACAATCAAATGTTGGAAAAAGATATATCAAGCAAATGGCAACCATAAGAGAGAAAGAGTGGCAATATTAATTTCTGATCAAATTGACTTTAAGACAAAAACCACTATATGAGACAAGTAAGGATATTATATAATCATTAAAGGATCAATAGAACATAAAGATATAACCATAATATATATCTATGAACCCAATGAAAGAGCCCCAAAATACATAAATCAGACTTTAAAAGAGCTGAAAAGCAAAATAGATGTCTCCAATGTCATAGTGGGAGACTTTATATACCACTTTCATTGAAAGATAGAACAACTGGAAAGAAACTCAACAAAGACTCAGAAGAGCTAAACAATGCAATCTACCAACTTGGCTGTATAGACATCTACAGAGCACTTCACCCAACAGCGGCACAATATACATTCTTCTCCAGTGAACACGGAACATTTTCCATGATAGACTATACGTTAGGTCATAATGCAAGCCTTCATAAATTTAAAAAACAAAACAAAACAAAACAAACATTGAAATACTGCAGAGCATCTTCTCCGATCATAATGCTATCAAATTAGAAAGCAACAATAGGAAGGTCAACAGAAAAAGACTAAACATATGGAAACTGAACATAACATCTCCTTGAGAAAGACTGGATAGGAGAAGAAATAAAAATTGAAATTCAAAAATTCTTTGAATCAAATGAGAATGAAAACACAACATACCCAAATCGTTGGGACACAGGAAAAGCAGTGATCAGAGGCCAATTTATAGCAATAACTGCACACATCAAAAAAGAAAAACCAAAATCAACACTTTAAACCAAAATCTCCAACAATTAGAAAAAGAACAGCAAGAAAAGACTACAGTCACCAGAAGAAAGGAAATAATAAAGATTCTAGCAGAAATCAATGAAACAGAAAATAGGAGGGCAATAGAAAAAAATCAACAAGACCAGAAGTTGGTTTTTTGAAAAGATCAATAAA
>NW_006921726.1:4701272-4708754 GCF_000298275.1 Orycteropus afer afer
CCACTTCTATTCAACATTGTACTGGAAGTCCTAGCCAGGGCCATAAGGCAAGAAAGGGAAATCAAAGGCATCCAAATTGGTAAGGAAGAAGGAAAAATATCCTTATTTGCTGATGATATGACCCTGTACCTAGAAAACCCAAGAGACTCAGTCAAAAATCTACTGGAACTAATTGAGAGATTTAGCATTGTAGCAGGATATAAGATCAATAACCAAAAATCAGTTGAGTTCCTCTACACCAGCAAAGAGATTACTGAAAAAGAAATAAAGAAATAAATACCATTTACAATAGCTACAAAAATAAATAAATAAATAAAATACTGGGGAATAAATCTTACCAGGAACACAGACGACCTCTACAAAGAAAACTATAAAAAAATTACTTCAAGAAACCATAAGAGATCTACATAAATGGAAAAACATCCCATGCTTGTGGGTAGGAAGATTGAACATTGTGAAAATGTCAGTTCTACCCAAAGCAATCTATACATTCAATGTAATCCCAATCTAGATCTCATTAACATTCTTTAGGGATATGGAAAAACCAATCACTAACTTTATATGGAAAGGAAAGAGACCTCGGATAAGGAAAGCACTATGGAAGAAGAAGAACAAAGTAGGAGGTCTTACACTGCCAGATCTCAAAACCTACTATACAGCCACAGTAGTCAAAACTGCATGGTATTAATTTAATGACAGATACATAGACCAATGGAATAGAATTGAGAACCCAGAAATAGATCCATCAACCTATGGTCAGCTGATCTTTGACAAAGGGCCTAATCTATTAAATGGGGAAGAGAGTGTTTGTTTAATAAATGGTGCTGGAAAAACTGGAGATCCATTTGCAGAAAAATGAAACAAGACATGTACCTCACACCATACACAAAACCTAACTCCAGGTGGATCAAAGACTTAAACATGAAACCTAAGACTCTAGAGTTCCTCAAGGAAAAAATAGGGGCAAATTTAGGGGCCCTAATATATGGCAAAAATAGACTCTCAAGCATAACTCAAAATACACAAACAACAGAAGAGAAACAAGATGATTGGGACCTTCTGAAAATTAAATTTTTATGTGCTTCCAAAGATTTCTCCAAAAGAGTCAAAAGAGAACCACCAGATTGGGAAAAAATATTTGGTAATGACATATCTGACAAGGGACTTATCTCTAGAATTTATAGAAAACTCCAAAACCTCAATAACAAAAAGATGAACAATCTAATTAAAAAATGGACAGAAGACATGAATAGACACTTCACCAAGAAGGATATTCAAGTGGCCAATAAACGTATGAGGAAATGCTCATGATCATTAGGTATTAGAGAGATGCAAATCAAAACAACAATGAGATACCATCTTGCTCCAGCACTAGTAGCAAAGTTCAACAAGACAGAAAATAACAAATGCTGGTGAGGATATGGAGAGATTGGGACTCTTATACACTGCTGGTGGAACTGTAAAATGGTACAACCATTGTGGAAAGCAGTATGGCAATTCCTTCAAAAGTAAGAATTAGAAATACCATTTGACCCAGCCATTCCATTACTAGGTATATATCCTAAAGAAATGAGAACCATTACAAGACCAGACATATGCACACCCATGTTCATTGCAGCACTATTTACAATAGCCAAAAGATGGAAACACCTAGGTGTCCAAGAACTGAGGAATGGATAACCAAACTATAGTACATACACACAATGGAATACTATGCAATGCTAAAGAATAATGTAGAATTTGCAAAACACCGCATAATGTGGATTAACTTGGAGGACACTATTCTGAGTGAAATAGGTTAATCACAAAAGGACAGATATTGTATTAGTCCGTTATTGTAAAAGTCAAGGAAAGATTTTTCTATGGAAGGGAATTTTCTTTGTTGGTTACCAGGGGTGGGACGGGAGGGGAGGGAACAATGTTAGGTAGATAGAGGTAAGTATTGATTTGGGTGAAGAGGAGGTCAATGTACCAAATGTGAGTGATCAATATGGTGGCACTGAGGAAGAGAAAGACATAGAGAGGTACATGAAAGGTACAGGCAACAAACATGAACTCTTTTACACATACAGTACTGCATTGTCAGTGAAGGCAAATATGGGTATACTGTAGATAGATGGGTGGACAGGCTGAACTAGTAGGTATGTTGATGAAGTGGGGAGTGTATTCAAGAACATGTATAGGGTTGGCAGGCAATGGTCTTATAAGTTATGTGTACAATCTGAATTCCCAGGTATATAGTAGAGCTGACAAGGGGCAAGGTTGTAGTCACTGCTTGGTCACAGCCAGCTACCCAGAGGGACAGAGTAGTTGAACCTGTGGACTAGGGATCATAGTTGGAGGGGACATCAAACTCAATTGGCCTAACATACTACACAAAACATTGTTCCACCTTCTACTTTGGCAAGTAGCGACTGAGATCTTAAAAGCGTGTAAGCTGCCATCTAGATGTAAAGATGGGTCTCTCCTCATCCAGAGCAAAGAAGAATGAAGAAAACCAAAGATTCATGGAAACACATAGTCCTAGTGACTGGTACAACATCTGATTTGCAGCCTATATGACTATGAGACCAGAAGAACTAGGTGGTGTCCGGCTACCACTGTCAACCACTTGGAAGGGGATCTTTGTAGGACATCCTGGATAGAGATGGAGAACAATGTGGAACAAAACTCAAAATCATTTGGAGAAAAATAAAAGAGGGCACCAGGTTTGTTGGTCTGGTAGAGCCTGGTGGAACCACTGAGAATATGGCCCTAGTTGCCCTTCAGGTCTGGAACTGAACCCATACCTGTGGCTTCCAGCCAAACAAAAGACAGGCATATGAGCTGAACATTTACCTGAGGTAGACATACTCCTTGGAGAGAACAATCATGGGAGAAAGAAGGGCTGCTATGTGCAGGGAGACAGCTCAGGGGGCAGGAGTGCAAGGAGGGATGGACACAGGGAAGAGGTACCTATCAGGAGGAAGTGGGAGGGGAGCTGTTGCATTGAATTGTGGTCAATGTCATGAGACAAGGTGTATGTGAAATGCTGTATGGAAAGTGAATTTGCTCTGTAAATTTTCACACAAATCACAATAAAATAATAATAATAATAAAGAGAATTAGATTAGGTTTAATTAAGTTGAAATAGTGTAGGTGAGAGATGGAGAAAAAAAAATAAAATGAAATATAATAAAAAGCCTGTAGCATAAACCAGATCTATTATAACTTTAATTAAATTAGTAGTTCATAATCTACTGTAACTTTATTTAAAATTATTAATGATTCATTTGGTTGACATGTTTAAGAATTGTCTTTTTGCTGTTGTAGCTGCCCTTGAGTCAGCCCCTGACTCATGGCCACTCTATCTGCCAGGTCCTGCACCATCCCCAAGAATGGTTACAGATTGGGCCATTGTGAGCCATAGGGTTTTGATTGGCTGATTTCATATCTACTGGAAATAGATAGCTAGGCTTTTTCCCCCATTATTATTATTTTTAATAGCAGTAAATATATATGTAACTGAACACTTGCCATTTCTACATCTTCGTATGCAAAATTCAGTGACATTAATTATGTTCATCATGTTGTTCAACCCAGGCTTTTTCTTAGTCTGTCTTAGTCTAGAAGCTCTGCTGAGACCTGTTCAGCATCACAGCAACATGCAAATCACCAATGAAAGACACGTGGTGTCTACACATGAGGTGCACTGACCTAGAATTGAACCAGATCTCCCATATGAAGGTGAAAATTTTACCACTGAACAACCAGTGCTTCTCTCAGAAATATCTAGTTTAAAGAATTTATCATCAATATATTTTCAGACTTGATCAGAGGGAATAAATTGTATATGTGTAACATCATATACACTTCCTTTCTATTATGATCTATATGTCTTATTTACTTTTTTCACCCCCTGTTAGCTGCTTTTACTGTTTTTGAGTGATTTATACCTTATCAACATAATTTTTTAAAAATTGGTTTGTTTTAATTATGCTTAGAATAAGAGATCTGGAATAGTCTGTCACAAGTTACTGCCAATACAGTCAACAGCTAAAATACAGTTAATAGCTAAAACAAAAACAAAAAAAGTTGATATGTATTGGCTTAGTATGAGCTGTGCATTGTTATTTACTTTTATGACAACTACATTGATGTGTTAGAAATTAGAGGTTTTTGTTTTGTTTTGTTTTTGGCTTTTATCAACAGATTTCTTTAGAATTCTTCCTACATACATGGATACCTTCCACATATGAAAAAAACAACTTTTCTGGGCTTATGGGCAGAATTATATGCATGAAACTTTTGTTTGTTTCCAAACAGTTCTGTGAACTTTGACATCTTAACCAAAACTCTATAGTCCTTTAGTCAGTATTCCTCTTTTGTGGATGATACCGCCTTATATTTGTATGGGGTTTCATAGGCTTCAAAACTCTTTTATGTAGATTCACTGAACAACTGGGGATATGAGTAGGACAGGTATTAATATCCCTTTTTTCCATGTGAGAAAGCTGGAATGAAAAGGTTAACTTGTTTCTTCAGAGCTGGGTCTGCCCCTGGGCACTTCTGACTTTGAGAACAGGCTTTTTACTTCCCACAATCTTTATTACATCAAGACATTCCATCCAAATCAGAAGCAGCTCCTTAAAGCTTTGTGTAATATAACTGCACAGGACAGATGGCAGGACTTCCATTGACCAGAGAGTCAAGGTTGACAAACAGAATTTTCTGAAATAGTTGCAAACTTCAGTTGACAAATAGCTACTTATGTGTAACTTACCCTACTTATACATAAACATCAATCAAATGGTCTTTGACTCACTGATAAAAAGACTAAAGAAAATTCATCACATCACCACTTGCCTTCACATTCCAACTCACAACAACCTCCTGTGTGTCAGAGTAGAACTATGCTCCACAGGATTTTCAATGACTCACATCTTAGAAGTAGATCACCAACCTTTCTTCCAAGGCACAGCTGCGTGGACTTGAAACTGCAACCTTTCGGCTAGCAGCTGAGAGCATTAATAGGAGCTGTGGTAGCGTAATGCCTAAGGCATTTGATTGCTAACCAGAAGGCTGGTGGTTCATACCCACCTGCCGCTCCTTGGAAGGAAGGTTGGCAATCTACTTCTATAGTAATACCACCTCGGAACCCAAGGAGGAGTCACTAGAGTCAGATCTGACTCCACGGCACATAACAACAACAACAAACCAAAATCAAACCCACAGCCATACAGTCAATTCCGACTCATAGCAGCCCCCAGATCATGACTCATAGCTACCCCTTTGGGGTTTCCAAGAGTGTAAATCTTTACAGACGCTGACTGCCTCATCTTTCTCCTATGGAGCAGCTGGTGTATTCAAACCACCAACCTTTTGGTTAACAGCCCAGTGCCTGAACTCCCACACCACCTGAATTCTTTTCTATCACCTACTGACTCCTAAATAAAATTGAACCTCCTGAACTTAAAGATGACAGATATGTCATTAATTTGTTCAGAATAATTCTTGACACACACACACCCTTGGTATTCATGTGAAAGGAGAGAAGGATCCTAGACGAATAGAGGTACTGGGGATCATGTAAGAAGTTGGAGTGGGAACTAGGAGGTCCTGAAGAGAGCCAGTTTTCTTCTCTGCACCCAGAGTCTGTAGAAACAAAATAAAATGAGTGGACAGAGCACAAGCTTAAATCAGAGGTTCACAGTCAGAGAGGTCAGGGGCAATTTGGCATGAGATGTTTTCCCCAAATGCCAAACTGCTACCCTTTAGATATATTCAGTGAAGCATCATGCTTAAGAGCCCAAGCTTTGGTGTCAGATTACTTGGGTACAAAATCTGGCTTAAAACTCAACTAGCTGTGTGTCCTGGTCAAGTTACTCTCTCTGGGTTTCTGGATCTTCATTTTATTCTGAGGATAAGAACTATGAGTATTCTGCAGCTAGCCTACATCTGCCCAGGAAATGTGTACATCCTTCGCCAACTCAGATTCAGTGGCATTACATAGGTAATTTAAGATTGGAAGTAAAGAAGGTATTTATAAAATGGAAATTGGCAAATGCTACAAAGAAAGGCTACTTTCTACCTGAAGAACTGTTTTCAAAATTTTACCACCACTATGAATGCTGTCTGCCTCTTGGAATTGTACAGGCAGGAAACAAAGCAAAGAAGCTACATTGGTTGCCATCCCAGAAAAGAAAGGCGTTATCCCTGGAGCAGCTCAGAGATTAGTGGAACTGTTGGAAGGAGCACAGGAAGCAGGACTGCATCAGTTTTAAAGTGTGAATTCACAGCATCCTAGGTTTAAGAGTCATATCTTTGCCAACTTGGTTCCAGAGTGTGGGCCTGCCATTAAGGTATGCCAGGGGGATGGGACCACTGCACAAATATAAGGGGACAGGGCTGCTATGCCCATGTAGCCAAAGAATAGGGACTGCCAGGGTCAAGGTGGTGGAGTAACCTTTCAGATGGCATAAGAGAGTAGGGCCACCCAAAAAAGAGGGAGCAGAGTTGCCATCCCAGTGGGCCTATGAGGTGAGGATGAAGCCCAGGGCCAAGAGGCCTCCACCCACAAATCAGAGTGTGGTTAATACCCAGTGTCTGAATGGCATGGCAATTAACAAGATCTTAGAGAACAGAGGATTATTTTCAAGGCTTAAGAGCAAATGTAGTTTACTCTGGTAGGTTTTAGATTTCTTGGTACCTGTTACCCATTATTTCCCTCCAATTTCTTTCATTTATAATAGAAATGTCTACTTTGTACCTGTTTCACCATTGCACTTTGGAAACAGATAATTTGTGATCTAGATTTCATAGGTACAGAGATGAAAAGGAATTTAAAGAATCAGCTAATATTAACAAAGTCTGAGAAATGTGAGGAGAGGAGAGAGTAGAGAATTGTGTACTCCAAAGATCGTTTCTTTCTTGACACAGAATTAGTGCATGTAAAGCAAAAGAGGGCATTTGAAACATTAAAAGATAAACATCAAAGAAAGTAAAGGCAAAGAAATCATGGCCCATAGAACAAATAGGAATAATAAAACAATATTTAAAAACTATATGTCAGAACATGAAATACGTCTTTTGTGCTAATATAAGTTGATGTTAAGCACCTCTCTTAAAAGGCAAACTCTCAAATTGTTTTTCCCAAATCTAGCCAATTATTGTCCATAAGAAAACAACTAAAACAGAAGAATTGAGAAAGGTTAAAAGTAAAATATTAAGCAAAAATACATTAGGCCAATTCATACAAAAGAAAGGAGAGGTGCAAGTATAAACATCACACATCAACTTCAAGACAAAATCGTTGAAGAGAGCAAAATTTCACTTCTTTTGATGAATGGTATGAATAATTATGAGTTGAATAAAATAGCAAGAAAAATTGAGCAAAACCTCCACAAAATGGGCACACAGAAATAGATGGAGACAATTCTCAATCCATGAGAGATCAAGCAAGCAAAACTTAAGTATGTATATAGAAAAAACAAGAGTCATTAA
>NW_006921726.1:4711019-4712340 GCF_000298275.1 Orycteropus afer afer
GGCAGTGTTTCGTTCTGCTGTGCATGGGGTCGCTATGAGTCGGAAACGACTCGACGGCACTTAACAACAACAACAACAACAACATAGTCCTGTCGATGGTTTGGCTGAAATTTAAGCCATGGGGATGAGTTCAGTTCCAGGCCTGAAAAGTGACTAAGGGTCTTAGTGTCAGGGATTCCACCATTCTCTGCCAGACCAATAAGTCTGGTCTTTTACTATTATTATTTTCAGTTTTGTTCTACTTTTTTTCCCCACTCTCTCCAGGACCTCCTATTGTGATGCCTTTCAGAACAGTCAACAGTGGTAACCAGGCACCAAATAGTTCTCCGGTCTCACAGTCATGGAGGCTTGATTTTCACTCATCTTTGCTTGATAGGGGAAAGACCAATAGTTGCATCTTAGATGACAGCTCACAAGGTTTAAAGTCCCCAGTTGCTACTTACCAAAGTAGAATGTAGAACATTGTCTTTTTGGACTATGTTATTCCAATTGACCTTAGTGTCCTCTGAAACTATGACCTTGAACCCCTAGGCTCAACAGCTCATTCCCTCAAGGAGTGTGGTTATGTCTAAGAAGTTTTCAGAACTTTGACACCTATTGTTGTTGTTGTTGTTGTTATGTGCCGTCGAGTCGGCCCCGACTCATAGCGACCCCTCCTTGGGTTTCCGAGGCAGCATCACTACAGAAGTAGGATTGCCCAACCTTCCTTCCGGGGAGTGGCTGGTGGGTTTGACACCTATGTGAAGTATTATATTCATTGATATATTTGCAGCACACATATTTCATATGTAGAAATACCCTCTGCCAAATCTATATATATTTGTGGATGTAGTCCCATTTGCCTTCCTATCTGTTCAGCTTGAGCACCTATCTATGTATCTACTTGTATATTATTGTTATTCCTGTTATTGCAGTACTATGTATGCAATAGTATTTACCTTTGTTGGTTTTAACTCTTCTGCTCCATCCAGTGTCTTCCATTGCTATGATTGTTTGTGTTGGCCTCCCCCTTACTGTATATTACCTTTCTCTTAACCCAAGTTAATATGTGTTTGTCTTCTAGTTAGTAATTTACCCTTACTTCCCCTCACACCCCGGTATCCTTCAAAAAATGATTCTTTCTGCATGTAAATCTTTTCTTGACTTTTTATGGTAGTGGTCTCATACTATATTTGCCCTTTTGTCCCTTTGTAATTAACTAATTTCACTCAGCATAAAGTCCTCTAGGTTCATCCATATTATGAGGTGTTTTAGACTTCTGGTAAGATGGTGGAATAGGCAGAAAGACTATACAAACCCTCTTCAACAAAGAAAAGGGGAA
>NW_006921726.1:4712465-4715910 GCF_000298275.1 Orycteropus afer afer
AGCTTGGATATTGCCAAGTGGTGGTAGGACCTAAGAATTAACCTAAAAATCAGCCCTGCTAGCCAGATACTGCACAGAGGACTGCTCTGGTGGCTGGGGAATAAAAGGCAAAGCAGCAGCGAAGAGGAAGGTGGGCTGAGCTGTGAACTTTTACCCGTCTGGAGGATGCAGCCATTTTGAATATTTACAAGTGGCTTGACAATTTTGGGTATTTAAAGAGACAGCACTCTCTCAGATGCCAGAGGCTTAAGAATAGGTTCTGCTTGCCAGTAACCGCAAGGACATTCTAGACCTAGACAGCTGAAAAGGTGCAACATTCCCCTTGTTACTCTTATACCCCACACCCCTTGGTGAATGGAGTTGCAGCCAACCCCCACTCCCACCCATCTTCTGGGCCTGCAGGAATTCCATCCCAGTCTGTGTGCTCAGACTACCCTCTGCATTACCCTCCTCTGATTTTTTTCTTTTTCTTTTTTATATACTTGTTTTCTTTTTCTTTTATCTGGTTTGTACTTTGCTTGCTTTGGTCTGTTTTAAAACTAAAATTATTATTAAGACTTTTGTCCTTTTTACTATTATTCTTTATTCTTCCCCTCCCAGGTCCTAGTTTTCAACACTTCATCTTTTTCCCAATTACTGGTTCCAATTTTTTTTTCTTGTGATTAACCCCATTCCTTTTTTTCTTTTTGCATTTTTTTTCCCATCTTTTTCTTCATTATTCTTCTCTACCTATTTTCTCTTATTGCCCTATCTCCAGATATTGTAGGATTTCTTGTTTTTTTCTTCTTCTTTTTCACTATTTCCTTTTTTTGGTTACTGTCCCTATGTGACTACGTGGTGTATTTTTTGTCCATGTGCTTTTAGTTTCTGGATCATTCTTCAATTGTAATTTTAGTCTAATCGAATGAGAGACAGCAACAGTCCACACAAGACACAACTACATCCACACCTCTGCAACTTCACTTACTGAGCAAAAGCCATCACATCCTTCTCCACCAATGGGCCAATGATAAAAAAAAAACACCAAGAAGAGCCTGAATCACTTGGCTGCTCTTCACAAACAGTTAACAGAGATTTAAATACAATAATGCCAAGAGGTCTTGGAGAAAATAGACCATCACAGTCCACACAATAAAACAAGATAAAGTGCTAGAAAAATGGGAGCAGAATAGAGATCCACAAAACATCCCTGAGGAAGAAGCAGCATTGGAACTCTCTGATAAGGAATTCAAAACAACTGTATTAAGGTATCTTCAAAGGATTGAGAAACAGACCAAAGGAAACACAGAAAAAACCCTAGAAGAATTTTGGAGGAAAATACAAAAAAAAAAAAAGACAAAATAAATGAAAAATTAGAAATGATTCTAAATTTACAGATAGAAATCCAGAAGATTAACACTAAATTGTCAGAAATAGATAAAACATTAAAAGGACAAAGGAGCAGAATTGATGCAATGCAAGACAGAATTAATGAGATTGAAGACAAATATCTGAATACTTCTTTGGAAAGGGATCAATCAGAAAAAAAATCAAAAAACAAAATTAAGAAAGACTAAGGTTCATGAGGGATACCATTAAAGGGAATAATCTAGGTGTCATTGGAATTCCAAAACAGGAAGAGATAAATAAAACCACTGAGAAAATTGTTCAAGATTTGTTACAGGAGAACTTCCCTGATAGGATGAAAGATGAGAATATATCCATTCAGGAAGTCCAATAAACCCCAAACAGGATAGACTCCAAAAGAAAATCACCAAGACATATCATCATCAAACACATCAAAACAAAAGACAAAGAAAGAATCCTGAAAGCAGCATGGGAAAAACAAAAAGTTACTTACAGAGGACAGCCAGTAAGAATAAGCTCTGATTTCTCAGCAGAAACCATGCAAGTGAGAAGGCATTGGGACAGTATATATAAAACCCTGAAAGAGAAAAATTTTCAACCATGAATTATACACCTGGCAAAATTGTCCTTCAAATATGATGGTGAAATTAGATTTCCAGATAAACAGAAACTAAGGGAATTTGTTAAATCCAGACCAACCTTACAGGAGATGCTAAATGGAGTCCTTTGAACAGAGGACCAAAAATAGCAAATAACAACTGACAATTAATACACAAGATGATATGACACAGAAACCACAGCTATGGACATATACAAAGTAAAATTAGCTTACAAGATTGTAAACAGTGAACCAGAGACATCAATTGACAAGTGAAGACAACTAAAACCAAAAAGAGGGAAAATACTGTGTAGTTACAGAATTTCTAAATGGTGAGGAAGTTAAGAGAGTTGCAAAATAGAATGGACTGTTCTAAACTCGGGGAGAAAATTGTAAATCATAGGGTAATCTCAAAGAAAAATGATAAACTTTCATATCACAATAAAAAAGAGGACAAGCACAAATATTCAGCATATACTGAAACCACAGCAACAAAAGAAATGATAACACGATTCATAAACATAACGAGCTCAGCACAGAAAATAATATGGAACAAAGAAATCAGGGAAACCATGAAAAAACACATAACAAAATGACAGCAACCAATTCATACTTGTCAATAATTACACTGAATGTTAATGGATTACATGCACCATTCAATAGACAGAGAGTTGCAGATTGGATAAGAACACAAAACCCATCAATTGGTTGCCTATAAGAGACACACCTTAGAGATAAAGACAAAAATAGACTAACGATAAAAGGTTGGAAAAAAATATATCAAGCAAATGGCAACTGTAAGAGAGCAGGAGTGGCAATATTAATTTCTGATCAAGTTGACTTTAAGACAAAAACCACCATACAAGAAAAGGAAAGACATTATATAATGATTAAAGGACCAATTGAACATGAAGATATAGCCACAATAAATATTTATGGGCCCAAAGAAAGGGCCCCAAAATACATAAAGCAAACTTGAAAAGAGTTGAAAAGCCAAATAGATGACTTCAAAGTCATAGTGGGAAACTTTCATTGAAAGATAGAACAAGTGGAAAGAAAATCAACAAACATGCAGAAGAGCTAAACAATACAATCCACCAACTTGGCCTTATAGACATCTACAGAGCACTTCACCCAACAGCAACACAATATACATTCTTTTCCAGTGCATATGGAACATTTTCCATGATAGACCATATGTCAGGCCACAAAGCAAGCCTTAATAAATTTAAAAACATAGAAATACTGCAAAGCATCTTCTCAGATCATGTTGTTGTTGTTGTTGTTAAGTGCCATCGAGTAGTTTCCGACTCATAGCGACCCCATGCACAGCAGAACGAAACACTGCCCGATCCCGCGTCAGCCCCACAATCCCTGCTATACTTGAGCTCATCATCGTAGCCACCAAATCAATCCATCTCGTTGAAGGCTTCCCCCTCTTTCATCGACCGTCCACCCTACCAAGCATGACATCCTTCTCCAGGGAATGGTCCCTTCTTA
>NW_006921726.1:4720672-4727824 GCF_000298275.1 Orycteropus afer afer
AAAATATATTTGGTAATGACATATCTGACAAGGGACTTATCTCTAGAATTTATAGAAAACTCCAACACCTCAATAACAAAAAGACAAACAATCCAACTAAAAAATGGGCAGAAGACATGAATAGACACTTCATCAAGGAGGATATTCAAGTGGCCAACAAACATATGAGGAAACGCTCACGATCATTAGCTATTAGAGAGATGCAAATCAAAACAACAATGAGATACCATATTGCTCCAGCACTGGTAGCAAAGTTCAACAAGACAGAAAATAACAAATGCTGGTGAGGATGTGGAGACATCTGGGCTGTCATACACTGCTGGTGGGACTGTAAAATGGTACAACCATTGTGGAAAGAAATATGGCAATTCCTTAAAAAGTTGGAATTAGAAATATCATTTGATCCAGCCATTCCATTACTAGATATATACCCTAAATAAGTGAGAGCCATGACAAAAACAGACATATGCACACTCATGTTCATTGCAGCACTAATTACAATAGCCAAAAGATGGAAACAACCTAGGAGTCCATCAGCTGAGGAATGGATACCCAAGCTATGGTGCATACACACAATGGAATATTATGCAATGCTAAAGAATAATGTAGAATCAGCAAAACACCACATAACATGGATTAACTTGAAGGACATTATGCTGAGTGAAATAAGTCAATCACAAAAGGACAGATATCGTATTAGTCCGTTATTATAAAAATCAAGGAAATGTTTATCTATGGAAAGGAAATTTCTTTGTTGGTTACCAGGGGTGGGAGAGGAGAGGAGGGAACAATGTTAGATAGATAGAGATAAGTATTGATTTCGGTGAAGAGGAGGGCAATGTACCAAATGTGAGTGTTTAATATGGTGGCATTGAGGAAGACAAAGACATAGAGAGGTACATGGGAGGTACAGACAACAAAGATGAACCCTTTTGCACACACAGTACTATGTTGTCAGTGAAGGCAAACATGGGTATACTGGTGGACAGATGGGTGGACTGGACAGGCTGAACTAGTAGGTATGTCTATGAAGTGGGGAGTGTACCCAAGAACATGTATAGGGTTGGCAGGCAATGGTCCTATAAGTTTATGTGTATGATCTGAATTCCCAGTTGTATACTAGAGCTGACAAGGGGCAATATATATGATGAGCAAAATAAGTCAATCATAAAAGAGCAGATGTTGTGTTAGTCCATTATTGTAAAAAATCAAGGAAAAGTTTATCTATGGAAGGGAATTTTCTTTGTTGGTTGCCAGGGGTGGGAGGGAAGGGTAAGGAACAATGTTAGATAGAGTAGTCACTGCTTGGTCACAGCCAGCTACCCAGAGGGACTGAGTAGTTGAATCTGTGGGCTCCGGACCATAGTCTCAGAGGACATCAAGCTCAATTGGCATAATATACTATACAAAACATTGTTCAACCTCCTAGTTTGGTAAGTAGTGACTGGGATCTTAAAAGCTTGCAAGCTAACATCTGGATACAACGATGGGTCTCTCCTCATCCAGAGCAAAGAAGAATGAAGTAAAATGAAAATTCATGGAAACAATCATTCCTAGTGACTGGTACACCATCTGATCTGCAACCTATACAACTATGAGACCAGAAGAACTAGATGGTGCCCACCTACCAATGTCAACCACTTGGAAGGGGATCTATGTAGGAGATCCTGGATAGAGAGGGAGAATAATGTGGAACAAAACTCATAATCATTTTGGGGGGAAAAAAAGTGGGGGAGGGACCAGTTTTGCTGGTCCAATAGAGCCTGGTGGAACCACTGAGACTATGGCCCCTAGCTGCCCTTTAGGTCCGGAATTGAATCCAAACTTGTGGCTTCCAGCCAAGCAAAAGACAGGCATATGAGTTGAACTTTTACCTGAGGTAGATACACTCCTTGGAGAGAAAAATCATGGAAGAAAGAAGGGCTGTTTATGCACAGGGAGACAGCTCAGGGGGCAAGAGTGCATGGAGGGATGGACACAGGGAAGAGGTAATTATTGGGAGGAAGTGGGAGGGGAGCTGTTTCTTTGTGGTAAATTGTGGTCAATGTAATATCATGAGACAAATTGTATGTGAACTACTGTATGGAAAGTGAATTTGCTCTGCAAATTTTCACCCAAAACACAGTAAAACAATTAATTAATTAATTAATTCAAAACCAAAAAAAGGTGTTTCAGAGATTCATTGTTACTCTTTAAGGTTGTGTACTTCATTGCATGTATGTGCAATAATTTGTCTATATATTCATCCATTGATGCGTACTTTGGTAGTTTCTATCTTTTTGCTCTTGTGAATAATGTGATGAACATGGGTGTATATATTTTTCATACATATGTTCATGTCACATCTTTTACTTTTCTAAGATATATATCTAGTGATGGGAGTGCTGAATCATATGGTATTTCTATTTCCAAAGTTTTCAGGGAGCTCCATGGTGTTTTCCACAGTTGTATCACTTGACAGTCTCACCAACAGTGTAGACGGGTTCCAGTTTCTCCATACCCTCACCAGAATTTGTTGTTTTCTGTTTTTATTGAACTTTGCTCGTAATGCTGGAGAGAGATGATATCTCATTGTTGTCTTGATTTTCATCTTTTTGTCAGTTTGTTGTAGTGTGTTGAATTTTGTGTTGCTGTGAGGCTGGAGGCTATGCCACTGGTATTTCAAATACAAACAGTGCCCATGGTGAAC
Source organism: Orycteropus afer afer (assembly GCF_000298275.1). Classification (NCBI taxonomy): domain Eukaryota; kingdom Metazoa; phylum Chordata; class Mammalia; order Tubulidentata; family Orycteropodidae; genus Orycteropus; species Orycteropus afer. The sequence continues at coordinate 4,723,362 of NW_006921726.1, forward strand.
AGGATTCAGTGGCACTTCCAGACTAAGATTAACTCAGAGGAAGGAAGGGGCACCTACTTCTCAAAAAATTGGCCAGTGAAAATCTTATGAATAGTAGTGAAACACTGTCTTATGCATTACTGGAAAACTTTATGAATAGCCCTGAAACCTTGTCTGATATAGTGCTAGAAGATGAGCCCTTCAGATCAGAAGGCACTCAAAATATGATTGGGGAACATCTGCCTCCTCAAAGTAGACTAGGATCAACCTTAGTGGATGGAGTAAAGTTTTTGGGACTTCCATTTGCTGATGTAGCATGACTTAACATGGGGAAAAAACAGCTGCAAACATCCATTAATAATTGTAACATGGAATGCATAAAGTATGAATCTAGGAAAATTGGAAGTTGTCAAAAATGAAATGGAATGCATAAAAGTCTATATCCTAGGCATAAGTAAGCTGAAATGGATAGGTTATGGCCATTTGCAGTGAGACAATCACATAATCTGCTATGCCAGGAATGACAAATTGAAGAGGAATTATGTGGCATTCATCACCACAAAGAATGTTTCAAGATCTATCCTGAAGCACAGTGCTGTCAGTGATAATATAATATCCATATGCTTACAAGGAATATCAGTTTATATCACTATTATTCAAGTTTACCCACCAACCATGAAAGCCAAAGATGAGAGAATTTAAGATTTTTACCCACTTCTGCAGTCTCAAATTGGCTGAATATACAAACAAGATGTGTTGATTATTACTGGTGATTGGGATGCAAAAGTTGGAAACAAAAAAGCATCACCAGTAGTTGGAAAATATCTCCTTGGTGATAGAAATGATGCTGGAGATTGCATGACAGAATTTTGCAAGACCATTGACTTATTCATTGCAAATATCTTTTTTCAACAACACAAAAGGCAACTGTACATGTGAACTTCACCAGATGGAATACACAGGAATCATAATAACTACATCTGGGGAAAGAGACAATGGAGAAACTCTGTATCTTCAGCCAAAACAAGGCCCAGGGCTGACGATGGAACAGATCATCAACTGCTCATATGCAAGTTCAAGTTGAAGCTGAAGACAATTAAAACAAGTCCATGAGAGCCAAAATATGACCTTGATTATATCCGACCTGAATTTAGAGACCATCTAAAGAATAGATTTGACACATTGAACACCAGTGACCAAAAACCAGAGGAATTGTGGATTAGCATCAAGAACATCATCCATGAAGAAAGCAAGAAGTCATTAAAAAGACAGGAAAGGAAGAAAAGACCAAAATGGATGTGCAAAGACACTCTGAAACTTGATCTTGAATGGAGAGTAGCTAAAGTAAACATAAGAAATGACAAGATAAAAGAGCTGAACAGAAGATTTCAAAGAGCAGCTTGAGCAGACAAAGCCAATTACTATAATGAAATGTGCAAAGACCTGGAGTTAGAAAAGCAAAAGGGAAGAACACACTCAGCATTTCTCAAACTGAAAGAACTGAAGAAAAAAATCAAGCCTCGAGCTGCAATACTGAAAGATTCTATGGGAAAAATATTGACTGATGCACAAAATATCAAAAGAAGATGGAAGGAATGCATAGAGTCATTCTACTAAAAAGAATTGATCAATGTTCATCCATTTCAGGAGGTGGCATACATATGATCAAGAACCAGTGGTCCTGAAGGAAGAAGTCAAAGCTGCACTAATGGAGTTGGCAAAAAATAAGGCTCCAAGAATTGACGGGATACTCATTGAGATGTTTCAACAAATGGATGCCATGTTGGAGGCACTTGCTTGTCTATGCCCAGAAATTTGGACGATAACTACCTAGCTAACTGACTGGAAGAGAGCCATATTTGTACACATTCCAAAGAAAAGTGATCCCACAGAATGTGGAAATTATCAAACAATATTAATATCACATCCAAGTAAAATCTTGCTGAAGATAATTCAAAAATGGTTACAGCAGTATATTGACAGAGGACTTCAAGAAATGCAAGCTGAGTTCAGAAGAAGATGTGAGACAAGAGATATCATTGCTGATGTCACGTGAATCTTGGCTGAAAGCAAAGAATGTCAGAAAGATGTTTACTTGTGTTTCATTGAATATGCAAAAACATTCAACTGTGTGGATCATAACAAATTATGTATAACGTTGAGAAGAATGGAAATTAGAGAACATTTAATTATACTCATGAAGAACGTGTACATAGACCAGGAAGAAGGCTGTTGTTTGAATGGAACAAGGGGATATTGCATGGTTTCAAATCAGGACAGTAGTGCATCAAGGTTATATCTTTTCACCACACTTACCCAATCTCTATGCTGAGCAAATAATCCAAGAAGCTGGACTATATGAAGAAGAACATGGCATCAAGTTTGGAGGAAGACTCATTAGCAACATGCAATATGCAGACGACATAACTTTACTTGCTGAAAGTGAAGATGACTTGAAGCACCTACTGGTGAAGATTAAAGACTACAGTCTTAATTATGGATTATACTTCAACAGAAAGAAAACAAAAGTCCACACAATTGGACCAATAAGCATCATCATGATAAATGGAGAAAAGATTGAAGTTGTCAAAGATTTCATATTACTTGGTTCCACAATCAACACCAATGGAACCAGCAGTCAAGACTTCAGATGATGTATTGCACTGGACAAATCTGCTGCAAAAGACCTCTTCAAAGTGCTGAAGAACAAAGATGTCTGTTTGAAGACTAAGGTGCCCAAGCCATGGTATTTTCAATCACCTTATATTCATGTGAAAGATGGACAATTAATAAGGAAGACCAAAAAAGAGTTGATGCTTTTGAGTTGTGGTGTTGGCAAAGAATACTGAAAGTACTATGGACTGCCAGAAGAACTAACAAATCTGTCCTGGGAGAAGTTCAGGTGGAATGCTCCTTGGAAGTGAGAATGGCCAGACTTTATCTCAGCTACTTTGGTCATATCAGAAGGGATCATTTCCTGGAGAAGAATATCATGCTTGGTAAAGTGGAGGGTCAGTGAAAGAGGGGAAGATCCTCAAGGAGATGGAATGACGCAGTAGCTGCAACGATGGGCTCAGGCATAGCAAGGATTGTGATGCTGGAGAAGTACTGGGCAGTATTTCATTCTGTTGTACATAGGGTCACTATGACTTGGAGCTGACTCGACAGCACCTAACAACAACAACAACAATGGTTAATGATCATGAGCATTTATTTTTTTTGTTAACTGCTTGAATGTCCTTAGTGAAATGACTGTTTATGTTCTCTGCCCATTTTTTTAAATTGGATTGTTGTCTTTGTGTTGTTGGGGTATTGAAGTTTTCTATAAATTTTAAAGATTACTCCCTTGTCTGATATGTCATTTCCAAACATTTTTTTCTTGATCTGTAGGTTCTCTTTTCATTCTTCTTGGAAGCCTTTTGATGCACATAAATCTTTAATTTTCAGGAGGTCCAAGACTTCTAGTTTGTATTCTGTGGGAAGTACATTTTTAGTTATGTTTGATAGTGTATTTATGCCTTGCATTAGGGTCCCCTAAGTTTGCCCCTATTTTTCATTTTATGATTTTATAGTTTTAAGTTTTATTTTAAAATCTTTGTTCCATCTCCAGTTATTTGTTGTATATAGTAAGAGATATGGATCTTGTTCCATTTTTCTGCAAATGGATATCCATCTAACAAGCACAATTTGTCAAAGAGACTGTCTCTTCCCTTTTTAATGGGCTTCAGGCCTTTGTCAAAGATTAACTGTTCAAAAGTGGATGGATTTAATTCTAGGTTCTTAATTCTGTTCCACTGGTGTGTGTGTCTGTCAATTGCTGTTGTTGTTATCATGTGCCGTGGAGTTGGACCCGACTCATAGCCACCACTCCTTGGGTTCCCGAGGTAGTATCACTATGGAAATAGATTTTCCCATCTTCCTTCCAAGGAGTGGCTGGTGGGTTTGAAGCACCAGCCTTCTGGTTAGCAGTCAAGTGCCTTAGGCACTAAGCTACCAGAGCTCCTTTACTTTATGTCACTAGTAGTCTACTTTAACTATGGTGGCTGTACAGTAAGTTTTGAGAACAGGAATTGTGAGGCTTCTACTTTGTTCTTCTTCTTTAGTGTTTTACTTACCCAGGGTCTCTTTCCTTTCCATGTTGTTGTTGTTGTTGTTAAGTGCTGTCGAGTCATTTCTGACTTATAGCGACCCCATACACAGCAGAATGAAACACTGCCCGATCCCACGCCAGCCCCACAATCCCTGCTGTACTTGAGCCCATCATCGTGGCCACCGTGTCAATCCATCTCGTTGAAGGCCTCCCCCTCTTTCTTCGGCCCTCCACCCTACCAAGCATGACATCCTTCTCCAAGGAATGGTCCCTTGTTACAACATGACCAAAATAAGTGAGACGAAGTCTGGCCATTCTTGCTTCCAAGGAGCATTCTGGCTGCACTTCCTCCAGGACAGATCTGTTAGTTCTTTTAGCAGTCCATGGTACTTTC
>NW_006921726.1:4727924-4734669 GCF_000298275.1 Orycteropus afer afer
TTAGTTCTTTTAGCAGTCCATGGTACTTTCAGCATTCTTCGCCAGCACCACAACTCAAAAGCATCAACTCTTCTTCGGTCTTCCTTATTATCCTTTCCATGTATATTGGGGTAATTAGTTATCTTACCATTAAAAAAATAATATGCAATCTGGATAGGGATTTCATTAAATCTGTAGATCACTTTGGATAATATTGACATTTTCACAATGTTATATCTTCCTATCCATAAGCATTGTATCTTCTTTCATTTATGTAGTTCACTTTTGGTTTATTATAGCAGTGTTTTGTAGTTATCTTTGTATAGGCCTTTTGTGTCTCTGTTAAATTTATTCCTAAGTACTTCATCTTTTAGGTGGTTATTATAAACAGTATTATTTTCCTGATTTCCTTTTCAGAGTTCTCTTCATTATTGTAGAGAAACTTGACTGATTTTAGTATGTTGATGTACCCTGCCACTTTGCTGAACCATTCTATTAGTCCTAGTAGTTTTCTTATTGAGTCTCTAGGATTTTTTATTTATAAGATCATATCACTGCAAATATAGATAGTTTCACTTCATCTTTGCCAGTTTGGATGGCTTTTATTTCCCTTTCTGGCCTTATTACTCTGGTTAGGACTTCTGATATAATATTGAATAGGAGTGGTGATAAAAGGCATCCTTGTCTGGTTCCCATTCCCAAGGAGAATGTTTCTCGGTCTCTATCCATTGGGAATAATGTTGGCTATTGGTTTTGTGTATATGCCCTTGATTATGTTGAGGAATTTCTCTGCTATTTCTATTTTTCAGAGTATTTTTTTAATCATGAATGGTCATTGGATATTGTCAAATGGTTTTTCTGAATCAATAGATATGGTCATGTTTTTTTCTTTTTTTTTCTTTCCTTTGTTTTCTTTATGTCATGAATTATGTTGATTGCTTCTCTAATGTTGAACCAGGCTTGCATATTTTATGTGATTCAGTGCCATCAAGTCATCTCCGACTCATAGCAACCCTATACATAGCAGAACAAAATGCCACCATGTCCCGAACCAGCTCTATGATCCTTGCTATACTTGAGCCCATTGCTGCAGTCACTGTGTCAATCCATCTCGTTGAGGGCCTTCCCCTCTTTTGTTGAACCTCCACCTTACCAAGCATGACATTCTTCTCCAGGGAATGGTCCCTTCTAATAACATGACCAAAGTAGGTGAGATGAAGTCTGGCCATTCTCGCTTCCAAGGAGCATTTCAACTGCACTTCCTCCAGCAAAAATTTGTTAGTTCTTTTAGCAGTCCATGGTACTTTCAGAATTCTTCACCAGTGCACAACTCAAAAGCATCAATTCTTCTTTGGCCTTTCTTATTCATAGTCCACCACTCACGTGTATATGAGGAGATTGGAAATATCATAGGAGCTCTTGTATCACAGTGCTGAAAGCACTTGACTGCTAACCAGAAGGCTGGTGGTTCAAACCCACCAGCGACTCCTTGGAAGGAAGGTCACACAATCTACTTCTGTAGTGATACCACCTCAGAAACCCAAGGAGGGGGTCAAATGAAAATATCATAGCTTATGTCAGGTGCACCTTAGTCCTCAAGGAGACATCTTTGATCCTCAGCACTTGAAAGAGGTTCTTTGCAGCTGATTTTCCCAGTGCTGTGCATTGTCTCATGTCCTGACTACTGCTTCCATTGGTGTGTATTGTAGAACCAAGCAATGCGAAGTCTTTGACAACTTCACTCTTTTCTCCATTTATCATGATGCTGCTTATAGGTCCAGTTGTGAGGATTTTTCTTTTCTTTACATTGAGATGTAACCCATGCTGCAGACTGTATTCTTCAACCTTCATCAGTAAGTGCTTCAAGTCATCCTCACTTTCAGCAAGCAAAGTTGTGTCATCTGCATATTACAGATTGTTAATGATTCTTCCTCAAATTCAGATGCCACGTTCTTCTTCATATAATCCAGCTTCTCAGATTATTTGCTCAGTATATAGATTGAATAAGTATGGTGAAAGGATACAACCCTGACACACCCCCTTCCTGATTATAAACTATGCATGTCCCCTTGTTCTGTTCAAACGACAGCTTCCTGGTCTATGAATAGGTTCCTCAAGAGTGTTCTGTATTAAGTGTTCTGGAATTCCCATTCTTCTCAATATTATCCACAGTTTGTTATGATCCACACATTCAAATGCTTTTGCATAGTCAATAAAACACAGGTAAACATCTATATGGTAATCTTTGCTTTGAGCCATGATCCATTTCATATCAGCAATGATATGCCTCATTCCACATCCTCTTCTGAATCCAGCTTATATCTCTGGAAGTTCTCTGTCAATATATTCTTGCACCCATTTTTGAATTAAAAAGTAAAATCAGTAATATTTTACTTGCATACAGTATTGATATTGTTTGATGATTTCCACATTCTGTGGGATCACCTTTCTTTGGAATGGGTACAAATATGGATCTCTTCCAGTCAGTTGGCCAGTTAGCTGTCTTCCAATTCTCTTGGCATAACCAAGTGAGTGCCTCTAGTGGGGCATCCGTTTGTTGAAATACCTCAATGGGTATTCTGTCAATTCCTGGAGCCTAGTTCTTCTGCCAGTTCCTTCAGTGCAGCTTTGACTTCTTTCAATACCATTGGTTTTTGATCATATGTCACCTCCTGAAATGGATGAAGATTGACCGGTTCTTTTTGGTATAGTGATTCTGTGTATTCCCTCCATCTTTTGTTGTTTCCTGCATCATTCAATAGTTTGCCCATAGAATGTTTCAATATTGCAACTCAAGGGTTAAATTTTTCCTCTGTGCTTTCAGCTTGAGAAATGCTGAGTGTGTTCTTCACTTTTGGTTTTCTAACTTCAGGCCTTTGAGTATTTCATTATAGTAATTGGCTTTGTCTGCTTGAGCTGCTCTTTGAAATCTTCTGTTCAGTTCTTTTATCTTGTCATTTCTTCCATTTGCTTTAGCTCCACTCCGCTCAAGGGCATATTTCAGAGTCTCTTCTGACATCCATTTGGTCTTCTTTTCTTTTCTCATCTTTTTAATGACCTCTTGCTTTCTTCATGGATGATGTTCTTGATGTCATCTCACAATTCTGCTTTTTGGTCATTGGTGTTCAGTACATCTAATCTATTATTAAGATGGTGTCTAAATTCAGGAGGCATATTATCAAGGTCATATTTTGGCTCTTGTGGACTAGTTTTAATTATCTTCAACTTCAGGTTGAACTTGCACATGAGCAGTTGATGGCCTGTTCCACAATCAGCTCCTGACAGGGTTTTTGCTGAAGATATTGAACTTCTCCATCTCTTCTTGCCACAGATGTAGTCAATCTGATTCCTGTGTACTCCATATGGCAAAGTCCACATGTATAGCCACCATTTGTGTTGTTGAAAAAAAGTATTTGCAATGAATAAGCCGTCAGTCTTGCAAAATTCTACCATGCGATCTCTGACGTTATTTCTGTCACCAAGGCCAAATTTTCCAACTGCTGGTGATTCTTCTTTGTTTCAAACTGTTGCATTCCAGTCACTAGTGATAATTAACACATCTTGAGTTCATGTTCAGTCAATTTCAGACTGCAGAAGGTGATAAAAACAATTTCCTCATCTTTGGCTTTGGTGGTTGGTACATTATTTGAATAATAGTAGTATTAATTGGTCTTCCTTGTAGGCATATGGATATTATCCTATCACTGACAGCATTGTATTTCAGGACAGATCTTGAAACATCCTTTGTCATGATGAATGCCACAACATTTCTCTTCAAATTCTATTCCCAGCATAGTATATCATATGGTTGTCTGATTCAAAATGGCCAAAAACAGTCCATTTCAGCTCAGTAATGCCTAGGATATCAATCTTTATGTGTTCCATTTTGTTTTTGACAACTTCCAATTTTCCTAGATTCATACTTTGTATATTCCATGTTCCAGTTATTAATGGATGTTTGAAGCTTTTTGTCCTCAATTTGAGTCATGCTACATCAGCAAATAGAGGTCTCGAAAGCTTTACTTTAACCATATCAGTAAGGTTGGTCCTACTCTGATGATGCAGCTCTTTCCCAGTCATATTTTGACAGCCTTCTGACCTAAGTGGTTCATCCTCCTGCACTGTATCAGACAATGTTTCTGGGCTATTCATAAAGTTGCACAGTAATGTATCAGACAATGTTTCTCTGCTATTCATAATGTTTTCCCTGGCCAATTCTTGAGAAATGGATGGCCTCTTCCTTCTTCCTAGTCTGTCTCAGTCTGTAAGCTGCGCTGAAACCTGTGCACCATGTGCAACCCTGCTGGCATTTGAAACACCAGTGGCACAGACTCAAACATCACAGCAACACACAAGCCACCATAGTACGACAAACTGACAGGCAAGATTGTGTCTCTTAGCTGTTCGAAACCTCTCTGGCCTCCTCTTACCTGGATCCCTGCCACTGCTCACTCTCTTTTCTCCCTGGCTTTTCTTTCCCTCCTTTTCTGACTCTTTGGGGTGGGGCCTGGGTCACATACCTGATATAAATTCCAGTTAGTCATATGTATTTTCTTTTTTTTAGTATGTTGATGGATTCTACAGGGTAGGATTTTGTTGAGAATTTTTGCACCAATGTTCATGGGGATGTTGGTCTATAAGTTTCTTTTTCAGTGATGTCTTTGCTGGGTTTTGGTAGAACAAGTTTGGGAGTATGACATCCTTTTCTATGTTCTGTGATAGTTGAGTGAAATTGGTGTCAACTCTTCTGTGAGTGCTTGGTAGAATTTGCCAGTGAAGTGATTTGGGCCAGGACTTTTTTGTTAGTTTTTTTAATGATTTGTTTAATTTCTTCCTTTGTGATGGGTTTCTTCAAAATTCTACCACAGGTTGTAATTCAGGTAGATAGAGTGTTTCTAGAAATTTTTCCATTTCTTCTAGATTTTCAAATTTGCTGGAATACAGTTCTTCATAGTATTATGTTATTGTCAATTTTATTTCAATGAGTACTGTTGTGTTATCACCTATTTCATTTATTATTTTATTTGCATCTTCTCCTTCTTTTCCTTTGTTAAATTTTCCAGTGTTTTATTTTCTTAATCTTTTCCAAGAACCAGCTTCTCATCTTCTCAATTCTTTCTATTATTTTCCTGTTTTGTGTTTCATTTATTCATTTAACTTTTCTCATTATTATTTCCTTTCTTCTGATTATTGTAGGCTTTTTTTATTTTATTTTATCTTTTTTGTTCTTTTTCTAATTATTGGATATATTTGGAAATGGTATTGATTTGAGGTCTTTCTTATTTTTTGATGTGTGTATGTGTTGCTGTAAGTTGTCCTCTAAGTACTGGTTTTCTATGTCCCAAAGATTTTGGTATATTGTGTTTTCATTCTTGTTTGATTAATTTTATTTTTCAGTTCTTCTGTTATTCATTAGTTTTTAAGGAGGATATTATTCAGTTTCCATGTATTTTACTTTTTCCCTTGATCTTCCTGTTGTTGCTTTCTAATTTTATAACATTATGATCTAAGAAATACTTTGTAGCATTTTGATATTTTAAAATTTATTTACACTTGTTTTGTGGCCTAACATTTGGCTTATTCTGGAGAATATTTCAAGTGCACTGGAAAAGAATGTATATTGGGCTGTTGTTGGGTGGAGTGTTCCTTATGTATCTATGAGGTCTAATTGGTTGATTGTGTTGTTTACATCTTCTGTATCTTTGTTGAGTTTCTTTTTACTTCTTCTGTCCTTCATTGACAGTGGTGCATTAAGCTTTCCTACTATTATTGTAAAGTTGTCTATTTCTCTTTTCAATTTTGTTCAAATTTGATTTATGTATTTTTGGACACTTTCATTGGGTGCATGGTTATTTATTATGGTTGTGTTCTCTTGTGGGATTGACACTTTAATCATTATTTAATGTTCTTCCTTGTCTCTTTTGCTAGTTTTTGTGTTAAAGTCTGGTGGTGTAGTGCCTAAGGCATTTGACTACTAATCAGAAGGTTGGTGGTTTGAACCCATCAGCCACTCCATGGAAGGATGACCAGGAAATCTACTTCCATAAATATTTACCAGTTTTGAAACTCAAAGGAGGTCGCTATGAATCAGAATTGACTTGATGGCAGTGACTTTGGTTTTTTTAATGATAAATTAATGTTGCTCTTTTGGGTTGCCTTTTGCTTGATATATGCTTTACCATCCTTTTATTTTTAGATTATTTTTGTCTTTATGTCTAAGTTATATTTCCTGTATACAACATATTGATTGGTCATTTTTTTCTTATCCACTCTGCTTACTCTCTGTCTTTTAACTGGTACATGTAATCCATTTACATTGAGTGTAATTATTAATAAGTATGACTGTACTGCTGTCATTTTGCTGTATTTTTTTTTGTGTGTATAGTGTTGATGGTTTCATTGCTCAATATGTTTTCTTGGGTTGAGTACATTTTCTTTATGGATTTTCTTATTTCCATCCTTGCTACAGCTTAAGTGTTTATTGAGACTATGATTTTCTCATTTTTTTTATTTTGGTGAGAAGGCTTATTAATTTTTTAAGGTTATCTAATAAGTAATAATTTATTAGTATATTCCCAAGATTAAAACAGTCTGTTCTATGTTGATACCATCTTGACTTCCTCTCCATTTGGAAGTTCTATAACTACATCACTTAATCCTTCTTTTTCATTTGTAGTTATCATCATTTGCAAATAGAACTCTCTGGTTCCCTGTTTTCAGTCTTGTAGGTTTATTTTAGTTTTTATATTTCTATATCAAAAATATA
>NW_006921726.1:4735262-4743998 GCF_000298275.1 Orycteropus afer afer
GATGGATCTTGGCTCAAGGCAAAGAATACCAGAAAGATGTTTACTTGTGTTTTATTGACTATGCAAAGGCATGTGATTGTGTGGATCATGACAAACTATAGATAACATTGAGAAGAATGGGAATTTCTTAACAGTTGATCGTACTCATAAGGAACCTCTACCTTGACCAGGAGGCTGTTGTTCAAATGGAACAAGGGACACTACATGGTTTAAAATCAAGAAGGGAGTGTGTCAGGGTTGTATCATTTCCCCACACTAATTCAATATATATGCTGAGCAAATAATCTGAGAAGCTGGACTATATGAAGAAAAATGTGGCAGCAGGATTGGAGCAAGGATCATTAACAACCTGAGATATGCTGAAGATACAAATTTGCTTGCTAAAAGTGAGGATGACTTGAGGCACTTACTGATGAAGGTTGAAGAATACAGTCTGCAGTATGGATTACATCTCAATATGAAGAAAACAAAAATCCTCACAACTGGCCAATGAGCAGCATCACAATAAATGGAGAGAAGATTGAGGTTGTCAAGGAATTCATGTTGCTTGGTTCTACAATCGATGCCAATGGAAGCAGCAGTCAGGACATTAGACAACGTGTAGCATTGGGAAGGTCAACCATGAAGGAACTGTTTCAAGTGCTGAGGAGCAAGGATATCTCCTTGAGGACTAAGGGGTGCTTGACACAAGCCATGATATTTCCAATCACTTCATATGCATGTGACAGCTGGACAATGAATAAGGAAGACAGAAGAAGAGTTGATGCTTTTGAGTTGTGGTGCTGGTGAAGAATGGTGAAAGTACCATGGACTGCTAAAAGAACTAGCAGATCTGTCCTGGAGGAACTGCACTCAAAATGCTACTTGGAAGTGAGAATGGTCAGATTTCATCTCACCTATTTTGGTCATGTTGTCAGAAGGGACCATTCCCTAGAGAAGGATGTCATGCTTGGTAGGGTGGAGGGTCAACGAAAGAGGGGGAGGCCTTCAACAAGATGGATTGACATGGTGGATGCAATGATGGGCTCAAGTATAGCAGGAATCATGGAGCTGCTGCGGGATCAGTCAGTGTTTCATTCTGCTGTGCGTAGGGTCACTATGAGTCAGAAATGACTTGACGGCACCTAACAACAACAATATCTGAGTTGGATCTGACTTGATGGCACATAACAACAACTACAATATCTGAGTTGATTCCCAGGTGTTATTGTCACATGTGTTAATATCTACTTGCTGTCAGCCATTGTTGATTATCTGTCTGAAGAATACCTATTTCTTGTAAGGTTGGTCTGATTTTACAAATTGTTTTAATTTCTGTTTACCTAAGAATGTCCTAATTTAGCCATTGTATTTGAGAAAGAATTTTGCTGGATATATTTATTTACTGGCAATCATTTTTTTCAATGTTATATATATATATATCCTCACCGTTATGTGCCATTGAGTTGGACCTGACTCATAACGACCCCTCCTTTGGTTTCCTAGGCATATCACTATGGAAGTAGATTGTCCTGTCTTCCTTCCAAGGAGTGGCTGGTGGGTTTGAACCACCAGCCTCTTGGTTAGCAGTCAAATGTCTTAGGCACTACACCACCAGAGTAGTATGTATGTATGTATGTACAACCTGACCAAAGTAGGTGAGACAAAGTCTGGCCATTCTCTCTTCCAAGGGGCATTCTAGCTGCACTTCTTCCAGGACAGATTTTCTAGTCCTTTTAGCAGACCATAGTACTCTTAGCATTCTTCTCCAACACCACAATGCAAAAAACATCAACTCTTCTTCACTCTTCTTTATTCATTGTCCAACTTTCACATGCATAAGAGGTGATCAAAAATACCATGGCTTGGGTTAGGTGCACCCTAGTCTTCAAGGAGACATCCTTAATCTTCATCACTTGAATGAGGTCTTTTGCAGCAGATTTATCCAATGCAATATGTCATCTGATGTCTTGACTGCTGCTTCCATTGGTGTTGATTGTAGAACCAAGTAATATGAAGTCCTTGACCACTTCAATCTTTTCTCCATCTATCATGAATCTGTTTATTGGACCAGTTGTGAGGATTTATGAGGTGTAATCCATACTGCAAACTGCAGTCTTTAATCTTCATCAGTAAGTGCTTAAAGTCATCCTTGCTTTCAGCAAGCAAAGTTGTGCCATGTCCATATCTCAGGTTGTTAATCAGACTTCCTCCAAGCCTGGTGCCACATTTGGCTACATACAGTTCAGCTTCTGAGATTATTTGCTCAGCATACAAGTTGGATAAGTATGGTGAAAGGTTACAACCCTGATGAACTTCCTTCCTGATTTTGAACCATGCAGTATCCCTTTGTTCTGTTTGAATGATAGCTTCCTGGTTTATGTACTGGCTCATCATGAGTACAATCAAGTGTTCTGGAATTCCTATTCTCAGTGTTATCCATAATTTTTTATGATCCACAGAATTGAATGATTTTGCATAGTCAATAAAACATAAGTAAACATCTTTCTGGTATTCTTTGCTTTGAGCAAAGATCCATCTGATATCAGCAATGATATTCCTCTCCATGTCCACGTCTGTATCCAGCTTGAATTTTTGGAAGCTCTCTGTCAATATACTGCTGCAATTGTTTTTGAGCTATCTTCAGTATGATTTTATTTGCATGTGATGTTAATGATATTGTTTGATAATTCCCACATTCTGTGGGATCACCTATCTTTGGAATGGGTACAAATATTGATCTCTTCCAGTAAGTTGGCCAGGTAGTTGTCTTCCAAATATCTTGGCATAACCACATGAGTTATTCAGTCAGTTCCTGGAGCCTTGTCCTTCATTGCAGCTTTGACTTCCTCCTTCAGTACCATTGGTTCTTGATCACATGCTACTCCCTGAAATGGATGAACATCAACCAATTCTTTTTGGTCCACTGACTCTGTGCATTCCTTCCATCTTCTTGTGATGCTTCCTGTATCACTCAATATTTTGTCCATAGAATGTTTCAATATTGCAACCTGAGGCTTAAATTTTTCCTCAGTTCTTTCAGCTTGAGAAATGCTAAGCATATTCTTCATTTTTGGTTTTCTAACTCTAGGTCTTTGCACATTTCATTGTAGTAATTGGCTTTGTCTGCTTCAGCTGCTCTTTGAAATCTGTTCAACTTTTATCTTGTCACTTCTTCCATTTGATTTAGCTACACTCCTCTCCAGGGCAAGTTTCAGAGTCCTTCTGACATCCATTTTGGTCTTTTCTTCCTTTCTTGACTTTTTAATGACCTGTTGCTTTCTTCATGGATGATGTTCTTGATGTCATCCCATAATTCCTCTGCTTTTAAGTCATTGGTATTCAGTGCATCAAATCTTTTCTTTAGATGGTCTCTAAATTCAGAAGGGATATTATCAAGGTCATATATTTGCTCTCATGGACTTGTTTAATTGTTTTTAATGTGCATATGAGCAGTTGATGGTCTGTTCCACAATCAACTCCTGGCTTTGTTTTGGCTGAAGATATTGAACTTCTCCATCACCTCTTGCCACAGATGTAGTCAATCTTATTCCTGTATATTCCATCTGGTGAAATCCAAGTGTATAACCTTCACTTATATTGTTGAAAAAAAGCATTTTTTTCAATGAATAAGTTGTTTGGTTTTGTAAAATTCTATCATACAATTTCTAGCATTATTTCCTTCACCAAGGCCATATTTTCCAACTACCAGTGTGGCAGTTAAGTTTGTGTGTCAACTTGGCTGGGCCTGGTTGAGTGGCTGGGCAGCTGGATGTAGTATGCCCCATGATGAGACTGGTAATCAACTCATGGTGAAATCTAATGTGAGGAACTGAGTAGCTGTCCTAGGATGTGGTCTGCTTCCTGTGTATAAGTAGAAGCCTTGGGGAATGGTCTTTAGCTTATGACATGCTTGAACTCTGCACGTAGTTGAGTCATTGTTCAACAGCCTGTCATGCTCTGCCAATCTGGGGACTTCTAATGGACTTGGGACTTTTAAGGCCTGCCATGTGTGTCGGGACTGTGCCTTATTGCTTGTCAACCTTGGGCTTGTCAGCCTTAGCAGCCAGCAGCTGAGTGAAGAAAAGCTTCTGGCTTCAGTGTGCAGGAAGCAGGAGGCAGAGCTGAAGCCCAAGTTTCAGGGGCTTTCACACAGCCCCTAGAGCTTGGCACTTTGAACTCATACTTAAAGCGTCCAAAATGTAAGAGAATAAACTCCTGTTTGTTCAAGCCATCCCATTTGTGGTATATTCCTGTCAGAGTAGCACTAGGTAACCAGAACAGAATATGGTACAGGGAGAGTGGGATACTGCTCTGACTGATACCTAAAATGTGGAAACAGGAGTGGAGTGCATCCTTAACCTGAGACTCTGCCTGAGAAATCTCAGTATGTGGCATGAGTGACACCAGTAGCAGAGCCAAGAGACCAGCATGCGACAGCAATAGCCTTACCAGCCCACGGAGGAGAAAGCTGGATGCTATTGGTTAGGTGGCTTCCTGGTGGAGTGGATTGTCTTCTGGTGTTAACTGGTAGAAGAGACTGGCATGAGATGGAGTAGCAGGTTGGCTAGCCCATGGAGCAAGAAAGCTAAATATTCTTTGGGCAGAAAGATTCCTGGTGGAGTAGGTTGCACTCAAGCATTAATTGGCAGAAGCAGCAAGACCAAAGAAAGAGGAAACAGAGCTGCTTCAGCCTCAAGGGTAGGACCATGGCCTTTGAAGTTGGAACCATCATAGTCCTGTAAGTTTCAAAGAGCCAGACCTTCACCCAGTTGGTTCTGGAGTGTGTGGCTGCTTGTTCATGTGAGCCAGTGGCATGGAGTTACAGCCACTGCCCAAGCATGAGGAGGCAGGGCTGCCATGCCCAAGAGGCAAAGGAATGGGGCCCACTAGGCCAAGGGGGTGAGGTCACCACTCAGGGACTAAGGGATTAGAGCCACCCAGTGAAGGAGATCTGTATGGATGCCACCTACTGAAGATCTGTATAGGTGTCAAGCTGACAAGGGGTGGAAATTTGTTAGTTAAGTTTGTGTGTCCACTTGGCTGGGCCTGGTTGAGTGGATGGGCAGCTGGATGTAGTATTATTCCCCATGATGAGACTGTTAATCAACTCCATGGTGAAATCTACTGTGAGCAGCTGAGTAACTGCCCTAGTGATGTGGTCTGCTTCCTGTATATAAGGGGAAGCCTTGAGGAATAGTCTCTAGCTTATGGTATGCTTGAACCCTGCATGTAGCCAAGTCGTTGTTCAGCAGCCTGCCATGCTCTGTTGATCTTGGGACTTTTAATGGACTTGAATTAACAGCCTGCTATGTGGTTTGGTAATATCAGGACTGTGCCTTATTACTTGTCAACCTTGGGTTTGTCAGCCTCAGCAGCCAGCAGCTGAGTGAAGAAATGCCTCTAGCTCCAGTGGGCTAGGAGCAGATGGCAGACCTGAAGCCCAAGGTTGAGTGGCTTTCACACAGCCCCTAGATCTTGGCATTTTTAACTCAGACTTAAAGTCTCCAAAATGTAAGAGAATAAACTCCTATTTGTTCAAGCCATCCCATTTGTGGTATATTCCTGTCAGATTGACACTAGGTAATCAGAAGAACCAGTAACTCTTCTTTTGTTTTCCAACTTTTGCATTCCAGTCACCAGTGATAATCAACACATCTTGATTGCATGTTTGGTCACTTTCAAACTGCAGAAGTTGGTAGAAATCTTCAATTTTCTCATTTGGTTTTGGTGGTTGGTACATAGATTTGAATAATAGTAGTCTTAACTGGTCTTCCTCGTAGGTGTATGGATATTATCCTATCCCTGACAGCATTGTACTTCAGAACAGATCTTGAAACACTCTTTGTGATGATGAATCCCACACCACTTCTCTTTAATTTGTCATTCTCTGCATAGTAGTTCATCCGGTTGTCAGATTCAAAATGGCAAAAATCAGTCCATTTTAGCTCACTAATGTCTAGGATATTAATCTTTATGCCCTCTATTTCATTTTTGACAACCTCCAATTTTTCTAAATTCATTCTTCATAAATTCCATGTTCCAATTACGAATGGATGTTTGCATCTGTTTCTACCCATTTTGAGTAATGGCACATCAACCTATGAAGGTCCTAAAAACTTTACTCTACCCATATCATTAAGGTCATCTCTACCTTGAGGAATCTCTTCCCCAGTCAAAGATGGAGTGCCTTCTTACATGATGGGTTCATCTACCAGCACTATATATTGGGCAATGTTGCAGGGCTATTCATAAAGTTTTCCAGTAATGTAACAGACATTGTTTCACTGCTATTGATGAGGTTTTCACTGGCCAAATGTTTGAGAAGTGGATGGCCTCTTCCCTCTTCTGAGTCTGTCTTAGCCTGGAAGGCCCAGTGAAACCTGTCCACCATGGGTAACTGATAGTTAAATTTGTATGTCAACTTGGCTGGGCCTGGTTGAGTGGCTGGGAAGCTGGTGGTAGTTATTCCCCATGATGAGACTGGCAATCAATTCCATGGTGGGATCTACCACAAGCAGCTGAGTAGCTGCCTTTCGGATGTGGTCTGCTTCCTGTATATAAGGAGAAGCCTTGAGGATAGTCTCTAGCCTATGGCACGCTTGGACCCTGCATGTAGCTGAGTTATTGGTCAGCAGCTTGCCATGCTCTGCCGACCTTGGAACTTACAACGGACCTGAATTAATGGCCTGCTGTGTGGTTTGGTAATATTAGGACTGTGTCATTTTATTTGTTGACCTTGGACTTGTGAGCCTTGGCAGCCAGTAACTGCCTGAGTGAAGAGATGCCTCTAGCTTCAGTGGACCAGGAGCAAGAGGCAGAGCTGAAGCCCAGGTTGAGGGGCTTTCACACAGCCCCTAGAGCTCAGCACTTTGAACTTGGACTTA
Source organism: Orycteropus afer afer (assembly GCF_000298275.1). Lineage (NCBI taxonomy): Eukaryota > Metazoa > Chordata > Mammalia > Tubulidentata > Orycteropodidae > Orycteropus > Orycteropus afer. Next base: position 4,742,129 of record NW_006921726.1, read on the forward strand.
AAGCCTCCAAATTGTAAGAATAAACTCCTGTTTGTCAAGGACATCCCATTTGTGGTATATTCTTGTCAGAGTGGCACTAGGTAACCAGAACAGAATATGGTACCGAGAGAGTGGGGTGATGCCCTGACATATACCTAAAATGCAGAAACAAGAGTGGAGTGCATCCTTGACCCGAGACCCTGGCAGAGAGACCCCAGCATACGGCATGAGAGATGGCAGGAGCAGAGCCAAGAGACTGGCAGAGAGATACTGGCAGAGAGACCAGCATGAAAGACATCAGTAGCAAAGCCCAGAGACCAGCATTAAACAGCAACAGGCTTACCAGCCCATGGAGGAGAAAGCTGGATGTCATTGAGTAGGCAGCTTCCTAGTGGAGTGGGTTGCCTTTGGGTATTAATTGGTGAAGAGACTAGCATAAAATGGAGTAGCAGGTTGGCTGGCCCATGGAGGAAGAGAGCTGAGTGCTTTGGGGACAGGAAGATTTCCTGTGGAGTGAATTGCCCTTGGCATTAATTTGCAGAAGCAGAGAGACCAAGGAAATGGAAGCAGAGCTGCCTCAGCCTAAAAGGGTAGGACCATGGCCTTTGGAGGTGGAAAAACCACAGCCTCCTAGGTTTCAAGCAGTCAAGGCTTCAACAGCTTGGTTCTGGAGTGTGGGGCTGCTTGTCCATGTGAGCCAGTGAGATGGAGCCACAGCTGCTGCCCAAGAGTGAGGGGGCAGGTCTGCCATCCCCAAGAGGGAGAGGAACGGGGCCCGCCAGGCCAAGGGGTTGAGGTCACCACTTGGAGAAACTAGGGGACTGGAGCCACCTAGTTAGAGAGATCTGTACAGATGCCACCCAATGAAGATATGTACACGTGCCAAGTAGACAAGGGATGGAATTGTGGTAGTTAAATTTGTATGTCAACCTGGCTGGGACAGGTTGAGTGACTGGGCAGCTGGTGACAGTTATTCCCATGGTGAGACTGGCAATCAACTCCATGGTGGGATCTACCACAAGCAGCTGAGTAGCTGCCTTTGGGATGTGATCTGCTTCTTGTATATAAAGAGAAGCTTTGGGGATAGTCTCTAGCCTATGACATGCTTAGACCTTGCATGTAGCTGTGTCATTGTTCAGCAGCCTGCCATGTTCTGCTGACCTTGGGACTTAAAATGGACTTGAATTAATGGCCTGCTGTGTGGTTTGGTAACATCAGGACTGTGCCATTTTATTTGTCAATCTTGGGCTTGTTAGCCTCAGCAGCCAGTATGTGCCTGAGTGAAGAGATGCCTCTAGCTTCAGTGGGCTGGGAGTAAGAGGCAGAGCTAACGCCCAAGGTTGAGGGGCTTTCACACAGCTCCTAGCACTTGGCACTTTGAACTGGAACTCAAAGCCTCCAAATTGTAAGAATAAACTCCTGTTTGTTAAGGCCATCCCATTTGTGGTATATTCTTGTCAGAGTGGTACTAGGTAACCAGAACGTAACCCTGATGGAATTTCACAACATTGATGGCATAGCCTTCAGCCTTACAACAACACATATGCCACCACATGATGACAAACTGCCAGACAGGTTCACATCCCTTAGTTGTTCCCAAAGCCTCTGTACTTGTCTATCTCAGGCCCCAGCCTTAAAATAGAGCTGCCCTCAAGTGAAAAGCATGCCCTGAGTCCCAGGCCCACCTACCTCTGGGCCCGGCCTTAAAACAGAGCCAATCCTAAGTGAAAAGCAGTCCCTGAGCCCCACAACCACCTACCTCAGGCCCCAGCCTTAAAATAGACTGCCTTCGCATTGAGGATGAGAAAGACAGAGAGAGTTACATGGGCAGTACAAACAACAAATATGAACCCCTTTGCAAATACAATACTGAGTTGTCAATGAAAGCAAA
>NW_006921726.1:4744258-4746383 GCF_000298275.1 Orycteropus afer afer
AAAAAAAAAAAAAAAAAATAGACTGCCTCCAAGCAAAAAGCAGCTCCCGAAGCAGCCCTTGAGCCCCAAGAAATCAGCGTTTAGTCATATTGGGTCTTTTTTTAGATAATTTTTTGTTTATCCTGAGCTGCTTTCAGGATTCTTCCTTTGTCCTTGATTTTAGAAATTTTATTATTATGTATCTTGGTGATTTTCTCTTGAGGTCTATCCTGTTTGTGGTCTATTGAGCTACTTGAATGTGTATCTTTGTATCTTCTCACCTCTCATCATATTAGGGAAGTTTTCTTCAAACAAATCTCTGACAATTTCCTCAGGGCTTTTTGTTTGTTTGTTTGTTTCTTCATGTTTTGGAATTTTTAGTACATGTATGTTATTCCTCTTGATTGCATGCCACAAAATTCTTAGGCTTTCTTCATTTTTATTTCAGTCTTTTTCTGATTGTTCCACTAAATGATTAGTATTAAGAGATTTTTCTTCAGTCTCACTAATTCTGTCTTTTATTGCTTCAGTTCTTCTCCTTGACTTTCCAATGAATTATTTATTCTGAAATTTCACTATTAATCTTCTGGATTTCTATTTGCTATTTCTGTATGGTTTGTAACCTTCTGTTTGTTTTCTCCAATTGTTCTTGCATTTTTTTTTTTAATTCTTTTAGAATTTTGACTGTGTTGTCCTTGATTTTGTGTGTGGTTTCCTCTAATTTCTCTCAATACACTGAAGGTATCCAAATGTAATTCTTCTGAATTCCTTATCAAGTAGTTCCAGTTGCATTTCTTCTGAAAGATTTTCTGCCCTTGCATTTTGGTCACTTGTTTGAGCCATCATGTCTCGTTTTTTCTGTTTATGTGTGTGATTTGAAGTTGTAACTTATCTCCAAGGTATTGCAGTGTTATTGCATTAATCTGTTGATTTCTTGTTAGCTTTCTTCTCTCTGATTTTTGTTTCATTTGATTTTAATATATCCAGGCAACACAGTGGGTGTGTTACTCTGGTTTGGCAGGACTGGGGTGCTCACCACCTGTCTCTGGGTGAATTTGGGAGTGGGAGGTAGTGTGGGTGTAATTTTCTGATGGCTGAGGGCCAGCTGGGCGGGTGATGACTGCTACCTGTCTTCATCCTGTAGTTGCAGTGGGTGGTGGTACCCCCCAGCAGGTGAGGCAGCAAGTGAGGCAAGTATGGCTGAGCTGTTTCATTGGCTTCCTACAGCTAGGAAAATATAGAAAGAAAAAAAAAACTGGAGGAAAAAGAAGAAAAAATAAAATAGAAGTGCAGAAAAGAGTGGAGATATAATCAAAGCAAAAAAACTGAACTCACTGCCATCGAGTCAATTCAGACTTACAGCAATCTTCATTGGATTTCTGAGGATGTAAATTTTTATGGAAGTAAATCATCCCATCTTCCTTCAACAGAGTGGCTAGTGAATCTGAACTGCTGATCTTCTGGTTTGCAGTCAAATGCCTTATTCTCTACTCCTCCAGAACACCAGAGATATAATAAGAAAGAAAAAGAGAAAAAGAAGAAAGAAAATGAAAACTCAAATGTTGCACAGTACTAATGTAAGCACTAATCATCAAACACAGCTGCATTGTAAATGTGGTTCTCTCGCTTGGGAGAACATACCACCAAATAGAGAGTGTCCAGATGTGTGCTACTGAATATGGAGGTGGTGGTTGTCAGAGCACCAGCTCAGCTGGATCAAAAAGAAAAAACAAGGGGGGGTGGCAGAGAGATGAGGAAAAAATAAATAATAACTACAGAAAAGAAAGCAAGATAAAGTGACAAGAAAGGGGGAAAAAAGGAAGACAGATAAACAAAAAATTGATGCAACTGTTAGTCACCAAACATAGCTCCAGTGGGAACACCATAGCCCTCTCTCCATAAGTTAAGTAGTTAAGTTAAGTGCCATTGAGTCATTTCTGACTCATAGAGACCCCATGAACAGCAGAACGAAACATTGCGAGATCCCACTCCAGCTCCATGATCCCTGCTATACTTGAGCTCATTATCACAGCTACTGTGCCAATCCATCTCATTGAAGGCCTTCCCCTCTTTTGTCAACCCTCCACCTTACCAAGCATGACATCTTTCTGCAGGGAATGGTCCCTTCTGACAATATGACCAAAGT
>NW_006921726.1:4749391-4784977 GCF_000298275.1 Orycteropus afer afer
CTACCATACGAGTTCCAGCATTATTTCTGTCACCAAGGCCAAATTTTCCATGTACTGGTGATTCTTCTTTGTTTCCCACTTTTGCACTCCAGTCACCTGTGATAATTAACACATCCTGATTGCATGTTTGGTCGATTTCAGACTGTGGTCTTAATAAACCATGTAGTGTCCCCTTTTTCCATTTGAACAACAGCCTCCTGGTCAATGTACAGGTTCCTCATGAGTATGATCAAGTGTTTGGGAATTCCCATTCTTCTCAGTGTTATCCATAGTTTGTCATGATTCACACAATCAAATGTCTTTGTGTAGTCAATAAAACACAAGCAAATATCTTTCTGGTATTCTTTGCCTTGAGCCAAGATCCATCTGACAGCAGCGTGCCTTATTCATGTCTTCTTCTGAATCCAGTTTGATCCTCTGGAAGTTCTCTGTCAATATACTGCTACAACCATTTTTGAATTATCTTCAGTAAGATCTTCCTTGCGTGCGATATTAATGATATTGTTCTATAATTTCCACATTCTGTGGGATCACCTTTCTTTTGAATGGGTACAAATATGGATCCCTTCCAGTCAATTGGCCAGGTAGCTGTCTTCCAAATCTCTTGGCATAAAAGAGTGAGTGCCTGCAGTGAAGCAGTCATTTGTTGAAATATCTCAATGGGTATTCTGTCAATTCCTGGAGCCTTGTTCTTTGCCATTTCCTTCATTGCAGCCTTCAACTTATTCCTTCAATACCATTGGTTCTTGATTATATGCCACCTCCTGAAATGGATGAAGATCTATCAGTTCTTTTTGGTACAATGACTCTGTGTTCTCCCTGCATCTTTTTGATGTTTCCTGCATCATTCAATATTTTGCTGATAGAATCTTTCAATATTGCAATTTTAGTCTTAAATTTTTACTCAATTGTTTCAGTTTTAGAAATGCTTATCATGTTCTTCCCTTTTGGTTTTCTAACTCCAGGTCTTTGCATGTTTCACTATAGTAATTAGCTTTGTCTGCTTGAGCTACTCTTTTAAATCTTCAGTTCAGCTCTTTTATCTTGCCATTTCTTCCATTTGCCTTAGCTACTCTCCACTCAAGGGCAAGTTTCAGAGTCTCTTCTGTCATCCATTTTGGTCTTCTCTTCTTTTCTTGTCTTTTTAGTGATCTCTTGCTTTCTTCATGGATGATGTTCTTGATATCTTCCCATAATTCTTCTGGTTTTCAGTCATTGGTGTTCAAAGCATCAAATCCATTCTTTAGATGGCCTCTACATTCAGGAGGGATATATTCAAGATCATATTTTGGCTCTCATGGACTTGTTTTAATTGTCTTCAACTTCAAGTTGAACTTGTGTGTGAGCATTTGATGGTCTGTTCCACAATCAGCTCCTGGCCTTGTTTTGGCTGAAGATATTGAGCTTTTCTGCTGCCTCTTGCCACAGATGTAGTCAATCTGATTCCTGTGTGTTCCATCTGGTGAAGTCCATGTGTAGAGCCATCGTCTGTGTTGTTGAAAAAAGGTATTTGCAATGAATAAGTCGTTGGTTTTGCAAAATTCTGCCATGTAATTTCCAGCATTATTTCTGTCACCAAGGTCAAAATTTCCAACTACCAGTGATTCTTCTTTGTTTCCAACTTTTGCATTCCAGTCACCAGTGATAATAAACACATCCTGATTGCATGTTTGGTCAATTTTAAACTGTAGAAGTTGATAAAAATTTTCAATTTCCTCATCTTTGGCTTTGGTGGTTGGTACACAAATTTGAATAATAGTTGTATTAATGGGTCTTCCTTGTAGGCATATGGATATTTTCTTTTCACTGACAGCATTATACTTCAGGACAGATCTTGAAACATCCTTTGTGATGATGAATGCCATGCCATTCCTCTTTAAACTGTCATTCCCAGCTTTGTAGACCATATCGTTTTGATTCAAAATGACCAACACCAGTCCATTTCAGCTCACTAATGCTAAGGATATCAATCTTTATGAATTCCATTTCATTTTTGACAACTTCCAATATTCTTAGATTCATACTTCGTATGTTCCATGTTGTGATTATTAATGGATATTTGCAGCGGTTTCTCCTCAATTTGAGTGGTGCTACATCAGCAAATGGAGGTCTTGAAAGCTTTACCTTATCCATATGAGTAAATCTGGTTTTGCTCTGATGATGCAGCTCTTTCCTAGTCCTGTTTTGAGAGTCTTCTAACCTAAGTGACTCATCCTCCTCCTCTGTATTAGATAATGTTTCTGGACTATTCATAAAGTTGTGCAGTAATATATCAGACAGTGTTTCTCTGCTATTCATAAGGTTTTCCCCATCCAATTCTTTGAGAAGTGGATGGCCTCTTCCTTCTTCCTAGTCTGTCTCAGTCTGCAAGCTGGGCTGATACCTGTGCACCATATGCACCCCACTGGGCTTGAAACATCAGTGACACAGCTTCAAGAATCATAGCCACATGTTACCAGACTACGACAAACTGACAGACAAGTTTGTCTCCCTTAGCTCTTGGAAACCTCTCCAACTTCTCCTTACCTGGATCCTTATGGCTGACTCCTTGTTCTGTCCCGGTTGCCCTGGCCTTTATACTCTCCTTTCCCCACCTTCCTGCCTTGCTGCTTGTGGGACGTGGCCTAGGTTCCCTCTCCTCACCTGGGTCCCTGCAGCTGACTCCTCTCCCTCTTTTTTTTTTTTTTGGATCCCACAAACCAGGTCCTTCACCCATCCCCTATGGCAATGCACCCTCCCTCTCTCCATGGGAGGGTGCATTGCCATGGGGGATGGGTCAAGGTTTTTGAATTTTTATATGCATTAATGCTTTTCTAAATGGAACAAAGTACTTTGTACATGCCATCTTTACATTTTTGAAGTAAAAACTATTTTGAGGGGCATTACAAACTATTACATTATTTTTAAGTTGAAAGATAGAATTTAGTTTTGACAATGTCTGAAGATGGTTTTGGTTGTTGCAAGTGGGGTGAGTGTCAATATAACTGCCTTTGATCTAGGCTATTAGCATGTAACAGGTAGAGGCCAAGAATCCTACTGTACACCCTACAATGCACAGACAGTTGACCACAATAAAGAACTATCTGGCCGAAGCTGAAATGCCCTGCTCTTATTAAAGAAACCTGTCCCCTCCCTCTCAGCCATAATCTGCTTTCCAACAAAAGTTTGGATAAAAAACATGTATATATCTCTCAAGAACAAACAACTTACTTTAGGCACAGAATAGTTTAAATTCAATTTAAGAAAGATAAATCTCTAATTCCAGATTACTCTGTGTTCCTAAAAAGATATACATGGTGTAATGGATTGAACTGTGTCTCCAAAAAACATGATCATCTTCATTAGGCCATGATTCTCAGTGTTATGTAATTATTCTCCATTTTGTGATCTGATGAACTTATCCTCCATTTTGTGATCTGATGTAATTATCCTATGTATTGTAAATCTTAACTTCTGTGATGTTAATGAGGCTAGATTAAAGGCAGATATATTGACACAGGATACAATCTACAGGTTGGGTTATATCTCGAGTCAATCTCTTTTGATACATAAAAGAGATTAAACAAGGGAAGAGAGATAGAGGGACCTGACTACCACCAAGAAAGATGATCTGAGAGTGGAGTATATCCCTGCACTGAGAACCTCCTAAATTTAGGCCAGGGGAAGATGCCAAAATACATGGAGATTTCCAAAGGATGCCAACCTGACAGATGTTGAAAGCAGACAAGGACCAGATTCCCATATAGCAGAGAAACAGTCTTCCTCAGGAGTTGTTGCTCTGAGTTTGGATTTCTAGCCTCCTAAAGTCTCTGGTGGCATAGTGCCTAAGGCATTTGATTGCAACCAGAAGGCTGGAGGTTCAAACCCACCAGCCACTCCTCAGAAGGAATATTGGGCAAGGTACTTCCATGGTGATGCTGTCTCTGAAACCCAAGGAGGGATCTCTATGAGTTGGATCTGACTTGATGGCAGTGAGTTTGGTTTTGGTTTTTTAAACTGTAATGGATTACACTTCAAAATATAGAAACCAAAAATCCTCACAACTGGACTAATTAGCAATATCATGATAAATTGAGAAAAGATTGAAGTTGTCAGGGATTTCATTTTACTTGGATCTATACAATCAACATCCAAGGAAGCAGCAGTCAAGAAATCAGACATCATATTGCACTGGGAAAATCTGTTGCAAAAGACCTCTTTAAAGTATTAAGAAACAAAAATGTCACTTTGAAGACTAAGGTGCACCTAACCTAATCCATGGTATTTTCTATCACCTCATATATGTGTGAAAGCTGGACGATAAATAAGGAAGACTGAAGAAGAGCTGATGCCTTTGAATTATGGTGTTGGTAAAGAATAGTGAAAGCATGTATTGCCAGAAAAACAAAACTGTGCTGGAGCAAGAGTAGCCAGAATGCTCCTTGGAAGCGAGAATGGCCAGACTTTGTCTCACCTATTTGGTCATGTGGTCAGAAGGGACCATTCCCTGGAAAAGGAATCTTGCTTGGTAAAGTAGATGGACAGCAAAACAGGAGACTCTTAACAAGATGGATTGACACAGTGGCTGTAGTGATGGGCTCAAGTAGAACAAGGATTGTAAGGATGGTGCACAACTGGGCAGTGTTTCATTCTATGTTGTAAATAGGGTCACTATGAGTTGGAGCTGACTTGACTGCACCTAACAACAACAACAACATGCCTGTCATTATAATCCCATTTGGGAATGGATTGTCTTTGTAAATGAAGCAGGATTAGTGTATGGTGTATTTTGAGTCAATATCTTTAGGGCTATGAAAGAGATTAAACAAGTGAGCAGAGGAGAGAGGGAGCTTAGAGGGATGCCAAGGCACATGAAGATCACCTAGGAGCAGAAGCTCAAAAGAGACAGGGACCTTTCTCCAGAGCGGAGAGAGAGAGCATTTTCCTATAGCTGGCAACCTGAATTTGGGCTTCTAGCTTTCTAACTGTGAGGGAAAAAAAAAAAAAATCTGTTTGTTAAAGCCTCCCATTTATGGTATTTCTGTTACAGCAGCTCTAGATAATAAAATGGTTGCCATCACAATGGCTCTGACTCTTGGTTACCCCATATACTACAGAACCAAATGTTCAGTTCTGTCCATTCTCACAATTGTTGGTATCACTGAGTTTATTGTTGTTGCCATACTTTATTTTGAGTGCCTTCCAACCTAGGGGCTCATCTTCAATCACTATATGGGACTATGTTCTGTAGTGAGTTATAGGATTTCCATTGGTTAATTTTCAAAAGTAGATTGCCAGGCTTTTCTTCCTAATCTGTTTTAGTCTGGAAGCTCTGCTGAAACTTGTGTACTGTGTGTGATCATGCTGGTATTTGAAATACTGGTGGTATAGCAACATGCAAGTCATCACAGTACATAAACTGACAGACAGATGGTGGAGTAATGGGAGTAATGATATTACTCTCTCTCTCTCTCTCTTTTTTTTTTTTTTTTTTTGAAGCAGACTTAGGGCCAGACACCTGCTTTACTCCTGTGTAACTATAGGCAAGTTTTCTTTATCTTTTTAAGTCTTAGGTGTATTTATCTAGACTCTACCTATTCCCAGAGGAATATGAAATGGCAGTTCCCTGTCTTCTTTGCTCCCTCCATAATCTCCTTTTATCTCTAAGGATGTCTTGAAATTTCTTCCTACTGTAGTTTTGAAAGGAGCATCCATAAGAACATACAAGATTTCCAAGAAATCATCATTTAGCTTCCCTTGGTCAATCTGGACCTGACCACACAGATTCTGACTCTTGGGTCTTGAACCAACTGTTCACATTAAGGCAAAACTTTTGGACATCTTGGAACTCCCCAAGGGTGTTTCCTGGAGTTTGTTTTCGTTTAGATTCAAATGACTCCTGTTTCTAAATAGTTGAGGCAAACAAAAAGTAGAAGAGATGAAACACTGTCCCTCCAAATTAGATAAAGAATTTAGATTGCCCAGAGAATACCAAGAAGCCAAATTATGGACCACAGAGCCTTGAAATGTCCCCCAAAATTTCCAAAAGTCAAAGGGAATTCCCTGGCATGCCAGAGTTGGAAGCAACCTTTATGATGATCTCATATAATCCTCTCCTTTAACAGATGAGGAAAGGGATGCCTGAGACTTTAAATAACCTGCCCAAAGGCACACAGCTGGCTAAGACCCTCCTCTCTTTCCATTCCACCAGGGTGGGGAGGATGCTAATCCATTTTTAAAACTCAAGAGTATAGACATCTAAAGAAATCCTATCTGACCTCAGGGGTTATCCAGTATAAACATCTCCTAATTGGTTTTGTCAATCTGAGAACTTTATGATCTTTCCATCTAATTTCCCTTGTTCAGTGCATCTCTTCCTCTATAAAAATATCCATCTTCCCTTCCTGTCACACAGATACACTCTTGTGGCACCTCCTTTCAGCTCCTATCTCCACTGAGGATGTAAAACTGTCAGCTCTACTAGTGACAAGAGCCAGGAGGATGGTGCTTCTTTTGTGTCTTCTAAGAAGGGAGACATGCAGATGTCCTGGGGGCTGGAGACATCTGGAAGTTGACAAACTTAATAGGAGACTGAGTGCTGAATCTTCTAGTCTTCTAGGTGTGTGGAGTGTGGAGCATGGTTCCTCATACCCAACAACCCAAATTCTATATCTAAATAGACTCCAGCTTTATTCCTACTACTTTTTCTTATGCTAACATCTGTGGTCAGAAGGGTCCCTGAGTGGCACCATTAGTTTGGCTCAATTATTAACCAAAATGTTGACAGTTAGAATGGACATCATCAAGGTTGGTGCTACCGATAACAGTAATTCATGGTGTCATCTCCCCAGTGGACCTTGTCCTGTACCAGACTGTGCTAAATTCTTAATCATGTTAATTTCAATTTTAACCACAGAATAATATGTGATCAATATCTTATATATAATGTTTCTTAGATTATATGAATATTAACAACAAAATTGTTTTATAAAATCTTTCTACATTGAATTACATTATTAGTTACAGTATGATTAGTAACTGAGCAGAAGCCTTTTTTATTTTTCTCCTTCTTTTCTTTTAATTACTACTTCATTCTCAAAGTTATTGAAATAGGTTAACAGATACTAATTACCACAATATTGTAGCTAACACACCAGAAACTATGACAAGTCAACTGCTATACAAACACCAGCAGCAACAAAAACAGCATGTGCTTGTAGCACATGCAAATGAAACCATGTGATTCGAAGCATAGTTGTAATTGAGTAATGACAGCTTTGACTGGAGGCCATTAGAAGGTTCAAAAAGCAAATTAGCATAGAGTTTTAGCCTTGTAGGGATATGGATACATGTAAGCTGGGCTCATGCAAAAAAAAAATGTTTTCATTGTTATCATTAACTACAGGGATGTTTTTATTTAAAAAATAATAAAGTTATGCTGGAACCCTGCACAAAATTTTACACACAGTCATTCTGATGTCACACCCTTTGCAAGTGTCACCTGGTTCAGTCTGCACTCCCCACAATCCCCTAGTGACACCACTGGATTATGACCCACCCAGTATCTGTATGAAAGAAAAACCTTGCATTTTTAATCTGTAAAGAATACAGCCAAGAAAACCTTATGGATCAATTCTGCTTTGTCACACATGGCATCACCATGAGTCAGAATTGACTCAATAACAACTTTATATATGTGTGTGTGGTACAGAAGACAATTGGTGACATGTTTTTAGATAAGGAGGAAGAAGGAAAGAGGTTATAAGTAGTTACCAGCACCTCCAACAAGATGAGGCAGTGATTTTTCTTTATTTGGTGATGTTATATTAACACAAAATTGCTTACCTCCCAAGAAACATATATTGAGCTGAAATGGCCTCCTTGTCAGCATGAGTTGATTTCCCATTTTGTGAATGAGTAAACATTAATGAAAAAATTAAAACAATGTAGTGTTGACCACGTGTAGGAATGATATTTGTGTGTTGATGTTTGTGTAACTTTTAAACTTTTTTTCTATAATAGAGATTGAACATAATCAAGTGCACTTCTTTTTTCTACTTGAATATTTACTGGTAAATGTTATTAGAGATATACTCTAAGCAGAATTCTGAAACTTGAAAGTTCCTAAGACTCACCTGGAAGGCTTATTAAAACTCAGATTGAAAGATCTACTGCCAAAGTTTCTGATTAGTAGGTCTAGGGTGTGGTTCAAGAATTTAAATTCCAACAAGTTCCCATGCTGGTGCTGTTGATCCAGGTTCCATACCAGTAACCAGATGTTGAAACAATTGTGTCAATCCTATGTCATGATGACCCCATGTGTGTGACAGTAGAACTGTGTGCCACAGGGTTTTAAATGGCTGATTTTTCAGAAGTAGATTGCCACGTATTTCTTCTGAGGTGCCTCTGGGCAGACCCAAATCTCCCACCTTTTGGTTACCAGTTGAGGACGTTAACCATTTGCACTGCTCAAAGCTTAAGGGTCAAGTTCTTCCCTCCTCACTTATGGTCCTCCCCAGTATTGAATCTTTATAGCTGGCCATTTTTAGCAATGACTCCTACATGACTGAGCTAAGTAGTTCAGATGCAGGATATGTAGCATGTTGTGTTGTTGTTATGTGCTGTCGAGATGGCCCCGACTCATAGCTACCCCTGCTTGGGTTTCCAAGGCAGTATCACTACGGAAGTAGGATTGCCCAACCTTCCTTCCGAGGAGTAGCTGGTGGGTTTGAACCACCAGCCTTCCGGTTAGCAATCAAGTGCTTTAGGCACTATGCTACTATAGCTCCTGGACTTAATTTCTGGACAGATAATGTAGTTCTGAATAGAATCAAGGGTTGTGGCTGTGAGTTAATTTTAAGAGAGTAATTTGCAGACAAGTCTCTACCTGAGAAGAGGCAGTAGTCTTTCAGTCAGATACTTGAGTAAGAGGAATGTTTTTATCAACTTAAGATTCCATGGCACATGCAACATTTTACTCCACAATATTTGTTGTTATTCATTTGGCTCTGAACTTATTTATAACAGAATGAATGCTGCCTAATCCTGTGATATCTTCATGATCATTGATATGTTTGAGTCCATTGTTGCACCTATTGTGCCAGCCCATCACACTGAGGTTTTCCCTTTACTGACCCTCTACTTTACCAACCAAGAGGTACTTTTCTAACAAGTGCTTTTCCTGATGACATATTCAAAGTAAATTAATTGAAGACTCACCATCCTCACTTCTAAGGTTCTGGTTATATTTCTTCTAAGACTGATTTGTTTGTTCTTCTGGCAGTCCATGGTATATTCAATATTTCTCACCAACATCACAGTTCAAACATAACGATTCTTCTTCTATCTTCCTTTTTCATTATTTTCTACTTAAAGTCTTATTCCCTCATCTAGGAGAAAGCTGACTCTGAGTTTTCCAAGGAATCTATGTTACTCATATATGCAAAATAGAAGAGTAGGAATCAGCGCTATATAGTTATGGTACAACACATAATAAAGACATGATCATAGTTTTTGGACTCAAAAGTCTAGAATTTACATACTTGTTCTTTCACTTACCAGACATCTGGACTAGAAAAAGTCACTTTACCTCTTCAAGCCTCATTGTATAAAAGGTGAGAATCTTAACTACCTTACAAGATTGATTGAAAGGTCTGTAATGATGTACATAAAATATTCACATTGATAGGTTAGATTTTCTTTGAACAGGGGACCTGTTAATGGAGACCCGTCACACAAGATAAGATTATGAACAAGGTAAAAAGTGCTTCTGGTTATGCAATCTGAGTTTCAGCATTCCTCTTTTGTTCTGAGCCTTTTTGGCACTGCTTAGCACAATGACACAAGCCACAGGGTCCCATCCACACAGTATACACCATGTATAAGTAGATTCTGAGAAATTCCACACATCAAATATCATAAAACATTTTTATAGTCCAACCACAATCAAACACTGCCTGGATTGAGTCTTTCTGAATGGGATAATTCAAACTTTACCATAACTAATATTTTTATTTCTGAAATCACACTTTTAAGACAACCTTTCTAGCAGTTTGTTATTCATTTTATCTTTTGACTTTGTTGACTCTGTATTGTTTTTTCTTTCTATTTAACTTATACTAGCTTTATTATATCTTTGTTGTTGCTAACAAGTGCCGTTGAGTTGGTGTAACCCATAGCAAATCTGCACCACAGCATGAAATACTGCTCACTCATACCTTTATTATAGTATGTTGTTGTTGTTATGTGCCCTCAAGCCAGATCCGACTCATAGCAACCCCTCCTTGGGTTGCTGAAGCAGTATCACTATGGAAGTAGATTGCCCAGTCTTCCTTCCGAGGAGTGGCTGGTGGGTTTGAACCACGAGCCTTCTGGTTAGCAGTCAAGTGCCTTAGGCTCCTTTATTATAGTATACACAAACACATATCAAAACAAAACAAAATAACAGATTTATCACTATTCATTTCCACAAATTCCCTCATGGTTCCTTCTTCAATAACTCAATGTTTATTAATAATCATTTATTATCTTTTCCCAAGAAATTAATGGGACAAACAACATTACCAGTAAGACTTTTCATTATTTCTCACAAAATTTAGTTCCTGTGAAGTCTGTTCTTACACTGGAAAATGAAAGCACTCAATAAATTGTAGTTAAAATTTTTATTATTATGTTATTGGTTGTTGTTAGGTACCATTGAGTTGGTTCTGACTCATAGTGACTGTGTTAGATTGGGTTCTCTAGAGAAACACAAAAACCAACAAAGCGTATATATATATATATATATAGAGAGAGAGAGAGAGAGAGAGAGAGAGAGAGAGAGAGAGAGATTTATCTTAGGAAAATGGCTCACAAACGTATAGAAGCTGGCAAGTTCAAAGTCCCTGGAGGAAACTTCGGCTGGCAGCAGCCTTAGCTTCCACAAGCGCAGGAGGCCGAGAAATTCAAGGTTGGCAAGCAGTATACTGGTTGTTGACTCCAACAAAGATGAATCCAAGATCTCTGGGCCGAGCGGTGGGCTGCTCACTCACGGAAGTGTGTAGTCCGCACACCAGGGTTCCAATCCCTCAAAGAATGTGTCTCTTCCCAGGATGTCCCTGGATATCTTGGAAGCAGGCCACACCCCTAGGGAAACTCCCCTTGGGCAGACTGTCCACTCAGAACACAGTCATCTGATCCCATCATGGGAACAACCACACAGAACTGGGGTCCAGCCAAGTTGACACACAGCTCCAACTATCACAGTGACCCTATGTACAACACAGTAAACTGCCTGTTTCTGCATCATCCTCACAATCATTGCTGTGTTTGAGTCCATTGCTACAGCCGTTGTGTCAGTCCATCTCATTGAGGATCTTCCTCTTTTTTTCCTCTACCTTGCCAAGCATGATGTCCTTCTCCAGGGACTGGTTCCTCCTGAGAACATAAGCAAAGTATGTGAAACAAAGACTTGCCATCCTCCTTTCTAAGGACCATTCTGGCTGTACTTCTTTCAATACAGACTTCTTCATTCTTCTGGTTCTTCTGGTTGTCTTAGTTATCTAGTGCAGCTCTAACAGAAAAATTACAAATGGATGGTTTTAACAAAAATAAATTTATTCTCTTACAGCTTGTTGTTTCTGTTAGGTGTTGTTGCTGTTAGGTGCCATTGAGTGGATTCTGACTCATAACAACCCTATGTATAGCAACACAAACCACTGCTGGTCATACAGCATCATTACAATCATTATTATACTTGAATCCATCATTACAGCCACTGTGTCAAACTTATTGAGGCTCTTCTCCTTTTTTGATGACAGTCTACTTTACCACGTAAGATATCCTTCTCCAGGAAACGGACACTTCTGACCACATGACCAAAGTAGGTGAGACCAAGTCTGGGCATTTTCACTTTCAAGGAGCATGCTGCCTGCTTTTCTGCCAGGACACACTTGTTTGTTCTTCTGCCTGTCCACAGTATTTTCAGTATTCTTCACCAACACTATAATTCAAAGGCATAACCTCTTCTCCAGTCTTCCTTATTCATTGTCCAGCTTTCACATGCATATGAGATGATGGAAGATACCATGGATCAGGTTAGACGTACCTTAGACTTCAAAGTATCATCTTTGTTCCTTAACACTTTAAAGAGTTCTTTTGCAGCATATTTGCCCAGTGCAATGTGACATTTGATTTTTTGACTGATGCTTCCATGGGTGTTGATTGTGAATACATGTAAAATGAAAACCCTGACAAAGTCGATCTTTTCTCCATTTTTCATGATGTTGCTTATTGGTCCAGTTGTGAGGATTTTTATTTTCTTTTTGTTGAGGTATAACACATACTGAAGACTGTGGTCTTTGCTCTTTCTCAATAAGTGCTTCAAGTCCTCTTCATTTTCAGCAAGCAAGATTGTGTTATCTGCATATCACAGGTTCTTAATTAGTCTTCCTCTAATCCTAATCCTGCATTCCTTTTCACATAGTCCAGCTTCTCGGATTATTTGCTAAGCATACAGATTGAATACATATAGTGAAAGGATACAACCCTGACACATACACTTTCTGATTTTAAACCATGCAGTATCCCCTTGTTCTGTTTAAATGACAGCCTCTTGCTCTATGAATACTAGAAAGATGTTTATTTGTGTTTTATTGACTATGCAAAAGCATTTGATTGTGTGGATTGTAACAAATTGTGGGTAACATTGAGAAGAATGAGAATTCCAGAACACTTAATTGTACTCATGAGGAACCTGTATATAGATGAGGAGGTTGTCATTTGAACAGAACAAGGGGACACTGCATGGTTTAAAATCATGAAAGGAGTGTGCCAGGGTTGTATCCTTTCACCATACTTATTCAATCTATATGCTGGGCAAATAATCCAAGAAGCTGGACTATATGAAGAAGAACGTGGCATCAGGACTGGAGGAAGAATCATTAACAACTTGTGATACACTGACGAAACAACTTAGCTTGCTGAAAGTGAGGATGACTTTAAGCACTTACTGATGAAGATTGAGGAATATAGTCTGCAGTATGGATTACATCTCAACATAAAGAGAACAAAAATTCTCACAACTGAGACTATAAGCAACATCATGATAAGTGGAGAAAAGATTGAAGTTGTCAAAGACTTCACGTTGCTTGGTTCTACAACTTGTGCCAATGCAAGCAGCAGTGAGGACATCAGATGATGTGTATAGTACTGGGCAAGTCAGCTGCAAAGGATGTCTTTCAAGTGCTCAGGAGCAAATATGTCTCCTTGCGGAATAAGGTGCACCTGACACAAGCCATGATATTTTCAATCACCTCATATGCATGTGAGAGCTAGACAATGAATAAAGAACACCAAAGAGGAATTGATACTTTTGAAATGAGGGGCTGGCGAAGAGTGCTGAAAGTACCATGGAGTGCTAATAGAACTAACAAAGCTGTCCTGGAGGAAGTGCAGCCAGAATGCTCATTGGAAGTGAAAACGGCCAAACTTCATCTCACCTACTTTGGTCATGTCGTCAGAAGGGACCAATCCCTGGAGAAGAATGTCATACTTGGTAAGGTGGAGGGTTGATGAAAGAGAGGAAGGCCCTCAGTGAGATGGATTGACACAGTGGCTGCGGTGATGGGCTCAAGTATAGCAAGGATTGCGGAGCTGGTGCAGGACCTGACAGCACTTTGTTCTGCTGTACATAGGGTCACTATGGAAATGACTTGACGACACCTAACAACAACAACTTGCTCTATGTACAGATTCCTTAGGAGCACCACGAACCAAAACAAAACAAACAAAACAAAAACTCGCTGCCGTGAATCCGACTCACAGCGACCCCTCCTTGGGTTTCTGAGGCGTTATCACTACAAAAGTAGATTGCCCAATCTTCCTTCCAAGGAGTGGTTGATGGGTGTGAACCTCCAGCCTTCTGGTTAGCAGTCAAATGCCTTAGGCACTATGCCACAGGCACTATGCCACCAGAACACAATGAACTGTTGTGGAATTTCCATTCTTTGCAATGTTACCCATAATTTGCTATGATCCAAACAGTCAAATGCCTTTGCATAGCCAATAAAACACAGACAAACATCTTTCCGGTGTTCTTTGCTTTCAGCCCAGAACCATCTGACATCAGCAATAATATTACTCATTCCATATCCTCTTCTGAATCTGACTCAAATTTCTGGAAGTCCCCTTTCAATATACTGCTGCAACCCTTTTTGAATTACCTTCATCAAATTTTACTTGCATGTGTTGTTAATGATATTGTTTGATATTTCCCATGCTCTGTTGGATCACCTTTCTTTGGAATGGGCATGAATTTGGATTTCTTCCAGTCAGTTGACAAGGTAACATTCTTCCAAATTTCTTGACATAGATGAGTAAGTACCTCCAGTGCTGCATTCATTTATTGAAACATCTCAATGGGTGTACCATCAATTGCTGGAGCCTTGTTTTTTGTCAATTCCTTCAGTGTAACTTGGACTTCTTTCAATACTATTGGTTCTTGATTATATGCTACCTCATGAAATAATTGAACATCGAGCCATTATTTTTGGCAAAGTGACTCTCTTTTTTTTTTTTTTTTAATTTTTATTGTGGTTTGGGTAAATTTTACAGAGCAAATTCACTTTTTTTTTTTTCTACTTTATATTTGTATTTTTATTTGTTTTTACTTTTGCAGTTTTTCCTCCCCTCTCTTCTTTCCCCTGGTAACCAACAAAGAAAGTTTCCTTCCATATATAAACCTTGCCTTAACTTTTTACAATAATGAACCAATGTAATATTTGTCCTTCTGTGATTGACATATTTCACTCAGCATAGTGTCCTCCAAGTTCATCCATGTTACATGGTAGTTTGCAGATTCTACATTATTCTTTAGTGTTGGATAGTATTCCATTGCTGTTTTTGTTTTTGTTTTGTTTTTGATTTTTAAATTGTAATTTGGATGAAAGCTTACAGAGCAAACTCACTTTCCATAGAGCAGTTCACAAACACTTTGTTTCATGGTATTAACTACAATTTACCACAATGTAACAGCTCCCCTCCCACTTCCTCCCCATAGCTACTTCTTCCCTGTGTCCTTCCCTCCATGCAATCCTGCCCCCCGAGCTGTCTCCCTGTGCATACACAGCTCTTCTATTTTCCCATGATTATTCTCTCCAAGTGGTGTATCTACCTAGTATAAATGTTCAACTCATATTTCTGTCTTTTGTTTGGCTGGAAGCCACAGAAGTGAGTTCAATTCCAGACCTGAAGGGTAGCTAAGGGCCATAGACTCAGTGGTTCCATCAGGTTCTATCAGACCAGCAAACCTAGTCCCCTTTTTTCTTTTTTATTTTTTTCCCCCAAATGATTTTGAGTCTTGTCCCACATTGTTGTCCCACATGATCCAGGATCTCCTACATAGATACCCCTCTGAGTGGTTGGCAGTGGTAGCTAGGCAGCATCTAGTTCTTCTGGTCTCCTAGTCATATAGGCTGAGGATCTCATGGTGTACCAGTCTCTTGAACCAATTGTTTCCATGAATCTTTGGTTTTCTTCATTTTCCATTCTGGAAAAGAAGAGACCCATTGTTGTATCTAGATGGCCACTTGCAAGCTTTTAAGATCCCCGCCGCTACTTGCCAAGATAAGATGTGGAACAATGTTTTGTGTAGCATATTATGCCAATTGAGCTTAATGTCCCCTGTGACTATGATCCTGAGCTCACAGGTCCAAGTCTTGCTCCCTCTGGGTAGCTGGCAGTGGACAAGAAGTGACTACAATCTTGGCCCTTGTCAGCTCTACTATACACCTGAGGATTCTTATAGAACATACAAATACACTTGTAGAAACATTGTCTGCCAGCCCTATACATGGTCTTGGGCACACTACCCCCTGTATAGACATACCTAATAGTTCAGCCTATCCACTCATCTATCCACCCATATATCCATTTATGCCTTTACTGACAGTGCTATACTATATTTGCAAAAGGGTTCATCTTTGTTGTCTGACCTCCCATCTACCGCTCTATGTCTTCCTCTTCCTCAATGCCACTGTGTTGAACACTCACATTTAGTACATTACCCTTCTCTTCATCCAAATAATACTTGTCTCTACCAGCCACTCCTCGGAAAGAAGGTTGGACATTCCTACTTCCATAGTGATACTGCCTCAGAAACCTAAGGAGGGGTCGCTATGAGTCGGGGCCGACTCGATGGCAAATAACAACAACAACAACAACAACACCTATCTAACAGTGTTCCCTATCCTCCCTTCCACCCCTGGTAACCAACAAAGAAAATGTCCTTCTATATATAAATCTTTCCTTGACTTTTTACAATAATGGACTAATATAATATTTGTCCTTCTGTGATTGACTTATTTCACTCAGCATAATGTCCTCCAAGTTCATCCACGTTATGTGGTGTTTTGCAGATTCTTCGTTATTCTTTAAGGTTCTCTATTATTCCATTGTGTGTATGTACCATAGTTTGGTTATCCATTCTTCAGTTCATGGACACCTAGGTTATTTCCATCCTTTGGCTATTGTAAATTGAGCTGCAATGAACATGGATGTACATATATCTGCTCTTGTCCAGGCTCTTACTTCTTTAGGATATATACCCAGTAATGGAATGGCTGGGTCAATTAGTACTTCTAATTCCAACTTTTTAAGGAATTGCTATACTGTTTTCTACAGTGGTTGTATCATTTGACAGTCCCACCAGCAGTTTATGAGTGTCCCAATCTCTCCCCATCCTTGCCAGCATGTGTTATTTTCTGTCTTGTTGAACTTTATTAGTGCTGGAGCCAGATGGTATCTCATTGTTGTTTTGATTTGTACCTCTCTAACGGTTAATGGAGAGCTCTGGTAGGATAGTGCCTAAGGCATTTGACTGCTAACCAGAAGGCTGGAAGTTCAAACACACCATTCACTCCTGGGAAGGAAGGTTGGGTAATCTACTTCCATTGTGATACCTCCTTAGTAACCCAAGGAGGGGTCGCTGTCAGTTGGGTCTGACTTGATGGCACAAAACAACAACAACAATATTATAAATGTTATTGATTTCCTTATTTCTTTTTCAGCAATCTCTTTGCTGGTGTAGAGGAATTCAACTGATTTTTCAATGTTGATCTTGTATCCTGCTACAATGCTAAATCTCTCAATTAGTTTCAGTAGAGTTTTGACTGAGTCTCTTGGGTTTTCTAGGTGTGATCATATCATTAGCAAATAGGGATAGCTTGACTTCATTCTTACCAAATTGGATGCCTTTGATTTTCCTTTCTTCCCTTATTTCCCTGGCTAGGACTTCCAATACAATGTTGAATAGAAGTGGTGATAGAGGGCTTCCTTGTTTGGTTCCTGTTTACAATGAGAATGGTTTCAGTCTCCATTGAGAATAATGTTGACTGTTGGTTTTGCATATATGCCCTTCATTATGTTGAGGAGTATCCGTTTTGTTCCTATTTTGCTGAGAGTATTGATCAAGAATGGGTGCTGGATTTTATCAAATGTCTTTTCTGCATCGATTGATATGATCATGTGGTTCTTTTCCTTTGTTTTATTTAAGTGGTGGATAACATTGATTGTTTTTCTAATGTTGAACCATCCTTGCATACCTGATATGAACCTCACTGAGTCATAATGAATTATTTTCTTGATACATTATTGGGTTCTACTGGCTAGGATTTTGTTGAAGATTTTTATATCTATATTCAAGACAGTTACTGGTCTGTAGTTTTCCTTTTTAGTAATGTCTTTGCCTTGTTTTGGTATCAAGGTTATGCTAGCTTCATAAAATGAATTAGGGAGGATTCCATCCTTTTGTATGTTTTGGAATAATTTGAGTAGGATTAGTGTCAGTTCTTCTCTGAATATTTGGTAGAATTATCTGGTGAGACCGTCTGGGCCAGGACTTTTTTTGTTGGTAATTTTTTGATGACCTGTTCAATTTCTTCTTTTGATATGGATCTGTTGAATTTTTCCACATCAATGTCTGTCAGTTTAGGTAAGTGGTGGGTTTCTAGAAATCTGTCCATTTCTTCTAGATTTTCAGAATACATTTGTTGGAATTTGTTGGAATTTGTTGGAATACAGTTTTTCATAGTATCTTGATGTTATCCTTTTTATTTCACTTGGTTCTATTGTGGTGTCACCCATTTCGTTTCTTATTTGTCTTATTTGTATTTGTATTCTCTCCCTCTTTTCCTTTGTTAAATTTGCCAGCTGTTTGTCAATTTTATTAATCTTTTCAAAAAACCAACTTCTAGTCTCGTTGATTTTTTCTGTCGTTTATTTTCTGTTTAATTGATTTCTGCTCAAATCTTTATTTTTTTCCTTTGTTCTAGTGACTGTAGGCTTTTCTTGCCATTCTTTTTCTAATTGTTGGAGACGTTGGTTTAAAGTGTTGATTTTGGCTCTTTCTTCTTTTTTGATGTGTTCATTTATTGCTATAAATTGGCCTCGGATCACTGCTTTTGCTATGTCCCAAAGATTTTGGTATGCTGTGTTTTCATTCTCATTTGAGTCAAGGAATTTTTGAATTTTATTTTTTATTTCTTCTCTCACACAATCTTTCTTAAGGAGGTTTTTGTTCAATTTCCTTTTGTTTGCTCTTTTTCCATTGATCTTGCTATTGTTGATTTCTAATTTGATTGCATTTTGATATGAGGAGATGTTTTGCAACATTTCAATGTTTTTAAATTTATTAAGGCTTTCTTTATTGCCTAACATATGGTCTGTCCTGAAGAATATTCCATGTGCACTGGAAAAGAATGTATATTGTGCTGTTGTTGGGTGAGGAGCTCTGTAGGTGTCTATAAGGTCAAGTTGGTGGATCGTATTGTTTAGCTCTTCTGCATCTTTGTTGAGATTCTCTCCACTTCTATCTTTCATTGAAAGTGGTGTATTAAAATCTCTGACTACAACTGTGGAGTCATCTATTTGCCTTTTCAAATCTTTTAAAGTCTGATTTAAGTATTTTGGGGCTCTTTCATTGGATCCATAGATATTTATTATGGTTATATCTTCTTGCTCAATTGATCCTTCAGTCATTATATAATGTCCTTCATTGCTTCATAGGGTGTTTTTTGTCTTAAAGTCAATTTGATGAGAAATTAATATTGCACTCCTGGTCTTTTTGGTTGCCATTTGCTTGCTATATCTTTTTGTATCCTTTGATTTTAAATCTATTTTTCCCTTTTTCTCTAAGGTGTGTCTCTTGTAGACAGAACATTGAGAGGTTATGTTTTCTTATCCAGTCTGCAACTCTCCATCTCTTTAGTGGTACATTTAATCCATCAACATTCAGTGTAATTATCAACAAGTATGAATTGGTTGCTGTCATTTTGTTATGTGTTTTTTCATGGTCTTCCTGGTTTCTTTGTTCCATATAATTTTCTGTGCTGAGCTCATTATGTTTATGAATCAGGTTATCATTTCCTTTGTTGCTATTATTTTATTATGTGTTAATTTTTTGTGCTTGTTCTCTTCATTATTGTGATGTGAAGGGTTATTATTTTTCTTTCAGGTTACCCTGTGATATATAATTTTCACCCTGAATTTAGAACAGTCCATTTTATCTTGCAACTCTCTTGACTTCCTCACCATTCAGAAGTTCTGTAACTACAAAGTATTTTCCCTCTTTTTGGTTTTAGTTGTCCTCATTTGCCAATTGATGTCTCTGGTTCTCTGTTTACAATCTTGTAATCTCATTTTACTTTGGATATGCCCATAGCAGTGTTGGTTTCTGAGTTATGTCTTCTTGTACATTAATGGTAGGTTGTTGTTTACTTTTATTGGTTCTCTGTTCAAAGGACTCCATTTAGCATCTCTTGTAAGGTTGTTCTGGTTTTAACAAATTCCCTTAATTTCTGCTTATCTGGAAATCTCCTAATTTCACCATTATATTTCAGGCACAATTTTTCCCATATATAATTCTTGGTTGGAAATTTTTCTCTTTCAGGGTTTTATATATACCATCCCATTGCCTTCTCACTTGAATGCTTTCTGCTGAGAAATCAAAGCTTATTCTTATTGGTTACCCTTTGTATGTAACTTTTCATTTTTCCTGTGCCACTTACAGGAGTCTTTCTTTGTCTTTGGTTTTGATGAGTTTGTTAATGATATATCTTTGTGACTTTCTTTTGGGGTCTACCCTTTTTGGGGTTCATTGGACTTCCTGAATGGATATATTCTCATCTTTCATCATAGCAGGGAATTTCACTTCCAACAAATCTTGAACAATTTTCTCAGTGGTTTCATTTTTCTCTTCCTGTTCTGGAATTCCAGTTACAGGTAAATTATTCCCTTTGATAGTATTGCACATAAACCTTAGGCTTTCTTCATTTTGTTTTGATCTTTTTTCTGATTGGTCCCTTTCCAAAGAAGTGTTCAAGTATTTGTCTTCAATCTCATGAATTCTGTCTTCCATTGATTTAGTTCTACTCCTTTGCCCCTTCAACATGTTATTTATTTCTAAAATTTAGTATTAATCTTCTGGATTTCTATCTATAGATTTTATACAATTTCTAATTTTTCATTTATTTTGTCATTTTGTTGTCA
The DNA here is from genome assembly GCF_000298275.1 of Orycteropus afer afer. Lineage (NCBI taxonomy): Eukaryota > Metazoa > Chordata > Mammalia > Tubulidentata > Orycteropodidae > Orycteropus > Orycteropus afer. The sequence continues at coordinate 4,769,894 of NW_006921726.1, forward strand.
TTTTGTTGTCATATTGTCTTTTGAAATTGTTCTATGGTTTTCTCTCTCTTTTCCTCAATTTTGTCAGTGTTTTCCTTGATCTGTCTCTCAATCCATTGAAGGTATCTAAATATAATTCTTTTGAATTCTTTATTAGGGAATTCCAATATTGCTTCTTCCTCAGGAATATTTTCTGATCTATAACCTGGTCCCTTGTTTCTCATGCTTTTTCTTACTTCTTTGTGTAGACTGTGATGCTCTGTTGTCCCCAAGACATTGTGACATTGTTGTATTTAGATCTCTGTTAACTACTCTTAAAGAGTAGTAAGAGTGAGTCAGGTTCTTCTTGGTTGTTGTTTATCATTGCCAGTTGGTGGAGAAGGAAATGGTGGCTCTCACTTAGTAAGTGGAGCTGCAGGAGTTGTGGGAGTGGTTGTGTCATATGGGCCCTGTTGCTTTCTCCCACTCAGTTATACAAAAACAACAATGGAAGAACCATCAAAAAAGTAAAAGCAAGCAGACAAAAAACATACCACATAAACACATAGGAAAAATCACCAAAAAAAAGGAAAAATAAAAGAATAGAAAAAAAAAAACCCACAATATCTGAGGAGAGGGCAATTATAGAAAAAAGGTAGAGTAGGAGAATAAGGAAGAAAAAAATAGGAAAAATAAAAATAAGAAATAGGTTTAACCACGAGAAAGAAAGAAAAAATGGAACCATGAACAAGGAAGAGAGAAAAAGCTGAAAACTAGAACCTGGGAAAAGAAGAATAAAGAATAATAATCAAAAGGATAAAAGGACAACAACAATAATAATAATTTTAAAACAAACAAAAAGAAACTAAAAAAAAATTCTGGCAGGGTGGAGCAGTGTACACAATCTCTGTAAAAGCAAACAGACTGGGATGAAATTTCTGTCAGCCCAGAAGGTGGGTGGGAGTGAGGGATGACTGCACCTCCATTCACCAAGAGGTCATGTGATATAAGAATAACAAGGGGAATACTACACCTTTCCAGTCATTGGCGTCTGGAATGTCCTTGTGGTTCCTGGCAAGTGGAGCCTATCCTTAAGTCCCTGGAATCTGGGGGAATGCTGTCACTTTAAATATCCAAAATTGTCAAACTGTTTGTAAACATTCAAAATTGCTGTGCCCTCCAGACAGGCAAAAGTCCACAGTTCAGCCTGTCTCCCACTTTGCTGTTTCTACTTTTATTCACCAGCCACTAGAGCAGTCTTCCGTGTAGTCCTTGGATAGCAGGACTCATTTTTAGGTTAATGATTAAGTCCTAACACCACTCGACAATATTGAAACTGTCTGTGCCATCAGGATTGCTGCCAGACTATAGTTCCATATGTCTCTGTTTTTGGTGTTTTCATGCAAATTTTTCTACTAGTTGGAGTTTAGTCAACTTCTATATCCTTCCTTTCAAAGCTCAGGGGTCCAGGATTATCTTCTTTATCTGTGTTAATTGGTTCCCCTTTTCTTTGTTGAAGAAGGTCAGTGCAGTCTGGCTGATTTTTAGGTTAATTATTAGGTCCTAACACTATTTGGCAATATCGAAGCTGTCTGTGCTATTAAGATCGTTGCCAGACTGCAGCTCCGTATGTTTCCTTTTTTGGTGTTTTCATGAAAATTCTTCTACTAGTTGGAGTTTAGTTCACTGCTATATCCTTCCCTTCAAAGTTCAGGACTCCAGGATTATCTTCTGTATCTGTGTTAATTGGTTCCCCTTTTCTTTGTTGAAGAGGGTCTGTGCTGTCTTTCTGCCTAGTCCACCATCTTGCCAGAACTCCCAGCAAATTCACTTTCCATACAGCAGCTCACATACACTTTGCTTCATGACATTGACTACAATTTCCCACAATGCAATAGCTCCCCTCTCACTTCCTCCACATAGTTACCTCTTCCTGTGTCCTTCCCTCCCATGCACTCTTGCCCTCTGAGTTGTTTCCTTGTGCATACACAGCCCTTCTATTTGCTCATGATTGATCTCTCGAAGAAGTGTATCTACCTAATGTAAATATTCGTCTCATATGCCTGTCTTTTGTTTGTTTGGAAGCCATAGGAGTGAGGTCAATTCCAGACCTGAAGGGTAGCTAGGAGCTATAGTCTCTGTAGTTCCATCAGACTCTATCAAACCCGCAAACCCCCCCTTTTTTTTTTTTTTTTAATGATTTTGTGTTTTGTTCCACATTGTTCTCCCACTCTATCCAGGACCTCCTACATAGATCCCCCTCTGAGTGTATGACAGTACTAGCTGGGCATGAACCAGTTCTTCTGGTCTCATAGTTGTATAAGCTGAGGATCACATGGTGTACCAGTTGTTTGGACTAATTTTTTCCATGAATCTTTGGTTGTCTTCATTTTTCTTTGCTCTGGATGAGGAGAAACCCATCATTGCATTTTGATGGTTTCTTGCAAGCTTTTAAGATCCCAGTTACTACTCGCCGAAGTAAGATGTGGAACAATATTTTTTGTGTAGTATGTTATGCCAATTGAGCTTGATGTCACCTGCAACTATGGTCCCAAGCTGACAGGTCCAACTACTCATTCCCTCTAGGTAGCTGGCTGTGACCAAGAAGTAACTACAACCTTGCTCCTTGTCAGCTCTACTATATACCTGGGGATTCTTACAAATACACTTGTAAGAACATTGTCTGCCAACCCTATACATGGTCATGAGCACACTCCCCCCTGCATAGACATAGATAATAGTTCAGCCTGTCCACTCATCCCCCCCAATATATCCATGTTTGCCTTCACTGACAATGCAGTACTATATGTGGAAAGGGTTCATCCTTGTTGTCTGTACCTCTCGTGCACCTCTTTATGTCTTTCTTTTCCTCAATGCCACCATGTTGATCACTCAACACTATACATTACCCTTCTTTTTACCCAAATCAAAACACATCTCTACCTATCTAACATTGTTCTTTCCCCTCCCCTCCTACCCCTGCTAACCAACAAAGGAAATATCCTTCCATATAGAAACCTTCCTTGACTTTTTACAATAACAGATCAATACAATATTTGTCCTTCTGTGATTGACTTATGACGTCCTATAAATTCATCCACATTATGTGGTGTTTTGCAGATTCTATGTTGTTCTTTAGGGTTGCATAGTATTCCATTGTGTGTTTGAACCATAGTTTGGTTATCTATTTTTCTGTTGATGGACACTTAGGTTGTTTCTATGTTTTTGCTATTGTAAATACTGCTGTGATGAATGTGGGTGTGCATATATCTTTTCCTGTACTGCCTCTCACTTCATTAGGATATATACTTAGTAATGGAATCACTGGTATTTTTGGTAAAGTGACTCTTTTTGTTCCTTCTATCTTCTTTTGATGTTTCCCGTATCATTTAATATTTTTCCCTTAGAATCCTTCAATAGTGCAACTCAATGCTTGAATTTTTAATTTAGTTCTTTGAGCTAGAGAAGTGCCAAGCATATTTTTTCCTTTTGGTCTTTATAATCCAGTCTTTTCACATTTCTTATAATACTTTACTTTGTCTTCTCGAGCTGCCTTTTGAAATCTTCTGTTCAGCTGTTTTATCTTGTCATTTTTTTCTGTCTGCTTTAGCTATTCTCTGTTCAAGAGCAAGTTACACAGTTTCTTCTGACGTCCATTTTGATCTTTACTTCTTTTCCTGTCTTTTTAATGATATTTTGCTTTCTTCATGTATGATATTCTTTATATCATCTCACTACTCATCTGGTTTTTAGGCATTGGTTTGAAGATTGCTTCAAATCTTTTCTTCAGATGGTCTTTAAATTCAGGTGGGATATAATCAAGGCCTTATTTTGGCATTCATGGACTTGTTTTAATTTTATTCAGCTTCAACTCAAACTTGCATATGAGCAATTGGGGGTCTGTTCCACATCAGCTCCTGGCCTTGTTTTGACTGATGATATTGAGCTTCTCCATCACCTGTTTCCACAGATGTAGTTGATCGATTCCTGTGTATTCCATCCGGCAAGGTCCACATGTATAGCTAGTATTTATGTTGTTGATAAAAGATATTTGCAGTGAATAAGTCTTTGGTCTTACAAAATTCCATCATGTGATTTCCAGCATCATTTCTATCACTGAGGCCCTATTTTCCAACTACTGATGATTCTTCTTTGTTTCCAACTTTTGCATTCCAATCACGAGTAATCATCAATACATCTTGATTGCATGTTTGGTCAATTTCAGACTGCAGAAGTTGGTCAAAATCTTCACCTTCTTCATGGAAGAATCTTAAATTTGAATAAAAGTCATGTTAACTGGTCTTTCTTGTATGCATATGGGTATTATCCTATCACGGACAGCATTGTACTACAGGACAGATCTTGAAATGTTCTTTTTGATGATGCATGTAATACCATTCCTCTTTAATTTGTCATTCCTGGCATGGATCATATGATTGTCTGATTCACAATTGCCAACTTGACCATTTTATCTCACTAATGCCTAAGATATTGATCTTTATGCATTCCATTTCATTGTTTATAGTTTCACATTTTCCTAGACTTGTACTTCACGCATTCCACATTCTGATTATTAATGGATGTTTGCATCTGTTTTTTCCCCTTTTGAGTCATGTCCCATCAGCAAATTGAGGTCCTGGAAGTTCTTCTCCATCCACATCATTAAGGAGGAAGCAACTACTTTGAGGAGGCAGCTCTTCTCTAGTCATATTTTGAATGCCTTTCAACCTGAAGTATATCAGGAAATTTTTCAGGGCTATTCACAAAAATTTCCAGTAATGTTTCAGACAGTGCTTCACTGCTATTCATAAAGTTTTACCCTGGCCAATTTTTTGAGACACGTATGGCCTAATCCTTTTTTTCCAGTTCATTTCGGTCTATAAACTCCACTAAAACCTGTCCACCATTGATGACCCTGCTGGTGTTTGAAATACTGGTGGCATATCCTCTAGCCTCACAGCAACTATCAAGCCACCACAGTAGGACAGATTGACAGACAAATGGTGGTCTCAGAGTTTAGGTGTCTAGAAATCTGAATTCAGAGCACTGGCTCTAGGAGAAGGCTTTCTCTATATATATCTCTTGGATCTAGGAGGATTCCAGCACAGGGATTTTGGGTCCAAAGGATACTCTCTACTCCCTGTTCTGTTTTGGTGGTAGTAGGACCCCTTTTCTGCTTGCTTCTATCTCTTTTTATCTCTTGGAAGATAAAAGTTGTTGTAAGCCACATCCCCAGGGGAAGTCCCCTCACATAGGTCAGGACTGTGACAGGATTAATGGTGTTGCATAGCACCTAATCCTCTTAAAACTGATTGGATTATCATATAAGATCACATCATGAGAGCTCATTACATGAATTCTACATTGTATCATTAAATAACTGTCAAACCACTAAGAATCACGGCCCAATGCAGTTGACATAATTTTCATGGACACAATTCAATCTACAACATTGATATATTCCATATTCTTCACCAACACCATAATTCAAATGCATCAATTCTTCTTCAGTCTTCATTATGCATTGTCCAGTTTTCCCATATATATGTGATGATTGGAAACACCATCGCTTGGGTCAGATCCACCTTACTCTTAAAAGTGATATCTTTACACTTTTAACTGAAAAGAGGTCTTTTACAGCAGATTTACCCAATGAAATATCTCATTTTATTTCTTGTCTGCAATTTTCATGATGTTGCTTATTGGTCCAGTTGTAAGGATTTTTGTTTTTGTCCTATTCTTAGGTACTCATTCTCACAGTAATTTGAGGAGATAAAGTCAGTGTTTTAAGTGTGAATTAACTGTTTTAGAGAAACTGCATAGCTCTGTTGGCATTGTGCCCAAGGCATTTGACTGTTAAGCAGAAGGCTGGCAGTTCAAATCCACCAGCCACTCCTCAGAAGGAAGATTGCACAATCGACTTCCATAGAAAGACTACCTCAAAAACCCGAGGAAGGGTTGCTATGAGTCAGGACCAACTCAATGGCAGTGAGTTTGGTTTGGCTTGGTTTTTTATACAGAGAACTAGGGGGAATGATTGTCATAATCTGTGTGTGTGTGTGGGGGGGGTGTATTTAATTCTTATAATAATAATCTGCAATATGCAGATAATCAACCTTCCTTGCTAAAAGTGAAGAGGATTTGAAACACTTACTCATGATGATCAAAGACTGCAGCCTTCAGTCCAGATTACATCTCAACATAAACAAAATAAAAACCTTCACAACTAGACCAATAAGCAACATCATGATAAATGAAGAAAAGATAAAAGTTGTCAAGGATTTCATTTTACTTGGATCCACAATCAATACCCACGGAAGGAGCAGTCAAGAAATCAAACACACATTGCATTGGGCAAATCTGCTGCAAAAGACCTCTTTAAAGTGTTAAAAAGCAAAGATGTCACTTTGAAGACTAAAGGACACCTAACCCAAAATGAGAATTAGACAATATACTTAAAACTGAATAATAATAAAAATACTACATATTTAAGCTTGGGAATTATAACCAAAATTGTACTTTAAAGTGAAATCAACAGCTTTCAATGCATAGGAAATAGGATTGAAAGTTAATAAGCAAACTGTGGTGTAATAAATTACTTAGTGTGGTTTTTCTAACCATAAGTCTTTGTAAACTTCGAAATGGAATTTGCCATGAGCAACTGAAGAGCTCCTGATTGCTAAAGTTGTCCACCTGGGGTATTTCTGTAGGGAGTGGCACTAAAAAATGTTCTGGGAGGTTCTCACTCTCTCTCAGGTGTTTAGAAATCTGATGTTATGATTGGTTGGTTCAGCCACTCTGCCAGGCTCAAAAGACCTCCTAGAGGCAGAACTCTCTCTCTGACTGCTGGTTGAGGAAGACGTGCTGCTGAAAGAGACACACACTGCTGGGAAAGAGATGCAAGAGACATGCATTGCTGAGTGAGACACACAGGGATACTCATGCTGGGAGAGAGACTGTGGGTTGGGAGAGAGACTGAGTGTTTTTCCTGAACTTGAATTATAGCCTGGTGCTTCCCTAATAAACCCCATAATCTGTGAGTTCTGTGTGGTCACTGCAGTGAATTATCGAACCCAGGAGAGAGGTGGTGGGTGCTTTGGGTGGAACGGTTGGCAAAAGGGCTGGAGGGAGGCAGCATGTCTGGCCTTACAGGAATAGGCCTTGGGTTACTGGTGGTGATTCTGTCTTCCTCTTGTGCAGTTAGAGGAGGTCAGAACATGTGGCCTCCTTGCCCTTTTTGCACAAACCATACAGCTTGAATCCCCAAAGTAAAATAAAATAAAAACAAACCAAACAAAAGAAAATTAGAAGAATAAAATAATAAAGATAGAATAAGTTAATAAATTAAAAATAGTAAAAAAAATCAATAGATTCAGTAAAAACAATAGCAAAAATGAATAAAATATAAACAAACTCCTAGAAAGGAGTTTTAAATGTGAATACAGAAATAAAAATATTAATTATGATAAAGGAAACTTATAATAAAAATTCAGAAACTCATAAAGGAACTATTGCATACACAGTATTGCTTCATTAGTAACAGCAAACACTAATTTATGGGGGGACACAAGGGTAGGCAAGAAGATCAGGTATGTATAGATGAATGGGAATATACTCATGACCATCCATGAAAAGAAGAAAAAATATCACATTAAAGAATATTATAAACAATTTTAAGCTTTTATTTGAAGACTCAGAGTAAATGAACAATTTCTTAGAGGAAAAAAAAATGACCAAACTAAGTCATGAAAATATAGAAATTCCAATTAAACTACTAATAATTAAAGAAATGGACTGAACTGATAGTGAAAGGTATGCCTCTAGAAGAGAATTCAGATTTAAATATTCTGTTTGGTATGGTTTATCAAATTTTTTTAAAAAATGCTATTCTAACATTAATTACTCAATTAATTTTATGAGGCTGGTATAATGTTGACAGCAAAATAAACAACACCATAAAAAGGGAAAATTACAGACCATTTCCTTTTTCAATGTAGATGTAAAATTTCTTAATAACTAATAACTATTTTCAACCATTTATTTGAAAAACACATCATGACCTATAAGAATCACCCCAAAGAGAAAGCATAATTTAATATTTTGTTAAAAATATATCAGTATGACTCATCTCATTAATGAGAAAAAATACATCATCATTTGGATAAATCCAGTAAAAACATTTGTAAAATAAAATATACATTACTGGTAATGTATATTTATAAAATCAGGAATGTTTGTCTATACTTAACCTTACAGAGAATGTTAGAATATAAAAAATGCCCTTTTACTTAAAAGTGTACACTATTACTGAACATTTTGATCAAAGATTATATAGAAGAAATTTCATCAAAATGGAAAAAATACAGAGCAGAATTTCAAATTCTCTTGGACTCCAGACTCTCTGGAGCCCTGGGGGCTAGATGAACCACTGAAATTATTGTTTTGAGATAATCTTTAAAGTTTAAACCAGAGAAGTTCCAGTAAGATGGAGGACAGGCAGAAAGATTACACAGACCCTCTTCAACAAAGAAAAGGGAAACCAATTAACACATACAGAAGATAATCCTGGACCCCTGAGCCTTGAAGGGAAGGATACAGAAGTGGACTAAACCCCAACTAGCAGAAGAAGTTGCATGAAAATACCAAAAAAGGAGACATACGGAGCTGTGGTCTGGCAGTGATCTTGAGTGATCCTGATGGAACAGACAGCTTGGAGAGTGCCGAGTGGTGGTAGGACAGAAGAATTAACCTAAAAATCAGCCCTGCTATCCAGGGACTGCACGGAGGACTGCTCTGGTGGCTGGGAAATAAACAGAAAAGGCTAAGAGAAAGGCAGGCTGAGCTGTGGATTTTTGCCTGTCTGGAGGGCGCCACCATTTTGAATGTTTGCAAGCAGCTTGACCATTTTGGATATTTAAAGAGACAGTGCTCTCTCAGATTCCAGGGGCTTAAGAGCAGGTTCAGCTTGCCAGCAACCCCAAGGACACTCCGGACCTGCATGACTGAAAAGGTGGGACATTCCTCTTGTTACTCTTATACCCCACACCAACTTGGTGAATGGAGGTGCGATCATCCCCCACTCCCACCCACCTTCTGGGCCTGCAGGAACTCCATCCCAGTCTGTGTACTCAGACTGAGCTTGGGTGCCCTCCCTGTCCTCCACTGATATTTTTTTTCTTTTTCTTTTTTGCTTTCTTTTTTCTGGTGTTTCATTTGCTTATATTTGTCTGTTTAAAAACTACTATTATTATTAATACTTTTGTCCTTTTTACTATTATTTTTTTTTCTTTCCCTCCCAGGTCCTAGCTTTTAGCTTTTTTTTCTTTTCCCTGTTCCTGGTTGAAATTTTTTTTTTTTTTTAATTTAATTTTTCCCCCCTTTTTTCTCATGGTTAACCCCATTCTTTTTTTTTTTTCTTTTTGCATTTTTCCCGTTTTTTTCCTTCATTATTCAACTTCTCTACCTTTCTTCTCCTAGTGTCCTATCCCCAGACATTGCAGGTTTTCTTGTTTTTTTCTTCTTCTTTTCCCCTTTTTTCTTTTTTTGGTTACTATTCCTGTGTGATTACATGGTGTGTTTTTTGTCCATGTGCTTTTAGCTTTTTGATCATTATTCAATTGTAATTTTTGTATAACTGAGTGAAAGAGAGCAACAGTCCCCATAAGACAAAACTAACTATACCCACACCTCCTCCAACTTCACTTACTGAGTGAGAGCCACTACTTCCTTCTCCACCAATGGGCCAATGATTTAAAAAAAAAAAAAAAAAAAATGCCAAGAAGAGCCTGAATCACCATTGGCTGCTCTTCACAAACACTTAACAGAGATCTAAATACAACAAAACCACGATGCCTCGGAGACAACAGATCATCACAGTCCACACAAAGAAGCAGGATAAAGTGGTAGAAAAAAGGGAGCAGGATACAGACCCAGAACATATCCCTGAGGAAGAAGCAACGTTGGAATTCTCTGAAAAGGAATTCAAAATAATTATTTTTAGGTATCTTCAAAGGACTGAGAGACAGACAGAAAAACCCTAGAAGAATTCTGGAAGAAAATACAAGAACAAAATGACAAAAAAAAAAAAAATATATGAAAAATTAGAAATTATAAATCTACAGATAGAAATTCAGAAGATTAATACTAAATTGCTGGAAATAGATAAAACATTGCAAGGGCAAGTAAGTAGAATTGATGCAGTGGAAGACACAATTAATGAGATTGAAGACAAATTCCTGAATACTTCTTTGGAAAGGGATCATTCAGAAAAAAGATTAAAACAAAATGAAGAAAGCCTAAGGTTCATGTGTGATACCATCAAAAGGAAAAATTTACATGTCATTGGGATTCCAGAACAGGAAGAGAAAAATAAAACCACTGAGGAAATTGTCAAAGATTTGTTGGAGGAGAACTTCCCTGATATGATGAAAGATGAGAATATATCCATTCAGGAAGTCCAACAAACCTCAAACAGGATGGACCTGCATAAAGGGCAAAGAGGCCAAATCTTCTGAGCTCCTCTAATCCCACAAGAGGAAGACAGGCTCACCATCAGTAACACAAGGCCTGTTCCTGCGAGGCCAGATATGCTGCCTCCCTCCAGCTCTTTCACAAACCGTTCCTCCCAAAACACCCACCATCTCTCTCCTGGGTTTGATAATTAGCTGCAGTGGCCCCACAGAACTCACAGATGATGGGGTTTATTAGGGAAGCACCAGATTACAATCCAAGTTCAGGAACAACATTCAGTTTCTCTCCCAGCCCACAGTCTCTCATCCAACAGTCTCTCTCAGTCTCTCCCAGTCTCTCTCCCAGCAATGCATGTCTCTTGGTGTCTCTTTCTCAGCAATGTATGTCTCTGGGTGTCTCTTTCTCAGCAGCACATCTTCTTTAGCCAGAGGTCAGAGAGAGTTCTGTCTCTAGGAGATCTCCTTTTGAACCTGGAAGAGTGGCCAAAGCAATCATAACATCAGAATTCTAAACACCTGGAAGAGAGTGGGAACCTCTCAGAACATTGTTTAGTGCCACTCCCAACAGAAATACTCCAGGTGGACAACTTTAGCAGTCAGGAGCTCCTCAGTTGGTCATGGCAAACTCCACCTTGGAGTTTACAAAGACTTATGAGTAGAAAACTACACTAAGTAATTTACCACACCACTGGCCACCCCTTGGCTTTTCTAGCCATTTATCCCTTTCATACTTCAACAATTCACATTCCCTTCACCATCAGTTTAAGATTAACCACATCCATGAAAGCGTGTAAGCCAGCCACTTCATGCCTTTATCTCTACCCATTTTAGAGAACCAATTTCTAATTTGCCCATCTCTATCAAACCAGTACTCTGAGAAGACAAGCACAATCCTTTCTCTCTGGAGAATCTTCTGTTCTGCTTTGAAACTTCAGGCATCTGGATCCATAAACAAGCAAAGTCCAGCCCAGCACAAGCCATCACATTGCAGCAACTTAACACAAGCTCAGTGTTAAACATCTTCCTCTTCCTTTGATTGGGTTCTGGTCAGCTCAGCCCTAGCCAGGCCAGCTAGGTCATGGGTACCAGCTGCCAAGTTTGGGAGTCACACTCTTCCCTTCACTTCAGACCAGCCAGCACCTTCTCTCACATCTTCAGTCCTCAGGGACTATTTCAATGCCCATAGGCTCACAACTCATTGCACTTCAGACCAGCCACCCTTCCTCTCATCCCCTGCCTCCGTAGCCTAGGTTAAAGGGTACCAAACTCAGCCTGTTCCTTCTTTGCTACACTTTCCCCATTTCCACTCAGGTGGACCCAGGTGGTCACAAGGGAATAACATACAAGTTTACTACTCACTGACTTCCTTTAACTTTCAGTCCTGGAAGGGGTTTCTCTCATGGACCATGACTTTCCTGTCTCCATGCACCCAAAACCAGTCTGCTTGTTGAAATTCAAAAAGCCAAACAGTCATTTTTTTCTCTTCAGGTCCTCTTTTCAAATGCAAATCTACCATTCCCTCAGTAGTACTGGGTGGGGCTCAGGTTTTCTACCTAAACTCCTAGTACTTTTTACACACAGGGCTTAAAACAAAAGCCTGTGCTTCTGCTGGGAAAATTCTATTTCCCCTTTTAACATATCCAATCAAGTACTGGTTGAAGGCGGACTTACATGCTCTCTGTTATCCATATGCCCCATAATCATTTCTAATGTACAAACAGGTAAGAGACCATTCAATACCCATATTACATTCAGGTAAACACACAATCCAAAACACATAATCTGTTTAAAGACATTCCAAGTTCATCTTTTCACCTTGATTACCTTCCTATTCTATGTATATAGCCTTGGGTCTTTGGCTGGGTGTAACCAAAAGCCCTAACCTCTGGATCAATTATCTCCCTTAAGAGGTAACACCAAACAAAGTAACAATCTAAGAATCCTAAGTTTCACTTCCCAGTCCCCTTCCTTCTTTCTTTTACAAAGTCTCATGCTTCTTTGAGTCTGGAGCCACTGCAATGAATCCCACGGCTTATGACACCAACTGCAAAAAGTGCAAGGAGGCCACATCTTCTGATCTCCTCTAACCCCACAAGAGGAAGACAGGATCACCGTCAGTAACACAAGGCCTATTCCGGCAAGGCCAGACATGCTGCCTCCCTCCAGCCCTTTCACCAACCGTTCCTCCCAAAACACCCACTACCTCTCTGCTGGGTTTGATCATTCACTGCAGTGGCCACACAGAACTCACAGATGACGGGGTTTATTAGGGAAGCACCAGGTTACAATTCAAGTTCAGGAAAAACATACAGTTTCTCTACCAGCCCACAGTCTCTCACCCAACAGTGTCTCTCAGTCTCTCCCAGTCTCTCTCCCAGCAATGCATGTCTCTTGGTCTCTCTTTCTCAGCAGCATATGTCTCTCATCTCATTCTCAACAATGTGTCTCTCAGTGTCTCTTTCTCAACAGCACATCTTCCTCAACAAGAGGTCAGAGAAAGTTCTGTCTCTAGGAGATCTCCTTTTGAACCAGGCAGAATGGCCAAACTAACCAGTCATAACATCAGAATTATAAACACCTGGGAGAGAGTGGGAACCTCTCAGAACATTGTTTAGTGTCACTCCCAACAGAAATACCCCAAGTGGAAAACTTTAGCAATAAGGAGCTCCTCAGTTGCTCATAGCAAACTTCACCTTGGAGTTTACAAAGACTCATGGGTAGAAAAGCCACACTAAGTAATTTACCACACCAGAGACTCCAAAAGAAAATCACCAAGACACATCATCATCAATCTCATCAAAACCAAAGAAAAAGACAGAATCCTGAAAGTAGCACGGGAAAAACAAAAAGTTACTTACAAAGGTCAGCCAGTAAAAATTAGCTCTGATTTCTCAGCAGAAACCATGCAAGTGAGAAGGCAATGGGATGGTATGTATAAAACCCTGAAAGAGAAAAAATATCAAGCAAGAATTATATACTGGAAAAATTATCCCTCAAATATAATGGTGAAATTAGGAGATTTCCAGATAAACAGAAACTAAGAGAATTTGTTAAATGAATACCAACCTTACAAGAGATGCTAAAGGGAATCCTTTGAACAGAGAACCAAAAATAGCAAATAACAACTAACAATTAATACACAAGATGACATAACCCAGAAACCACAGCTATGGAGATATACAAAGTAAAATGAGCTTATAAGATTATAAACGGAACCAGAGACATGAATTGGCAAATGATAACAACTACAAACAAAAAGAGGGAAAATACTGTGTAGTTATAGAATTTCTAAATGATGAGGAAGTTAAGAGAGTTGCAACATAGAATGGACTGTTATAAACTCGAGGAGAAAATTATAAATCATAGGGTAACCTCAAAGAAAAATGATAAACCTTCACATCATAATAAAAAAGAAAACAAGCACAAATATTCAGTATGTACTAATATAACAGCAACAATGGAAATGATAACACAATTCATAAATATAATGAGCTCAGCACAGAAAATAATATGGAACAAAGAAACTAGGGACACCATGAAAAAACACATAACACAATGACAGTAACAAATTCATATGTGTCAATAATTACACTGAATGTTAATGGATTAAATGCATCACTCAAGAGACGGAGAGTTGCAGATTTTATAAGAAAATAAAACCCATCTGTATGCTGCCTACAAGAAACACAACTTTAGAGATAAAGATAAAAATACACTAAAAGTTACAGGTTGGAAAAGCATATATCAAGCAAATGGCAATAGTAAGACAGCAGGAGTGGAAATATTAATGTCTGATCAAAGTGACTTTAAGACAAAAACAACCATATGAGATAAGGAAGGACATTATATAATGATTAAAGGATCAAATGAACATGAAAATATAACCATAATAAATATCTATGGATCCAATGAAAGAGCCCCAAAGTATATAAATCAGACTTTAAAAGAGTTGAAAAGCCAAATAGATGACTCCACAGTCATAGTGGGAGATTTTAATATACCACTTTCATTGAAAGACAGAACAATTGGAAAGAAACTCAACAAAGATGCAGAAGAGCTAAACAATACAATTCACCATCTTAGCTTTATAGACATCTACAGAACACTTCACCCAACAGCAGCACAATATACATTCTTCTCCAGTGCACATGGAATATTTTCCATGATAGACCATATGTTAGGCCATAAAGCAAGCCTTAATAAATTTAAAAACATTGAAATACTGAAAAGCATATTTTCACATCATAACGCTATCAGATTAGAAATCAACAATAGGAAGATGAACAAAAAAAAAGGGTAAACACATGGAAACTGAACAACACCCTCCTTGATAAGGATTGGGTAAGAGAAGAAATCAAAATTGAAATTCGAAAATTCCTTGAATCAAATGAGAATGAAAACATAACATTCCAAAATCTTTGTGACACAGCAAAAGCAGTGATCAGACACCAATTTATAGCAAGAAATGAACAGATCAAAAAAGAAGAAAGAGACTAAATCAACACTTTAAACCAACATCTCCAACAATTAGAAAAAGAACAGCAAGAAAAGCCTGCAGTCACCAGAAGAAAGCAAATAATCAAGATATGAGCAGAAATCAATGAAACAGAAAATAGAAGGGCAATAGAAAAAATCAACAAGACCAGAAGTTGGTTTT
>NW_006921726.1:4791119-4796812 GCF_000298275.1 Orycteropus afer afer
TATTCCAAAACACAGAAAAGGATGGAATCCTTCCTAACTCATTTTATGAAGCAAGCATAACCTTGATACCAAAACCAGGCAAAGACATCACTCAAAAGGAGAACTACAGACCAATATCCCTCATGAATATAGATGCAAAAATATTCAACAAAACCCTAGCCAATAGACTGCAACAACATATCAAGAAAATCATTCATTATGACCAAGTGGGGATGTATGTAGGGATGATTCAACATTAGAAAAACAATCAAAATCATCATCCACATAAATAAAACAAAGGAGAAGAACCACATGATCATATAAATTTATGCAGAAAAGGAATTTGATAAAATCCAACACCCATTCCTGATCAAAACTCTCAGCAAAATAGGAAAAGAAGGGGCATTCCTCAATATAATAAAGGACATTTATGAAAAACCAACAGCCAACATTATTTTCAATGCAGAGAGACTGAAACCATTCCTATTGTGAACAGGAACCAGACAAGGATGCCTGCTTTCACTACTTCTACTCAACATTGTACTGGAAGTCCTAACCAGGGCCATAAGTCAAGAAAGGAAAATCAAAGGCATCCAGATTGGTAAGGAAGAAGTCATACTACCACTATTTGCAGATGATATAATCCTATACCTAGAAAACTCAAGAGACTCAGTCAAAAATGTACTGGAAATAATTGAGAGATTTAGCATCATGGCAGGATATAAGATCATCATCCAAAAATAAATTGGTTTCCTCTACACCAGCAAAGAGATTGCTGAAAAAGAAATAATGAAATAAATACCATTTACTATGACTACCAAAAAAATAAAATACTTGGCAATAAATCTTACCAGGGACACCAAAACCTGTACAAAGAAAACTATCAAAAACTACTTCAAGAAACCATAAGAGATCTACATAAATGGAAGTTTATCCCATGCTCATGGATAGGAAGACTGAACATTGTGAAAATGTCAGTTATACCCAAAGCAATCTACACATTCAGTGCAATCCCAATCCAGATCCCACCAACATTCTTTAGGGATATGGAAAAACCAATCACTAACTTTATATGGAAAAGAAAGAGATCTCGGATAAGCAAAGCACTATTGAAGAAGAAAAACAAAGTAGGAGGTCTCACACTGCCAGATCTGAAAACAAAAAATACAGCCACAGTAGTCAAAACTGCCTGGTATTGGTTTAATGACAGACACATAGACCAATGCAATAGAATTGACAACCCAGAAATAGATCCAACCACCTATGGTCAGCCGATCTTTGACAAAGGGCTGAAATTCATGGAATGGGAAAGAGAATGCTTGTTTAATAAATGGTGCTGGCAAAATTGGAGATCCATTTGCAGAAAAATGAAACAAGATCTGTACCTCACACCATACACAAAACTTAACTCCAGGTGGATCAAAGAATAAAATGTGAAACCTAAAACTCTGGAGTTCCTCAAGGAAAAAGTAGGGGCAAATTTAGGGGCCCTAATATATGGCATAAATAGACTCTCAAGCATAACTCAAAATGACAAACAGCAGAAGACAAAATAGATGATTGGGACCTTCTAAAAATTAAATTTTTATGTGCTTCCAAAGACTTCTCCAAAAGAGTCAAAAGAGAACCTCCAGATTGGGAAGAAAAAAAAAAAAATTTGTAATGACATATCTGACAAGGGACTTATTGTTAGGATTTATAGAAAACTTCAATACCTCTATAACAAAAAGACAAACAATCCAATTAAAAAATGGGCTGAAGACATGAATAGACATTTCACCAAGGAGGATATTTGAGTGGCCAATAAACATATGAGGAAATGCTCATGATCATTAGCCATTAGAGAGATGTAAATTAAAACAACAATGAGATACCATCTTGCTCTAACACTAGTAGCAAAGTTCAACAAGACAGAAAATAACAAATGCTGGTGAGTATATGGAGAGATTGGGACTCTCATACACTGCTGGTGGGACTGTAAAATGGTACAACCATTGTGAAAAGCAGTGTGGTGATTCCTTCAAAAGTTGGAATTATAAATATCATTTGACCCAGCCATTCCATTACTAGGTATATATCGTAAAGAAGTGAGAATCATTACAAGACACATGCACACCCATGTTCATCGCAGCACTTTTTACAATAGCCAAAAGATGGAAACAACCTAGGTGTCCATCAACTAAGTAATGGATAACCAAACTATGGTACATACACACAGTGGAATACTATGCAAAGCTAAAGAATAATGCAGAATTTGCAAAACACCACATAACGTGGATGAACTTGGAGGACATTATGCTGAGTGAAATAAGTCAATCACAAAAGGACAGTATTAGTCCATTATTGTAAAAGTCAAGGAAAGTTTTATCTATGGAAGTGAATTTTCTTTGTTGGTTACCAGGGGTGGGGCGGGAGGGTAGGGAACAATGTTAGATAGATAGAGATTTTGATTTGGGTGAAGAGGAGGTCAATGTACCAAATATGAGTGATCATTATGGTGGCACTGAGGAAGAGAAAGACATAGAGAGGTACATGGGAGGTACAGACAAAAAAGATGAACCCTTTTACACATACGTTACTGCATTGTCAGTGAAGGCAAACATGGGTATACTGTGGATAGATGGGTGGACAGGCTGAACTAGTAGGTATGTTGATGAAGCAGGGAGTGTACTCAAGAACATGTATAGGGTTGGTAGGCAATGGTCCTATAAGTTTATGTGTATGATCTGAATTCCCAGTTGTATAGTAGAGCTCACAAGGGACAAAGTTGTAGCCACTGCTTGGTCAGAGCCAGCTACCCAAAGGGACAGAGTAGTTGAACCTGTGGGCTTGGGACCATAGTTGTATGGGACATCAAGCTCAATTGGCCTAATATACTACACAAAACATTGTTCCACCTCATACTTTGGTAAGTAGCGACAGATCTTAAAAGCATGTAAGCTGCCATCTAGATGCAAAGATGGGTCTCTCCTCATCCAGAGCAAAGAAGAATGAAGAAAACAAAAAATTCATGGAAACAATTAGTCCTATTGACTGCTACAACATCTGATTTGCAGCCTATATAACTATGAGACCAGAAAAACTAGATGGTGCCTGGCTACCACTGTCAACCACTTGGAAGGGGTTCTGTGTAGGAGATCCTGGGTAGAAATGGAGAACAATGTGGAACAAAATTCAAAATTATTTGGAGGAAAAAAAAAAGGTCAGGGGAACCAGGTTTGCTGGTCCAATAGAGCCTGGTGGAACCACTGAGACTATGGCCCCAGTTGCCCTTCAGGTCTGGAATTGAACCCACACCTGTGGCTTCCAGCCAAACAAAAGATAGGCATATGAGCTGAACATTTACCTGAGGCGGATATACTCCTTGGAGAGCAGAATCATGGGAGAAAGAAGGGCTGCTTGTGCACGGGGAGACAGCTCAGGGGGCAGGAGTGCATGGAGAGACTGACACAGGGAAGAGGTACCTATCAGGAGGAAGTGGGAGGGGAGCTGTTGCATTGTGGTAAATTGTGGTCAATGTCATGAGACAAAGTGTATGTGAACTGCTGTATGGAAAGTGAATTTGCTCTGTAAATTTTCACCCAAATCACAATAAAAAAAAAAAAAAAAACTTAAACCAAAAATATCCCCTGAAGTCTTCTTAAAACCTAATAATAGTTTAGCTTAACTAGTAAAGAATGTCTGCCTTGAGTAGTATACTCTTAAGAATAGTCTATATAGGATCAAATTGACAACAGCAACTCAAAAACTTAGGCTAGAAATAGAAAACTTACAAGAAAGTGAGTTTAAGTTAATGGGTATGAAACAGTTCAGAAAAGGAGGGTGAGAATGATTGCACAACTCAAAAAATGTAATTAGTGCCACTAAATTTTATATGTTGAGTTGTATATTTTGCTGTGTATATTGTCAACAATAAAAACAAAATAATTTTTTTTAAAGTATGCAGTATAAGGATTTATATCCAACATGGCACAGTAAGTCCTAGTCAAAGAGTTAAGACAAGAAAAAGAAATATAAATTTGAAAATATTGAAGCAGAGCAAAAAGCTGAAAACAAAACATAAAGTTACGGACAATATGGTTATTTATATTGTTGTTGTTATTGTTAGGTTCTGTTGAGTCATCTCCAACTCACAGTGACCTTATGTACAACAGAACTAAACATTGCCCAATCCTGTGCCAACATCACAATTGTTGCCATACCTGATCCCATTGTTGCACCTAATGTGTCAATCCATCTTGTTGAAGGCCTTGCCTTTTTTTGTTGACCCTCCACTTTACCAAACATGATATCCTTCTCCAGGGAATGGTCCCTTCTGACAACATGACCAAAGTGAGACAAAGTCTGGCCATCCTCGCTTTCAAGGAGCATTCTGGCTGCCCTTCTTCCAGGACAGATTTGTTAGTTCTTTTAGCAAGCCATGGTACTCTCAATAGTCTTCGCCAACACTCCGACTGAAAGGCGTCAACTCTTCAGTCTTCTTTATTCATTGCCCAGCTTTCACATGCATACAAGGCAATTGAAAATACCATGGCTTAGATTGGGTACATCTTAATCTTCAAGGAGATGTCTTTGCTCTTCAGCACTTGAAAGAGGTCTTTTGCAGCAAATTTTTGTCTTGACTGCTGCTTCCATTGGTGTTAATCATAGAACCAAGTAATATGAAGTCTTTGGCAACTTCAGTCTTTCACCATTTGTCATGATGCTGCTTATTGGTCCAGTTGTGAGTATTTTTGTTTTCTTTATATTGAGATGTAATCCCTACTTTAGACTGTAGTGTTTAATCTTCTTCAGTAAGTACATCAAGTTATCCTCACTTTCATTAAGCAGTTGTGTTGTCAGCGTATCGTAGGTTGTTAATGAGTCTTCCTCCAATCTTGATGCCACCTTCTTCTTCATATGGTCTAGTTTCTCAGATTATTTGCTCAGCATACAGATTGAGTAAGTACAGTGAAAAGATACTGCCCAGACACACTGCCTTCCTGATTTTAAACCGTGCAGTATCCCCTTGTTCTGTTCAAATGACAGTCCCTGGTCTATGTACACGTTCCTCATGAGAACAGTTAAGTGTTCTGGAATTCTCATTCTTCTCAATATTATCCATAATTTGTTATGATTCACACATTCAAATGCTTCTGCATAGTCAATAAAACACAAGTAAACATCTTTCTGGTATTTGCTTTAAGCCAAGATCCATCTAACACCAGTAATGGTATCCCTCATTCGATGTTCTTTTCTGATCCAGCCTGCATTTCAGCACATTGTCTGTCAATATACTGCTGCAACCATTTTTGAATTATCTTCAGCAAGATTTTGTTTGCATGTTATCTTAAAGATATTGTTCAATAATTTCCACATTCTATGGGATCACCTTTCTTTGGAATGGGTACAAATATGGATCTCTTCCAGTCAGTTGGCCAGGTAGCTCTCTTACAAATCTCTCAGCATAGACAAGGAAGTGCCTCCAGTGCAGCATCTGATGGTTGAAACATCTCAGTGGATATTCCATCAAATCCTGGAACCTTGTTTTTTGCCAATTCCTTCAGGACAGCTTCGACTTCTTCTACAATACCGTTGGTTCTTGATCATATGCTGCCTCCTGAAATTGATGAACATTGACCTATTCTTTTTGGTATAGTGACTCTGTGTATTCTTTCCATCTTCATTTGATATTTCCTGTATTATTCAATGTATTACCCATAAAATCTTTCAAT
>NW_006921726.1:4797237-4799128 GCF_000298275.1 Orycteropus afer afer
TCCCTGTGCATAAGCAGCCCTTCTTTCTCCCATGATTGTTCTCTCCAAGGAGTGTATCTACCTCAGGTAAATGTTCAACTCATATGCCTGTCTTTTGCTTGGCTGGAAGCCACAGGTGTGGGTTTAATTCCAGACCTGAAGGGCAGCTAGGGGCCATAGTCTCAGTGGTTCCACCAGTCTCTATCGGACCAGCAAAACTGCCCCCTTCCTTTTTATTTCTCCAAATGATTTTGAGTTTTGTCCACATTGTTCTCCCTCTTTATCCAGGATCTCCTACATAGATCCCCTTCCAAGTGGTTGACATTGGTAGCCGGGCATCATCTAGTTCTTCTTGTCTCATAGTCATATAGGCTGCAGATTGGATGGTGTACCAGTCACTAGGACTGATTGTATCCATGAATTTTTGGTTTTCTTCATTCTTCTTGACTCTGGACAAGGAGAGACCCATCCTTGCATCTAGATGGCAGCTTGCAAGCTTTTAAGATCCCAGTTGCAACTTGCCAAAGTAGGAGGTAGAACAATGTTTTGTGTACTATGTTATACCAACTGAGCTTGATGTCTCCTGTGACTATGGTCCCAAGCCCACAGGTTCAACTACTCAGTCCATCTGGGTAGCTGGCTGTGACCAAGCAGTGACTACAACCTTGCCCCTTGTCAGCTCTACTATACACCTGGGAATTCAGATCATACACAAAACTTATAAGACAATTGCCTGCCAACCCTATACATGTTCTTGAGTACACTCCCTGCTTCATTGACATACCTACTAGTTCAGCCTGTCCACCTATCTGTCCACCCATCTCTCCACCTGTATACCCATGTTTGTCTTCATTAACAATGCAGTACTATATGTGCAAAAGGGTTCATCTTTGTTGCCTGTACCTTTCATGTACCTCTCTATGTCTTTCTCTTCCTCAATGCCACCATATTGATCACTCACATTTGGTACATTGACCTCCTCTTCACCCAAATCAATACTTATCTCTATCTATCTAACATTGTTCCCTACCCTCCCGTCCCACTCCTGGTAACCAACAAAGAAAATTCACTTTCATAGATAAACCTTTCCTTGACTTTTACAATAATGGACTAATACAATATTTGTCCTTTTGTTATTGACTTATTTCATTCAACATAATGTCCTCCAAATTCATTCATGTTATGCAGTGTTTTACTTATTCTATATTATTCTTTAGCTTTGCATAATATTTCATTGTGTGTATGTACCATAGTTTGGTTATCCATTCCTCAGTTGATGGACACCTAGGTTGTTTCCATCTTTTGGCTATTGTGAATAGTGCTGCGATGAACATGGGTGTGCATATGTTTGCTCTTGTCATGGCTCTCACTTCTTTAAGATATTACCTAGTACAGAAATGGCTGGGTCAAATGATAATTCAAATTCCAACTTTTGAAGGAATCACCATACTGATTTCCACAATGGTTGTACCATATTACAGCCCCACCAGCAGTGTATGAGGGTCTCAATCTCTCCACATCCTCGCCAGCACTTTTTATTTTCTGTCTTGTTGAACTTTGCTACTAGTGCTAGAGCAAGATGGTATCTCATTGCTGTTATGATGTGCATCTCTCTAACAGATAATGATCATGAGCATTTCTTCATATGTTTGTTGGCTGCTTGAATATCGTCCTTGGTGAAGTGTCTTCTACCCATTTTTTATTTTATTTTTTTATTGTGATTTGGGTAAAACTTTACACTTTCTATACAACAGTTCACATACACTTTGTCTCATGACATTGACCACAATTTACCACAATGCAACATCTCCCCTCCTACTTCCTCCTGATAGTTACCTCTTCCCTGTGTCCATCCCTCCATGCACTCCTGCCCCCTCAGCTGTCTCCCTGTGCATAAGCAGCCCTTCTTTCT
>NW_006921726.1:4807048-4837567 GCF_000298275.1 Orycteropus afer afer
GTGTTCTTAAGCCCCAGAAATCTGCCAGAGCGCTGCCTCTTTAAATATCCAAAATAGTCAAGCCACTTTTTAAACCTTCAAAATGCCAGCGTCCTCCGGCCCTGGAAAAGTCCACAGCTCAGCCCACTTTTCTCTTTACCTTCTCCGTTTGTTCCCCAGCCACCGTGCACAGACCTTGCAGTCCCTGGCTAGCTGGGTGATTTTTAGGTTAATTCTTAAGTCCTACCACCACAGGAATCTGAGAGAGCACTGTCTCTTTAAATATTCAAAATAGTCACACGCTTTTTACACCTACAAAATGGCGGCCCTCCTGACTGGCAAAAGTCCACAGCTCAGCCCGCCTTTGTCTTCACTTTCTCCGTTTGTTCCCTAGCCACTGTGCACAGTCCATGCAATCCCTGGTTAGCAGTGTGATTTTTAGGTTAATTCTTAGATCCTACCACCAGTCGGGAAACCCCGAGCTGCCTGTAATGTCAGGGTCACTCAGTTCGCTGTCAGACCGCAGCTCCGTATGTCTCCTTTTTTTGGTATTTTCACTCAAATTCTTCTGCTAGTTGGGGTTTAGTCCAATTAGGAGCTCTGGTAGCATAGTGGCTAAGACACTTGCCTGCTAACCAGATGGCTGGCAGTTCAAACCCGCCAGCCACTCCTCGGAAGGAAGGTTGGGCAATCCTACTTCCGTAGTTATACTGCCTCGGAAACCCAAGGAGGGGTCGCTATGAGTCGGGGCCGACTCGACGGCACATAACAACAACAACAACAATGCTCAGGATACTGATCTTTATGTGTTCTGTTTCATTTTTGCAACTTCCAATTTTCCTAGATTCATACTTCGTACATTCCATGTTCTGATTATTAATGGATGTTTGCAGCTGTTTCTTTTCATCTTGAGTTGTGCTACATCAGCAAATGGAGGTCCTGAAAGTTTTACTCTATCCGCATTACTAAGGTAAGCTCTACTCTGAGGCTTCAGCTCTTTCCCAGTTATATTTTGAGTGCTTTCAGATCTGAGGGGTTCTTCTTCTGACACTGTATCAGACAATGTTTCAGGGCTGTTCATAAAGTTTTCCAGTAATGTATCAGATAGCGTTTCCCTGCTATTCACCAGGTTTTCACTGGCTAATTCTTTGAGAAGTGGATGACCTCTTCCTTCTTCCAAGTTTGTCTTAGTCTGGAAGCTCCACTGGAACCATGGGTAACTCTGCTGGCATTTGAGCATCCAAAATACTCTACAGATAACTATTAGATTTAATGTGATAATTTAGCAAAATTTAGACAAACAAGGACAGCATTTAAAATAATAATAACCACAAATATCATTCTTATTTGACTGGAAATAAGCTTATTAAAGATATAATAGAAAAAAAAGTTCTTATTCCTAAGAACATGAGCTAGAAATTATTGGTAAATTTAACCAAACTGGTACAAAAACTTCTTGGAGAAAATTAAAATAATCAAAGCCTAAAAAGTAAGTGAAAACAATACTATATTCAAGATGAAGCCATGCAACATTTTGAAGATGAAAATTTTCTTCAACATTTTTTTCTGTAAATTTCATTCAGTTGAAACCAAAATTTCAGTGTTTTTTTAATGAGCAAAATAATATTAACATAAACATGGAAGAAAAAGGGGCCAATCTCTCTTCTGTCTAGAAACATGGAGAGTATCAAAGATAAGGAAAATATGTTCTTGCTGTGACAGAATTCCTTAAAAATGAGAAAAGAATGTTACCTAACTGAAAGATTAATGCCAAGAAAGAAGTTTGCACAGAAGATACTTCTAAAGCCAAGGAAGAAATTAGTCTATGAATATGTACAGTGAGGGTGTGGACTGCACCAAGTGACTCTGTCAGAGGGAGTGAAACAAAAATGACTGTCTATAAAATTTATGTACAGGGTTTCAGAATAAATTTATTATTTTTATAGAAATATCCCCAAAGTTAGTTATAACAACAGTTTTTTGTAAGCCCAGCTTACATGTATCAATATACCCACAAAACTAAAACTCTATGGTAATTTACTTTGTAAACCTTGTAATGCACTGTCAGATCTGTCATTATTCTTCAACTACAATGATGCTTCAAATCACATGGTTTTGCCTGCACAGGCTATAAGCACATGATGTTGTTTTTGTTGCAGCTGGTATTTTTATAGTCATAGATTTTGTCAAATTTTTTGGTGTTTTAGCTACAATGTTGTAATAATTACTATTTGTGAAACTTTATCAATAACTTTTTGGAGAATGAATTAGTAATTGAAAGAAAAGGAGAAAAATTAAAAAGGCTTCTGCTTAGTTACTAATAATGTTGTAACCAATAATCTTATAATTCAACATAGAAAGATTTTACCAAACAATTTTGTTGTTAGTATTCATATAATCTAAGAAATATTACATATAATCAATTTGCAACTGTATCTATAACATAGTATTCTATTATTAAGACTAATAATAAACATTCCTAAGGATTCTGTACTGTTGGGTATTGGAGGAGGTCCAGTGGGGGGGGGGGTGACATCATGCACTTGGTGACACCAAGCTTAATGATGCTACTATACTTATAATAAAAGGCAGCAATAATGAAAACTTAAATAAAAAAAAAAAAAAAAGATATTCAACATACGTCAGAACCAACTTATAACAGACTCATTGGAATGGTACCACACTATATAAGTCAGAGACTACTTCTATATATGACTTTAAAATACACATGCTTTTTGATCCAGGAGATACACATCTTGTAATTTAGGCTGCAAGAAGTTTCAAAAATACAAATGCTACTGTGTTCATTGCCACAACACTTGTCATAGGAAAAGCTGGGAAATACCCTAGGTATACAGTATTAGGGGATTGAGCAAATAAATTATGTTATGCCTGTAGGTAGCCATGCAAAAGAAAGAGGTGATTTAGTCACTCATATGTATTAAAAAAAAAACTCCAAATATTTAAATAATAAAAGCAAGATGTAATACCACATACACAATGTATTTATTTATATAAAATAAATAATAATATGGATATTATTAGGAACAACAGCATAAACCCACTGCCACTGAGTTGGACTGACTCATAGCTATCCCTTCTTGAATTTCCGAGGCAGTATCACTAGGGAAGTAGATTGTCCAACCTTCCTTCCAAGGAATGGCTGGTGGGTTTCAACCGCCAGACTTCTGGTTAGCAGTCAAATGCCTTATGCCATACTGTAAATGAATAATGATGCATATTTGCTCTATTGTATGCAAAGACCATATCTGGAAGATATAAGTTGGTCAGTCATTATTCCTTGCAAAAGAGACTGAAGAAATCCATCTTCAAGAGGCTTTTCTTTATATATAGTTTGTGCTCTATTTTTTTTCCAAGTTAAAATTAAATTTTAATTAAAAAACAGTTAGTGGAAAAAAAAAATTGAAGAATGAGTCATGCAGTTTTTTTTTTTTTTTAATTGCAAATGAGTAATAAACCTCCCTAGGGCAAACATTATCTGTATTAAGACATTCTTTCCTTGTCTGCTATCTAGGAAGTATAACTGCCTGTTATCTCTGAATAGAATTAGAATATGCAATATGATCTCAATTAGCAAAAATATATATACACATACTCATACATGCCCCAAAAAATGACTTTATAGAAAGTTACCAAACATTTCAGACAAATATCTCTGTACAGTAAAGATGAGTGGTTATTATTGTCTTCACTGTATTTTTATTTCTTATTTTTTTTATAATTTTAACCATTAGTTCATATTATTTCAATCAACATTTTTAAGAGTAATTGGTAGCATAGTGGCTAAGACACTTGCCTGCTAACCAGACGGCTGGCGGTTCAAACCCACCAGCCACTCCTGGGAAGGAAGGTTGGGCAATCCTAGTTCCGTAGTGATACTGCCCCAGAAACCCAAGGAGGGGTCGCTATGAGTCGGGTTTGACTCTATGGCACATAACAACAACAACAACAACAACAAGATAATTGATACACACAGATCAATACGGTAGATACATACTTGACCTAAATTTTATTTAAAAAATAAATGCAAAAAATGTATGAAAGTGGAAGGAAAAGCATGAAAGTATTATTGTTATGTTGTTGTTATTTTGCCATCGAGTCGGTCCCGACTCATAGTGACCCTTCCTTGGGTTTCCGAGGCAGTATCACTGCGGAAGTAGGATTGCCCAACCTTCCTTCCGAGGAGTGGCTGGTGGGTTTGAACCGCCAGCCGTCTGGTTAGCAGTCAAGTGCCTTAGGCACTATGCTACCAGAGCTCCTATGAAAGTATTGTTGTTGTTGTTACGTGCCGTCGAGTCAAACCTGACTCATAGCTACCCCTCCTTGGGTTTCCAAGGCAGTATCACTGCGGAAGTAGGATTGCCCAACCTTCCTTCCGAGGAATGAAAGTATTAGCAGTAGCTAATTCTTCCTACAGAAGATTTTCTCTTTTTTTTTTTTCATGTTTCCTAGATTTTCTGTAATAAATATTAATTTTAAATGGAAAAAAAAAACATATTTTAAATGCTAGGAAAAAAAAAAAAAAGAAAATCCCTTTAAGATATAGTTGGGTGTTTGTTTTTAAAATAAAGACCTTTAGATTCCTGTAGCCTTCTTATAAGGAGCTTTGGTGGTGCACTGCCTAAGGCATTTGACTACTAACCAGAAAGTTGGCAGTTCAAACCCACTAGCTGCTCTGTGAAAGGAAGATGAGGCAATCTACTTCTGTAAAGATTTAGTGCCTCAGAAACTCAAGGGGTATCACTATGAGTCAGAATTGACTAGATGGCAGTGACGGTTTTGTTTGTTTTTGAGGCCTCCTATTATTAAAACAAATGGAAACTCCTTTGTAGTGGAGCCATTTTTCAGAAAGGAAGAGGAAATATATTGAGTGAATAATTCTATATTTCCAATGACTTTTTTCATTCAGAAATTTTAAGAAGTTAGTCTAAGTAAATCTACTTTGGGGAAATATTGCTCCACTTTGAGTGAAGGTGGGGCAGGGTGCAATTTTGGAGAGTTTTTTTCATCAAAATTTTATAATGATTGGGATTAAATACATGATGGGAGTAATGCCTAGAGAAAAGAGAGCCAAAAGTTAGCTAGCCCTCATGCAAGGACAAACCTTTGTGATCCTCACTGGAAATGATTGCAAGGGAGGCTCTGCCAAGTACTCATTGGTTGAGGTGTGGGATGATTGGGAAACATACCAAGAGTACTTGACTATTCAAAACCCAAATGACTGGAAGAACAGTCTTAATTTTAAGTAAAATATAAATAGATACAAATCAACAGAAAAACATGGTGAGATAAAACACAATTTAATAAGAGCTAAAATATAAAATAAATAAATGTGCCAATCTATACATACATACTTCTATTTTTTAAAACTGTGTCTCTGGTAGCATAGTGGCTAAGACACTTGCCTGCTAACCAGACGGCTGGCGGTTCAAATCCACCAGCCACTCCTCGGAAGGAAGGTTGGGCAATCCTACTTCCGTAGTGATACTGCCTCGGAAACCCAAGAAGGGGTCGCTATGAGTCGGGGCCGACTCGACGGCACATAACAACAACAACAACAACGTGTCTAATAGCATATTAAAGAGCTCTAGTTGTGCAATGGTTAAAATATTCAGCTGCTAACCAAAAAGTTTGGCAGTTGGAATCCCCCAGCCACTTTGTAGGAGAAAGATAAGGCAGTGTGATTCTGCAAAGATTTACAGCCTTGGAAACCCTAATGGCAGCTCTATTCTGTCCTACAGCATTGCTATGAAGTGAAATAAATTGTATGGCACTAGGTTTGGCTTTGGTAATTGCCTTTCTATTAATTTACATGTTTAAAGCACTTACAGGTCTTTTTGTGGAAGGTGCATGCTAGCAGAGCATCACTGCAAGTTTTTCAGAACCACATCAACATGTATTGACTTTCCCAACCTTATCGACTCACTTGATAACTACATGAATATGCAAGCTAACAGGAAAAGAGAAGACAGGATGAGGCATAGACAAACGAGGTTTTGGAAGGAATTTTGTATTTCATGAAGATAAGAGTCTTGGATAAAAAAAAAGTCTTAGATTAAAGATAAGAGTCTCTCTTGGAGCAAGTATAGCCTGAATGTTCTTTACCAGTGAGAATGGCCAGACTTCATCTCTCATGCTTTGTCATGTTGTCAGAAAGGACTAGTCATTTGAGAAGGATATAAAGCTGGGTAAAGTAGAGCAAAAAAGGGGAAGACCCTTAATAAGATGAATTGACACAGTGGCTGTAAACATGGACTCAGACATAGCAACGATTGTGGCAGGGCAATGTTTTGTTATGTTGTACATAGAATTGCTATGAGTTGCAACAGACTTAATGGCACCTAACAACAAAGATAAAAGTGCCCATGGAACCAGCAATGCAGAAATCAAATGGCATACTGCATTGTGCAAATCTGCTGCAGAAGGCCTCTTTGAAGTGTTAAAAAGGAAAGATGTCACTTTGAAAACTAAGGTATGCCTGACACAAGCCATGGTATTTTCAATTGCCTCATACATGTAAAAGCTGGACAATGAATTAGGAAAACTGCAGAAGAACCGATGTCTGTGAATTATGATGCTGCTGAAGAATGTTGACTATACCTTGGATTGCCAGGAGAATGAACAAATTGTTTTGGAAGTATAGCCAGAATGCTTCTTAGAAACAAGGATGGCAAGTCTTTGTCTCACATACTTTGGACATGTTATCAGGAAGGACCAATCCCTGGAGAAGGATATGTTGCTTGGTAGAGTAGAGAGTCAGCAAAAGAAGTGAGATGGATTGACATAGTGGAGACAACAGTGGGCTCAAGCACAACAATGATTAGGAGGATGGCACAGGAGTGGGCAGTGTTTTGTTCTGTTGTGTGTGCATAGGTTGCTATGAGTTGAAACTGCCTTGATGGCACCTAAAAACAATAAAGAATATTACATTGACATGCTTCAGGAACAAGTGGTAAATAATGATACCATTTTTTATCAGATTTCTTTTTATATTATGCAATATGGAAAAGAACAAAGAATTGCATAAAGAGCACATATAAACCCAATACTCACATTTTAAAATTATCAACATTTTGTCACATTTCATATTGTTTTTAAGAAAGAAAATGGTATATTGTTACACTTCCCGCCTATATAATTTCCCATCCCTTTTTCCCCAGACATAACCGTGATCCTTCTCATTCATGTCACTATGTATGTAAATATCCATAAATAATGTATAAGATTGTTGTGAGAAAATTTTAAATATCCACAAAAAAAGTCATCTTGTATTTATCCTCCCACAAGTTGCTCTTCTCTTCCCACACTATGTTAATGGAATTTAATCAGGTTGCTATGTGAACATCTAGCTCATTCATTTCAACTGTTTTACATTATTCTATGTATGCACCATAACTTATCAATTCTTCCATTGATGTATAACAAACAACCCTGCCATGAATACTGCTTTCTGTATCTCCTACTGTATATGTGCTCCAGAGATTCTCAGGTAGTGAAATTATTGAGTCTGAGGGTTTATGGCATTTCAGTATTAATCAATCCAAAACCAAACCAGTTGCTGTGGAGTTGATCTCAACTCATGGCGATCACATGTCTGTCAGAGTAGAACTGTGCTCCGTAGAGTTTGTAATGGCTGTGATCTTTTGGAAGTAGATTGCCAGAGCTTTCTTCTGAAGTGCCTCTGGATGAATTCTAATCATCAATCATTTGGTTAGTAGCTGAATACTTAACCATTTGGGCTAGTTAGGGACTCCTCAGTATTATTGTCATCATGTGCCATGATTTTGACTCATGGCAACCCTATGTGTTACAGAACAGAACCATTCCATAGGGTTTCTTGGTTGTTATCTTCATAGAACCAGATAGCCAGGCCTTTTTTATCCACAGTGCCACTCACTGGGTAGGCTCAAAGTGCTAACCTTCTGGTTACCAGCCAAATACAAGCCATTTGTGCCACACTGGGACCTTCAGTATTAATAGACATTGCCAAATGGTTCTTCTAGGTGATCTTACAAATTTGTGACGGACTCCTATCAGCAAAGTAAAAAAAAAAAAAAGGTTTCTATTTTTCCACATCTTTGCTAATTTAGAATTTCAAACTTTTAAATTTTAATTTTATTAGGAGTGAAATAGTACATCATTCTTGTTTGTTTTTACTTCTTTTCTCTTGGTTAAAAGTGACATTAACATCTGATCATATGTTTATTGGCTATGTAAATTTTCTTTTCTACCCATTTATTTCTTGAGATGCTTATAATTTAGTAGAATTAGATAAAATACATATTTCCTGGATACTAATTTTTTTCTCAGCTACATGCATTAAAATATATTTTCCTATTCTATAAATAATTTAAATATATGTATATATATTTGCTTATTATCACATGGAAATAAAATCAAATTTATAACAATGTTTCTTTTTAAAATTGGTAATTTTTATTATCATTTAAAAAAATCTTTGCCTCTCTTAACTCATATTCTCCTATATTTTCTTCTAAGGGTTATAGTATAAATTTTCATATTTTGGTAGTCTAATTCAGCTAAAATTTACTTTGTGCAAAGTAGAAAGTAGAAACCTAATTTCATTTCATGTATTTGAATAATTTAAATGGATTACATTTGTTGAAATAGTCAGTGTTTTGGTGGTGTTCATTGAATCCTTTTCTTGTTAATGCATTATGCTACCTCTGTGCTTACCATACCATCCATCGTTGTCATACTGTGGTGGCTTGCATATTGCTATGACACTGGAAGCTTTGCCACTGGTATTCCAAATACCAGCAGGATCACTCATAATGGACAGGCTTCAGCTTAGCTTCCAAAGTAAGACAGACTAAGAAGAAAGGGCTGGCAATCTGCTTCTAAATATTAGACAAGGAGAGTCTTGTGGATCATTAATAGAATATTGTCTGGTGTAGCACTAGAAGATAAGCCCCTAGGTTGGAAGGCACTTGTTCTGATTACCTACTGCCACTCTGACAGGAATATACCACAAATAGGATGGCTTTAACAAACAGCAGTTTATCCTCTTACAGTTTGGAGGCTTTAAATCTGAGTTCAAAGTGCCAGGCTCTAGGGGCTGGGTAAAAGCCTCTTGACCTTGGGCTTCACCTCTGCCTCTTGCTCCTCGGCCACTGAAGCTAGAGGCATCTCTTCACTCAGGCAGCTAGTGGCTGCTGAGGATAACAAGCCCAAGGTTGACAAATAAAATGGCACAGTCCAATGTTACCAAACAACACGGCAGGCCATTAACTCAAGCCCATTGAAAGTCCCAGGATCAGCAGAGCATGGCAGGCTGCTGAATGACTCAGATACTTGGAAGGTTCAAGCATGCCATAAGCAAGACCATTCCCAAAGCTGCTTCTTATATACAGGAAGCAGACCACATCCCTAAAGCTGCTTGTGGTAGATTCCACCACGGAGTTGATTCCCAGTCTCATTGTGGGGAATACGTGCCACCAGCTGCCCAGCCACTCAACCAGGCCCACCTAAGTTGACATACAACCTTAACTACTACCAAAAAAAAACAAACAAATAAACAAACAAAAAAAACCAAACCCACTACTGTGGAGTTGGATCTGACTCATAGAGACCACTCCTTAGGTTTCCAAGGTGGTATCAGTGTTGTACCCACAACAATAGGCTTATGCATACCAATGTATTGAAACAATGGCTACAAAATATAGATTCAAACAAACTAACTATCATGAAGATGGCATGAAAACTGTCAACATTTCATTTTGTTGTACATGGAGTCACCATGAGTCAGACCCAACTTTACATTAACATCTCACCCCATTTTCATTTGTCATTGGAGCTGCTTCTGAGATCTCAACTTGATTCTATTGTTTTGTCATTACTGGAATAATGCCATAGTAAGTTGATGATGTTATTCTCTTTCTTTTTTTTTTTTTAATATATCTTGATAAATTGAAGGGCACATCTCCCTTCCCACATCTTTTCAATGTTTTGCTGCTCATGTCTCTTTATTTTTCCATATGATCTTCAGCATTAACTTTTTAATTTCATTGAAAGATGGTAGTGGAAATTTAGTTAGAATTACATTAACTTTGTGGAATAACTTTGAAAAGAATTTCCATTTTGAAGCATTCATTTAATAGATTATTACTGAGTGCTCACCATATACCAGGCATGATTGTAAGCATTAGCTATACAGCACTGAAAACAAACAAACAAGCCAAAATACTTACCTTTATGGAGATAAAGAAATGATTAAGTGAGAGAATTAAAAAGAACAAATGATAAGTTGATAAATGCCATGGAGGCAATAAAGCAAGGAAGGGGAATAAAAAGTGTTGGTAGCAGGGTGAGGTACAATTATAATTGTTTTTGTTTTAGTTGCCATTGAGTCAGCTTCATCTCATGGGGAATCCATGTACAACAGAGCAAAACGTTGCCTGGTCCTGTTTCATCTGTGTGATAGTTGGTATGTTTGAGTCCATCGTAACCATTTTGTCGATCTGCCTCATTGAGGGTTTCCCTTGCCTTTACAAGCCCTGTACTTTTCCAAATGTGATATTCTTCTTCAGTGATCAATCCCTCCTGATGACATGTTCAAAGTAAGCAAGCTGAAGTCTTAGACAATGTACTGTGACCCACAGGGTTTTCATTGGCTAATTTTCAGGTGTAGATTGCTAGGCCTTTTTCCTAGTCTTCTTAGTCTGCAAGCTCTGCTGAAACTTGTAAATCATGGCTGAACCTGCTGGTATTCAAAATACCTGTGACATAGCTTCATCATAGCAATAAAAAATTTTAATCAGGCTTGTTTATTTGATAGAATTCAGCCAAGAAAACAGAAACCACTCTAATTATTTCAATAAAGGACAATTTATTTACCTTATCCTTATGGGAAAGCTGATTGGTCATACAAGGGAGTGTGAGACAACCCAGATATTAGCAACAGCTGGAAGTTGATCCCTCACTCAGGACATGCATAAAATATGCCCTATATACATCTTCTTTCACTATTGATTTGGTGTCATGAGGAACTCAAAATAGCCAGGGAATATTGTCAACTGCTAATTTGATGAAGTCATTGTTGTTTTACCTCCCTTATGCAAAAACATCTTTGAATAAGGAGAATACAAGTTTTCCGGAATAGAAAGCAAAGCTTCTGTGAGTGGTTATTGGAGGTCATCATGACTCCAAGCCTTTGATTGCTGGACTTGTTATATTGGCTAATGGAGAAATGACACCACACATTGGATACTGTTTTAAAATATATACCATATCCTTTAAGATAGTGCTCTACCCTCTCAGGGTGTAGTTTCATAGCTGATGTCATAATTGAGTATATCAGTAAGGGTTCAATCAGGGGACAGAAATCATATAGTAATTTGAATAGGGAACATTTTCTGTAAAGAATTATTAACTACATCAGGGGATTGGAATATTGAAAGATTGGCTAGAAATATATAAGGAACAACCTCTTCCCCTAGGGTTTGGATAAGTCCCCAAGGAAGAGACCCTTACCTTCCCCAGATCATGTTGGAGAGGGCATAGCCATGGCTAACTGAATGGCAGAGAAGGGGCTGTGGTGTTGTGTCAGCAGAACTTGGTGGAAATCTGCCCTCCAGAATTTACCAGAAATTCTCCCTCTAGGTTATGGGAAAAGCTGTTCAAGGGGACTGGCAAGGGAAGCTACTGAGCACTGGGTGTTCCTGATCCCTATGCAGTGCAGGGGCCTGCTGTAGAAATTGCTTATATTATGGGAGTTGAAACCTGGGGAAGCTTTAGTGCACTGCAGACGCCTGCCAGGAAAGCACATTAGAAACAAGAGAAAAACTCCCTCCTTCCTGTAGTCACTCTTCAGTTCAAAACCCCATTGTCATCTACTCAGTTCCAACTCATAGTGTCCCTATAGGACAGAGTAGAATTGCCCATAGGGTGTCTCTAGTACTCTCAGGTAAAAAGCCATCTGGGGTGGGGGGAGGGGAGGAGCTGACAATGAAGGGTGAATTTGGAGCTGAGAGGGGATAAACTGATAACTTGCATGCTGAGTCGTCAGGAAGCAATTCTAATGTTCTATTAGGCCAGCTGCCTCTGGTTGATGGAATATATAGTAAGAATTCATTTCTGTGTTCCTTGGTCAGAAGTGTTTGGGCTGGAGGAGGGGAAAGAATATCATAACACTTCATCCCATGTAACCACAAATGATAAAGTAAAGTATGAATGCAACACTAGTAGATCCTTCAAAGTAGTCCTTACACTCAAAGAAGCAAGCAACCCAACTCCAGCTTAGGATACTGAGAGTTTGATTTCTTAAGGCCGCTTCTGGTACCACTAACTATAGAGTTAAGTTTTTAACCAGAAAAACAGAAACAGAAACCACTCTGAATATTTAGAACAAAGGAAATTTAATATAGAGAATTTTGCTATACAGGTTTTGGAAGAACTGAAATACCAAGTAGGAAACAGTGAAGACACCCAGAGACAGCCAGAGCAGGAAGCCACTATCATGCCTGTGATAGAGGGACAGAGGGATGAAGGAGTGTGACTAGTGCCCAGGGACTGGGATTATCCTGTGAAAGCTGCAAATACAGTGATCTGCTCAGAAGGAGATGAAGTCAATTCACTGACACAGTCACTGCTCATAGGTAACACCCAAGTCAAAGAAGAACAAGGGGAACACACTAGCCTCTCCTTTCTTCTATCTCTCCAATTTCCCATCCTCCTATTTTCCAGCTGACAACAGAGCCTGGAAACAACAGCCTGTGGGTGATAACCTCCCTGATATACAGAACAGAGCAGAAGAGTGGTGAGAAATGGATAATGGTTCTGGGTGCAAACAGGCTTTATTTATTTTTAAAACATGCATGTATATATATCCATGAGCAATCTATTTCTGTAGTGATACCACCTCAGAAAACCAAGGAGGGGTTGCTATGTGTTGGATCCGAATTGATGGCAGTGAGTTTGGTTTTTGTTTTTTTTTTTGGTTTTATATATATCCAGGTAATTCAACTAGTCAGCCAGGTTTGTGAACCACTGGTATACATTGTTGTTGTTGTTGTTATGTGCCGTCGAGTTGGCCCCGACTCATAGCGACCCCTCCTTGGGTTTTCGAGGCAGTATCACTACGGAAGTAGGATTGCCCAACCTTGCTTCCGAGGAGTGGCTGGTGGGTTTGAACTGCCAGCCATCTGGTTAGCAGGCAAGTGACTTAGCCACTATGCTACCAGAGCTCGTATACATTAGTATTAATATATGTTCTTAGAAATCATCTCATTCACATTTATATACCTAGAAATCAGGAAAGTGTCTGGGGCACATAACAGATGCTCAATGTATGTTTGATAAGTGACTGACTAACAGCAGGAATGAATCAATGAGATACTCTTTAAAAAATCTACATGGATGGGAGTTAGAGCTGCATGGGACCTTGAAGAAAAGAGAGATCAGCGGAAGGGTACCTGCATTAGTTTCCTAAGGCTGCTATAATGAAGTTCCACAGAGTGGGTGGCTTTAAATAACAGAAATTTATTGTCATAGTTCTGAAGGCTAGGAGTCTGAAATTGGCCCCGAGTATGGGCCATGCTCTCTCCTAAGTCTCTAGGGGTATATCTAACTTTGTTTCTTCCAACTCCTGGTGGTTTCACATATTTCTTACCATTCCTTGGTTTATGATGCATCTTCATATGGCATTTTCTCTCTGTGCTTTTTATTCTTATTTATAATGACACCAGTCAGATTGGGTTAAAGTCTACCTCACTCAGTATGACCTCGTGCTAACTAACAACATCTTCAAAGATTTTATTTCCGAACAAAGTTATGTTCACAGATACCATCATTAAGACTTTAACATAAGTTTTTTGGGAACATAATTCAATAATTAACTGTCAAATGAATAGACAGTTTAAATAGGTGGAGAAATAAAGAGACAGGAATACACAGGATATGAAGGGAGCAATAAAAAGATGAAATTGGCTGAAGTGATTGACTTATTCTGTGAAGGATATATTGAAGGGGACAGGGTTTGAAATGTGGATATTGGTCAAGCTATTTGACTTTGCCATTGTGAGAAGAAATAATGGTGGCTAGACCAAGCTGGTAATGTTGGAGATCCCAAACCAAAAAGCCAAACTCACTGCCATCTTCCTCCTACAAAGTAGCTGGTAGTTTTGAACTGCCAACCTTCTGGTTAGCAGTCAAATGCCTTAGGCACTGTGCCATCAGAGCTCCTTAGTCTTATTGATAGAGAGGGGCCTATACATATGAGATGTATTTTTAGAGATATACTTGATCTTGCTTATTTCATGCCTTGCATGGGGGAGGCAAAAATAAAAGACATGAAGAATATAGCAGACATATGGGGGGGATGTCAGGAAACTCAACTGACAAAAGACAGAGCACAATGCAGACATGGCTTTCATTTCAGTTCAGCCTGCCCTTACTTGGTTGCCACAGATGCCAAGACATGCTCTCATGCACCCATGTTCAAGGAACAAAGGAAGGGCCAGTCATCCTTGTGTGACTAATATTTGGGTTTTCCCCCAGAGGTAACAGCAACCTTTACTGTTTTTCCATTAGAATGTTTTTTTTTTTTTTAAACCATATTTTGCTGAATGCAAGAAACTCTAATTATATAACACCTATATTCAGCAATGTAATGCATCATTTTATATATGACAATCACTGGGACAATCTTTATTATACTAAAAAACTAATTGATTTCTATTCCTCTAGACTGACTTCTTTTTTTTTTTTTTTTAAAGAACTGACATTGTTTGTATCCATCAGAGAAGCCTATTAACATTTTTTATCTTTATTCTTAGATCTGTGAATGAAATACAAAGTGATAGATGGATTGACATAATACCTCACACTTCATTGGTCTCTGCAAGACACTCTGTTATAAGCAGTCTTAGATTTTATTTGACTTCCAGAATCTCAGCTATGTAGCAGCTAACCTATGTCCTTTTGCCTTCCTCCAGGCCTCCCATAAAATGGAACTTTCTCTTGATATTCAGCCTAAATGGTTTTTTATTAAATTCCTTCTGAAGACTTAGAATTATACTCTTGATACCACCCACAGATGTCTTTTTCTTTGGTTGTTTATCCTATTAGCAGTTATTGCTTCATCAATCCCCCTCTTTCACTTGCTGTTCAGGAAAAAAATGTGGTTTATATTAATATCTTCAATGTTTTTCATAAATCAATACTCAGGGTCACTTAATATCTTTATTGGTTTGCCTTTAACTCTCTACTATTTACTATACTTGTCACATGCTTCTCCAAACAAACATTTTAAAATTATCATAGGTGTCAAATGAAATGACCACTGGCATTTCATCTTGTTGTTATGTCCCTACGAGTCGGACCTGACTCGTAGGACCCCTTCTTGGGTTTCTGAGGCAATATCTCTATGGAAGTAGATTGCCCAACCTTCCTTCCAAGGAGTGGCTGGTGGGTTTGAACCACCAGACTTCTGGTTAGCAGTCAAGTGCCTTAGGCACTACTCTACCAGAGGTCTTTGGCATTTCATAGGTGTCTCCAAACAAAATCTTAACCAATAAGATTGATAGTATTGGAATATGCATAAGTAACAATTGCTCACTTGGGCAAGGAACTGAGATGGAAGGCACAAAGGCAGCTAGGGCTGGCTGTATACCCCATGAAGCTGTTCAAAATTGTTTAAGAGATACAGAGGGTAAAAGCCATCACAAATTTAAGTAAAGACACTAGAATAATACTCTGTACTTCCCCTTATCTTGACCACAGGGATCAAAGAAAAGCAAGGTGGCAACCACATGCCATAAGCTTGTAAGAAATTCTGCCAAAGACAATAAAATTTGAACCAAAGCTAAGGAAGATAAAAGAGGTTAGAAAATTCCTCTGTCCTAATTCCTCAGGAAACAGTTATGTTAAAGAAAGCAAGTGGGGAACATTCTAGAAATCCACTCCACTAACCACTACTTTGAAAAGATGTAGGTTGGAAGTTGGGAAGGTTTCCTCTCCTAAATAAAGAATGAGGATCCTTGAAGGCATGATAAGAAGGAAAGCAAGTTGACATTTTTCACCATAGTCAAGACATATCTTTTTACTTTTGACTAGCATACAGTCAAACGCACAGATAAGTTCAATGAGTTTTCAAACCAATACAGAGAATATTTTAGTAATCCCAGAAATTTCTTCAACCTATCACCATAAATTGGCCTTCCTTACTCTTAGATGTAAGAGAGATGTAGTTTTTTTGTGTCTGGGTTCTTTTGCTCAATATAATATCTTTGATGTTTATGTTGTTGCAAATGCTAGTAGTTAATTACTTTTTATTACTGAATAGTAGCCCACTGAATAAATACACCACAATTTTTTTATCTACTGTCCTATTAATGACCATTCAGGTTCTTGTCAGTTTGGAGCTATTACCAGTAAGCTTTTCATGAAAACTCTTACTCAAGTATGTATGTTTTAATTTATCTTGTGTGTACACCTAAGAGTGAAATTGATGGTTAATGAGGGAGTAGAATTATGCTTAATTTCCCCGATTTTCTTAAAATATATTTTGTATTTTTCTCCTGAGATTTACTATCTTTTTATTAATTATGATCATATTTTCCTTTATGTCCTTGAGTTTATTCATAAACTGCTGTATATTACTTGTCTTCTAATATCTGTGTGCAAAAAAGGCAAGGAGGTCACATGTTCTGACCCCCTCTAATCCCACAAGAGGAAAACAGAATCACCATCAATAGCCTAAGGCCTATTCCTGCAAGGCCAGACATGCTGCCTCCCTCCAGCCCTTTTTCCAACAGTTCCTCCCAAAGCACCTACCACTTTTCTCTTGGGTTTGATAATTCACTGCAGTGGCCACACAGAGCTCACAGATTATGGGGTTTATAAGGGAAGCACCACAGGCTACAATTCAAGTTCAAGAAAAATGCTCAGTCTCTCTCCCAGCCCACCGCCCCTCAGCCAACAGTCTCTCACGGTCTCTTTCCGAGCAGTGTTGGTCCCTCGGTGTCACTCAGCAATGGGTGTCTCTTGCGTCTTTTTCCCAGCAACGCGTGTCTCAGGAGCATGTGTCTCTTTCAGCAGCACATCTTCCTCAGCCAGCAGTCAGAAAGAGTTCTGCCTCTAGGAGGCCTCCTTTTGAGATTGGCAGAGTGACCAAACCAACCAATCATAACAACAGAATTCTAAGCACCTGAGAGTGAGCCTCCCATAACATTGTGTTGTGCCACACCCAACAGAAATAACCCAGGTGGATAACATTCACAATCAGGAGCTCCTCAGTTGCTCATTCCACTACTGAGTTTACAATGACTTATGGGTAGAAAGGGAGCTCTGGTAGCATAATGGCTAAGGCACTTGACTGCTAACCAGAAGGCTGGCGGTTCAAACCTACCAGCCACTCCTCGGAAGGAAGATGGGGCAATCGACTTCCGTAGTGATACTGCCTCGGAAACCCAAGGAGGGGTCGCTATGAGTCGGATCCGACTCAACGGCACATAACAACACAACAACAACAACATGGGTAGAAAGCCATACTAAGTAATTTACTACACTGCACTGTGTCAGTTTGAAATCAATCTCATCGGTTTCTTTTTCTTGAGAATGGGTCACATTTTCTACGTCTTTGTATGTGGAGTAATTTTGGATTGTATCCTGGACATTGTAAATGTTGTGTTATGGTGACTCTAGATTATATAATATTGTTGTTGTTGTTGTTATGTGCCATCGAGTCGGCCCTGACTCATAGCGACCCCTCCTTGGGTTTCCGAGGCAGTATCACTACGGAAGTAGGATTGCCCAACCTTCCTTCCGAGGAGTGGCTGGTGGATTTGAACCGCCAGCCGTCTGGTTAGCAGAAGTGTCTTAGCCACTATGCTACCAATTACTCTTGAAAATGTTTATTGAAATTTCTTTTTACTTTATTAGATAATTAAATTGGCAGAACTCACACTGTAAACTCTGTCTCTTGTGCACCAACTCAAATCCCTATTCAGTTCTTTCATTCTTAGTTGGGCTCCTTTGAGTATTTTTCACACATATATGGTTCAGTGGTCAGGCAGATTTTTGATAGAGTTTATATGCAGAGGTGTTTCTCTCTCTCACACTCTCCTTTCCAGGGTTGTAACCCTCATTTTTCAGTGGCTATGATTTTCCCAATCTCTATACTCTAGTTATTTAGACTAGAAAGCCTATTGGAGTTTTTGCTACTCCATATAGTATGCACTGAGGATCTCTGTGGTACAATGGCTAAAGACTCTGCTGCCAACCAAAAGATTCAAACCCAGCAGCTCTGTGGAAAAAGACCTGTCAATCTGCTTCCCATAAAGATTACACCTAGAAGACCCTTTGGGGAAGTTCTACTTTGTCACATGAGGTCCCTATGAGTCAAAATTGACTCTATGGCACCTAACAATAACAACATACTTCCTATTATGAGCAGTTCTCAGGCTAAAAGCAAAACATAAACAAAACAAGTAACTCATCTTATGCTATTCTCTTAGCCCAAGTGTTGCATCCGCTCCAGAATGTGGGGTTTTGTTCATCTCCACTTCCTTCAGGTAGTTGTGTATTTTATTGTTTTTCCAGAGTTGTTATTTATAGGAGGTTTGGCTTGTTTCCTAACAACAAGCTTAGTTGACCACACCAAAAGGAGAACTGTGCAACAACAAGCTTAGTTGACCACACCAAAAGGAGAACTGTGCAACAACAAGCTTAGTTGACCACACCAAAAAGAGAACTGTGATGTTTTAAATTTTGAGAAACTGCTGGAGTTATCCTAAAAGTTTGAAATCTTTAACATTGGGCAATCTACTTCTGTAGTGATACTGCCTCAGAAGCCCAAGGAGGGGTTGCTATGAGTCTGATCTGACTCCATGGCAATAAGAGAGCAATGTATGAGAATTTCACTTACTCTGTGTTCTCAACATTTACTATCATCAATAATTTTAAGTTTAGTCATTCTATTAGGTGTGAAATATATGTCATCATGATTTTAAATTTCATTTCCCTGATAAATACTAATTAATATTGAACATTCCTTTATCTTTGTAAATTAAAAAAAAAAAAATTCTAATTTTTAATTTGGTCATTTATATTTTTATTATCTACTCAAAGATATCTTCATATGTTTTAGATAATAGTCCTCTGATCAGACATATGTAATGAAATATTTTCCCAGTTTATGCATTATGTATTTATTTCCTTAATGATGTCTTTTGATGAGCAGAAATTTTAAATTACAACAAAGGTCAATTTATCATTCTGTTCCTTTATGTATAGAGTTTTGTGTGTGCTGTCCATGATATTTTTGACTACCACAAGGACAACTGTAACCTTGTAGCAGTATCAGTTGTAACCATAAGACATTCTCCTATGTTTTTTGGTAAAAGTTTTATATTCCTTACATTTATGCTTAGGACTGAGTCATCTCAAATTACATTTTGTATGGAATAAAAAATGAGTTATGCATCATGTATCTTATGCTATATATATCTTGTTAAACCAAAAACCAAGCCAAAACTCACTGCTGTAGAGTGAATTCCAACTCATAGTGACCTCCATGGGTTTCCAAGGCTGTAAATCTTTGTGGAAGTAGATTACCTCATCTTCCTGCCATGGAGCCACAGATGGATTGGAACTGCTGACCTTCTAGTTAGCAGCCAAATGCTTTATCTACTATGCCACCAGAGGTCCTTGTATAGCTTGTTACTCCAGAAAAATTTGTTAAAATGATTTTTCACTCACCATTGAATTGACCTGGCCGTTTTACTTTTTTTTTTTTTTTTTTTAAATCAATTTATCTTCTAATTGAGTCAATTTCTGGACTTGATCTGTTCTATTATTCTGTTTGTCTGTCTTCATTCCAGGGTTTTTAACATACACAATCATGTTATTTGACAGTGAAGACATTTTTTTTTTCAATCTTAACTTTGTATTTTTTATTATCCTGCCTTTTTTGCACTGACTCAAACTTTCATTACAATGGTGAATAGTGATGGTGAGCATGGATATTCTTGCCCTTTTCTTCTTAATCTTAGGTAAAAAGTATTTAATATGTCATTATTCAGACTGATACCAGCAGCAAGTTTTTCACAGATGTTCTTCATTAGGTTAATTTTCACAACTTTCATTATATTTCTAGTTTGTGGAGAGTTTTTATTTTTTTGTCATTAATAGGTGTTGAATCTCGTCAAATGCAAAATTGTCTCTGAAGATATGATAAGAGGGTTTTCCTCCTCTATTATGTTAATATATAATAGGAGCTCTGGTGGCACAGTGCCTAAGGAATTTGACTGCTAACCAGAAGGCTGGTAGTTCAAACCCACCAACCACTCCTCGGAAAGGAGATTAGGCAATTTACTTCCTTAGAAATACTGCCTCAGAAACCCAAGGAGGGGTCACTATAAGTTGGGACTGACTTGTCAGCAGTGAGTTTGGATTTTTTTTTTTAATTGGATTTATGTCCCCTTATTTCTTCCTGGTCTTGGCAATTTGTGTTTTCTCTCTTGTACTATTTGTCAATCCAACTAAAGGTTTATTACTTTTATTATTTTCTTCAAAGAATTGCCTTTTGACTTTTTTTTTCCTTATTGTTCACTCTCTATTTTATTGTTTTCTGTTGTTATTTTTATTATCTTCCTTGTCCTTTAGGTTTAATTTGTTCATCTTTGTAATTTCTTTTGCAATTTCTTCTTGAATTATTTTTAAAGTGTGTTATTTAATTTCTAATTTTTTAAAAAATGTTTAGACATTTTCTGTTATGGATTTATTATTTAATACCATGATAATCAGACAACATACTCCACATGAAATTTGTTTCATGGCCCAGCATATGGAAGAGATTTGTGAGTGGAGATAGATTTTTTCTGGCTGGGGTCCTCAGATTTCTAATATGTCTAACAACCCATGTATACCTACTAAAATTATTTTCTTAAATTCTACTGATTTCTCCTTACTGCCTTTAATGACATATTCTTTCTCCAGTCATGTCAGAAGCCATGAGTTTATTCTTCTATGAATGGCTTGTAATTTTCAAAGCTGAGTTCAGCTTCGAGTTTCTCAGCTCTTTGATTATATTCAGGAAAAAGAGAAACTCACCATTTGCAACTTGTCTAACTTGATTTAGTTATTAGGTCAGAATTCAGTATCTTTTAACTTGGTGCATCCTAACTAGAATTGGAACTTTTATTCAGGGTATTTTTAAAGGTAGCATAGATTTTAACATTTGTCATGTTAATCTTTCAACAATGGATTATTTCATATAATAATAAAAGCACAAACAGAAAAAGACAAAATAAATAAATAGGACCTCATAAAAATTAAAAACTTCTGTTCATCAAAAGACTTTACTGAAAAAGTGAAAAGACAAGCTACTGACTGGGAGAGTATCTTTGGAAACCATATGTCCAACAAGAATCTAATGACCAAAAAAATATATAAAACAATTCAACAACAAAAACACAAATAGACCTGTCAT
This sequence comes from Orycteropus afer afer, assembly GCF_000298275.1. NCBI lineage: Eukaryota > Metazoa > Chordata > Mammalia > Tubulidentata > Orycteropodidae > Orycteropus > Orycteropus afer. The sequence continues at coordinate 4,828,500 of NW_006921726.1, forward strand.
AAAATGGGCAAAGGATTTGAAAAGACATTTCACCAAAGAGGATATATTTAAAGATTCTCAGCATTATTAGCCATCAGAGAGATGCAGATCAAAACCATTATGCAATATTATTCTACTTCTACTATGATGACTAAGATTTAAAAACAAAACAGAATATAACAAATGCTGATGAGGATGTTTGGGAAATTGGAACCCTTATCCATTACTGGTGGGAATGGAAAATGGTATAGATGTTATGGAAAACAGTGTGACATTTCCTCTAAAAACTAATAATAGAACTACCATGTGACCCGGAATTCTACTCCTAGCTATATGTTGTTGTTGTTGTTGTTTTTTGTCCTCAATTTGGGCCCTACTCATAGCAACCCCCCCCTTGGGTTGTCGAGGCGGTATCACTACAGACGTAGATTGCCCAACCTTCCTTCCAAGGAGGGGCTGGTGGGTTTGAACTATCAGCCTTCTGGTTAGCAGTCAAGTGCCTTAGGCACTATGCTACCAGAGCTCCCTCTAGCTATATAGTCAAAAACATTTGATAACAGAGGTTCAAAAATAGACTTGTACACCAATGTTCATTGCAGACCATTTGCAATAGGCAAAAGGTGGAAACAATTTAAATGCCCATCCACAGATGAATGGATTAAAAAAAAAGTAGTAGATACATACAATGGAATACTACTCAACCAGTAAAAGAAATGAAGTCTTAATAAATGCTACAGGATGGATGAAGCCTGAAGACATTATGCTGAGTGAAATATGTCAACCACAAAAGGATAAATAATATATAAAGTCTCTTCTATAAAAAGAAAAGAAAAAGCAAATGTTTAGAGAACAATGTTCATTACTAGTTACCAGAGGTGAGAAGAAGGGAGACAAAAGGGTTAATAGTGATGGAAAAATCACATTGATTAAGGGTAGGGTCACATGGCTGATTATTATAATTGCTGTGAATAAATTGTATACGTGTAAAAAGTTGAATTGTCAAAAGTTGTGTGATATATTTACAATGACAAAAAAAAGTTACTGCTGAGGCTACTTATGTATAACCAAATGACTCATGAGATTTGGCTCCTTGGTGGTTTGGAGGTTTAAGGTCATGGTTTCATGGCACATCCCAGTTAATCGGCCTAATGTGTTTAATACTTCTATTCTATGACCTATTTCATTGTGTAGTACCTGTGGTCTTAGAAGCTTGCTATTAGCCATACAAAGCACAATGACTGGTCTCTATTCACATGGACCAACGAAGAAAGAGAGAGTTAGGAACAGGAGGAGATGGAAAACGTGGCTAATTGCCTCCATGAACCACTGCCTCCTTTGCCATAAGACCATAACTGGGTGGCATCCAGCTACTATTACTGTTTTGATCAAAAGATTCCACAGAAGAATCCTGGTCAAAAGTCAAAAATGTAGATCAGAATTTCAAATTCTCATGGACTCTAAACTTTCTGAAGTCATGGTTGGTGGATGAACCCCTGAAACTCCCCTTGAGATAAAGTTTAACCCTTAAACAAAAAATATCCCCTGAACTGTTCTTTGTGCTTACCAAAGATGTGCTAGTTATTTTCTGAGTCATTTAAAAATGTGTGGGTGTTACACATAGCTGTCTAAAAAAAAAAAAAAAGAAAAAGGTGTAATAGTTTGGTGACTCAATAAAGCTATTCCTGCATGTAAAAAAAAAAAACATAAGTTAGTTTGACTAGTAAAAATATCTGCCTTGAACATTACACTTTCTTAAAATCTATATCATTTCAAATTGACAAGAGCAACTCAAAAGATTAAATATGAAATTTAGGGGGAAAACCTCAGGAAAGTTGAGTAAGAATGATTCCACAAATCAAAGTATGTTATCAATGTCACTAAATGGTACATGTAAAAAGCTGTTGAATTGGTGTATTTTTACTACACATATTCTCAACAACAACAACAAATTAAATAAAATTATATATTAAGAGAGATGAAAGGTGTACTTCTGAAGAAGACTAATCTCAGGAATTATAAGAAAGTTTACAATAGTAATTGATTTACTTTTAAATATAATTAAAGTTGTCAGGCTTTATGAAACAATGAATGAAAGATGAGAAGATGAAATACTCTATAGAATGAAGAGAGAACTGACAGTGCTAATTAAACAATAGCATGAAACAAAGCCACAATGGAACACAAAGAAATAGTAAAATGCATAAAAAAATGGAATCATGTGGAGGATATTAACAAGAATACAGTGGAAAACAAAAGACACAAGGACAATTAGAAAGGTTTTTTTTTTTTTTTTTTTTTTTTCCCTAGATAGTCACTGATGAGTCTTAACCCATTACAGGCAATTTATTGAAAATGATAAAAACCAAGACGTATATACTGATGAGCTTATTTAATTTTTTTTTTAATTTTTATTGTGATTTGGGTAAAAGTTAACAGAGTAAATTCACTTTTCACACAACAGCTCACACACATTACATCTCATGACATTGACTGCAATTTCCCACAATGAAATACCTCCCCTTCCACTTCCTCCCCATAGTTACCTCTTCCCTGTGTCCTTCCCTCCATGCAATCCTGCCCCCTGAGCTGTCTTTCTGTGCATACACAGCCCTTCTATTCTCCCATGATTGATCTCTCCTAGGCATGTATCTACATAATGTAAATGTTCAGCTCATATACCTGTCTTGTTTGCCTGGAAGCCACAGGATTTAGTACAGTTCCAGACCTGAAAGGCAGGTAGGGGCCATAGTCTCAGTGGTTGCATCTGGCTCTATCAGACCAGCAAACCTGGTCCTTTTTTTTCCCCCGATGATTTTTAGTTTTGTTCTACATTGTTCTCCCACTCTATCCAGGATCTCCTACATAGAGCCCCATCCGAATGGTTGACATTGGTAGCTGGGCACACGATCTAGTTCTTCTGGTCTCATAGCCATACAGGCTGAGGCTCATGTGGTGTGTGAGTTGCTGGAACTAATTGTTTCCATATTTTCTTCATTCTTCTTTGCTCTGGACGAGGAGAAAACTATCATTGCATCTAGATGGCTGCTTGCAAGCTTTTAAGATCCCAGTCTTTACTCGCCAAAGTAGGATGTGGAAAAATGTTTTGTACAGTAAGTAATGCCAATTGAGCTTGATGTTACCTGCGACTATGGTCCCAAGCCCACAGGTCGAACTACTCGCTCCCTCTGGGTAGCTGGCTGTGGCCAAGAAGTGACTACAACCTTGTCCCTTGTCAGCTCTACTACATACTTGAGAATTCTTAGAGAACATACAAAAACACTTGTAGAAACATTGTTTGCCAACCCTATACATGGTCTTGGGCACACTACCCCCTGACATACCTATATGTCAACACAGTACTGTATGTGCACAAGGGTTCATCTTTGTTGTCTGTACCTCCCATGAACCTCTTTATGTCTTCTTCCTCAATGTCACTGTGTTTATCATTCACATTTGGTACATTGCCCTTCTTTTCATCCAAACCAATACTTGTCTCTACCTAACAGTGTTCCTTCCCCTCCCCTTCCATCCCTGGTAACCAACAAAGAAAATTTCCTTCCATGTAGAAACCTTCCCTTGATTTTTTACAATAACAGACTAATACAATATTTGTCCTTCTGTGATTGACTTATTTCATTTAGGATAATATCCTTCAAGTTCATCCATGTTATGTGGTGTTTTGCAGATGCTATGTTATTCTTTAGGGTTGCATAGTATTCCATTGAGTTTATTTACCATAGTTTATTATCCATTCTTCGTGGACACCTAGGTTGTTTCCATCTTTTGGATGTTGTAAATAGTGCTGTGATGAAATAGGTGTGCACATATCTGTTCTTCTCCTGGCTCTCACTTCTTTAGGATGTATACCTGGTAATGGAATGGCTGGGTCAAATGGTATTTCTACTTCCAACTTTTTAAGGAATCACCATACTGCTTTCCTCAGTGATTGTATCATTTAACAGTCCCACCAGCAGTGTATGAGAGTTCCAATCTCTCCGCATCCTTGCCTGCATTTGTTATTTTCTGTCTGGTTGAACTTTGCCATTATTGCTGGAGCCAGATGGTATCTCATTGATGTTTTGATTTGCATCTCTCTAATGGCTAATGATTGTGAACATTTCTTCATATGTTTGTTGGCTGCTTGAATATCCTCCTTGGTGAAGTGTCTATTGATATCTTCTGCCCATTTTTTAATTGGATTGTTTGTCTTTTTCTTATTGAGGTGTTGGGGTTTTCCATAAATTCTATAGATAAGTCCCTTGTCAGATATATCATTGCTGAATATTTTTCCCAATCTGTAGGTTCTCTTTGACTCTTCTGGAGAAGTCTTTGGAAGCACATAAAAATTTAATTTTTAGAAGGTCTCATTCACCTAGTTTTTCTTCTGCTGTTTGTGCATTTTGGGTTATGCTTGATAGTCTATTTATGCCATATTTTAGAGCCCCTAAATTTGGCCCTAGTTTTTCCTTACTGAACTCTATAGTTTTAGGTTTCACATTTAAGCATTTGACCCATCTGGAGTTAGTTTTTGTGTATGGTGTGAGGCACAGATCTTGTTTCATTTTTCTGCAAATGGATCTCCAGTTTTGCCAGCACCATTTATTAAACAAACATTCTCTTCCCCATTTAATGGATTTTGGCCCTTTGTCAAAGATCAGCTGACCATAGGTCAACGGATCTATTTCTGGTTCTCAATTCTATTCTATTGGTCTATGTGAATGTCATTGTACCAATACCGGGCAGTTTTGACTACTGTGGCTGCATAGTTTGTTTTGAGAGCCAGAAGTGTGAGACCTCCTACTTTGTTCTTCTTCAATAGTGCTTTCCTATCCAAGGTCTCTTTCCTTCCCATATAAAGTTAGTGATTGGTTCTTCCATATCATTAAAAGAATGTTGGTAGGATCTGGATAGAGATTGCATTGAATATAGATTGCTTTGGGTACTATTGACATTTTCACAATGTTCAATCTTCCTATTCATGAGCATGGTATGTTCTTCCATTTATGTAGATCACTTATGGTTTCTTGAAGTAGTCTTTTATTTATTTATTTATTTATTTAGTGTCCCTGGTAAGATTTATTCCCAAGTAATTTATTTTTGTGGTAGCTACTGTAAAAGGTAGGAGCTCTAGTAGCATAGTGCCTATGACATTTGACTGCTGACCAGAAGGCTGCCAGTTCAAACCCACCAGCCACTCCTTGGAAGGAAGGTTGGGCAATCTAGTTCCATAGTAATACTCAGAAACCCAAGGAGGGATCACTATGAGTCACATCCAACTCAACAGCAGTGAGTTTAGTTTTACTGAATGTAAGTGGTATTGGTTTCTGTATTTCTTTTTCAGCAATCTCTTTGCTGGTGTAGAGGAATCCAACTGATTTTTGGATGTTGGTCTTGTATCCTGCTATGATGCTAAATCTGTCAATTAGTTCCAGAAGATTTTTTACTGAGTCTCTTAGGTTTTTTAGGTATAGGATCATATCATCAGCAAATGGGGATAGTTTGAATTTTCCTTACCAATTTGGATGTTTTGATTTCCCTTTCTTGTCTTATTGCCCTGGCTATGTTTAATAGAAGTTGAGATAGAAGCATCCTTGCCTGGTTCCTTTTGGCAAGGGGAAGGTTTCAGTCTCTCTTCATTGCAAATAATGTTGCCTGTTGATTTTGGATTGTTACTGTTGTTGTTAGATGCTGTCTAATTGTCTCCAGCTCATAGCAACCATATGTACAGCAGAATGAAACACTGCCCACTCCTGAGTCAGCTCCATGATTCTTGCTATACTTGAGCCCATTGCTGCTGCCACCTTGTCAATGCATCTCGTTGAGGGCCTTCCACTCTTTCATTGACCTTCCACCTTACCAAGCATGACATCCTTCTCCAAGGAATGGTCCCTTCTGACAACATGACCAAAGTATGTGAGACAAAGTCTGGCCATTCTCACCTCCAAGGAGCATTCGGGCTGCACTTCCTCCAGGATAGACCTGTTAGTTCTTTCAGCAGTTCACAGTACATTCAGCATTCTTCGCCAACACCATAGCTCAAAAGCATCAATTCTTCTTTGGTCTTCCTTATTCATTGTCTAACTCTCACACGCATATGAGGCGATTGAAAATACCATGGCATGTGTCAGGCACACCTTAGTCCTCAAGGAGACATCTTTGCTCTTCAGCACTTAAAAGAGGTCCTTTGCAGCCAATTTGCCCAGTGCTACACATCATCTGATGTCCTGACTGCTGCTTCCTTTGCTGTCGATTTTAGAACCAAGTAATGTGAAGTCTTTGACAATATCAATCTTTTCTCCTTTTATCGTAATGTTGCTTGTAGGACCAGTTGTGAGGATTTTTGTTTTCTTTATATTGAGATGTAACCCATACTGCAGACTGTATTCTTCAATCTTCACCAGTAAGTACTTCAAGTGAGGATGATCTTCACTTTCAGCAAGCAAAATTATGTTGTCCCAGTATCACAGGTTGTTAATGATTCTTCCTCTAATTCTAATACCACATTGTTTTTCATATAGTCCAGTTTCTTGGACTATATGAACTTGGATTTTACATGTGTGCCCTTTATTATGTTGAGGAATGTCATTTTTATTCCTATTGTGTTGAGAGTTTTGATAAGAAATGGGTGCTGGATTTTATCAAATGCCTTTTCTGCATCAATTGATATCATGATCATGTGGTTCTTTTCCTTTGTTTTATTTATGTGATGAATGATGTTGATTGTTTTTTCTAATGTTGAACCATCCTTGCATACCTCCTATGAACCCCACTTGGTCATAATGAATGATTTGCTTGATATGCTGTTGGAGTCTATGGGTAGGATTTTGTTGAAGATTTTTACATCTATATTCATGAGGGATATTGGTCTGTAATTTTCCTTTTGAGTGATGTCTTTGCCTGGTTTTGGTGTCAAGGTTATGCTAGCTTCATAAAATGAATTAGGGAGGATTCCATCCTTTTGTATGTTTTGGAATAGTTTGAGTGTGACTGGTGTCAGTTCTTCTCTGAATGTTTGGTAGAATTCTCAAGTGAAACCGTCTAGGCCAGGACTTTTTTTTCTTGGCAATTTTTTTATGACCTGTTCAATTTCTTCTTTTGTTGTGGATCTGTTCAACTTTTCCACCCCAGTCTGTGTTAGTTTAGGTAAGTGGTGTATTTCTTGAAATCCATACATTTCTTCCAGATTTTCAAATTTGTTGGAGTACAGTGCTTCATAGTGTCCTGATATTATCCTTTTTATTTCAGTTCATTCTTTTGTCATGTCACCTATTTAGTTTCTTATTCATGTTATTTTGCTTTGTTAAATTTGCCAGTGGTTTGTCAATGTTATTAATCTTTTCAAAAAACCAACTTCTAGTCTTATTGAAGTTTTCTATTGTCTTTCTATTTTCTGTTTCATTGATTTTTTTTAATTTTAAGATCTGTTTTACATTCAACATAACACATACGTTTAGTTTCATTCCCCATTCGTCACGTACAACCCTAACCCAGTCTTCTCCCCTCCCTACCCTGCATCACTCCCCCTGTGCCCCTCATAATTGTGCACTCCTGTTTGTCCTGTATTTCCTCAGTTTGAATGTTGGTCATCTGATGTCCAATAGTCTATTGCTCTAATGGATGTGTTACCATAGGGTATGTGGGTGCAGCATCCTGGGTTGAGTGGTCTGCATGCACATCTTGTTAACTATTGGGGTGAGAGCCTGCCCCTGGGGGTGAGTTTTATTCCAGGCACAGAAAGCAGTCCAGGGCCACAGTGTTGGGAGTCTCACCAGATATCATCTGACCAGTAATTCTGGTCATCACTGACTTTTTGGACTATGTTCTGCATTTTCCCTCTCACTTATCCAGGATCTCCAGATTTGATCCTTTCCTGAGTGGTTGGCTTTGGTAATTGAGAACCATCCAGTTCTTCTGGTCTTGAGGGCCATCCTGTCCTGAGGCTGATTGCTTCTAAATGCCCCCCCCCTTTTTTTTTGGTGTGTGTTCTTCTTCATTTCCGATGCTAGGACACCATTACCTGTATCTTAGATGGCTTGAAAGCTTTTAAGACCCCAGTCACTACTCACCAATATAGGATGTGGAACAACGCTTTTACGTATTTTGTTGTGCCAATTGAGTCTGGTGTCCCCCAGTACTATGGTCCTGAGTTAGTAGCTCTATTGGGTCTCTCTCCCATAGTGTCTGGTTGCATGTGAGGGATTACTCTGTGTCTGTCTTCTGTTGTTTCTGTGAGGACGGCAGGTATTTTGTATCACTGGTTTCTGTGCAAGATTAACCTCAGCTGAATCTATCCTTGATCTAGAGTATACCTCTGTTCACTGACCTCCGTCTGATCATCTCAGGTGTTTATGTGTTTATCTGTATAGCCTAGCGTTTGGTGTTAATAGCAATGTGGTATTGTGGACACATTGGTTGATATTAGCATCTGTTGTCTGTCTCTTATGTGCACAGTTTGGTGTCCTCTCATTTCCCAGTGTTATTATGGTGGTCATATATCCTTCCCATATATCCCTTCCCCTACCCATGCCAGCGTGTAGGCCCCAACTAGCCTGAAATTAATCCCTCCCATTCCTTCCCCATCCCGATAACCTATTAGGTGAGTTCCCTTTCCCAAGCAAACCCTTCTCTGTCTTTTTACAGTAATGGGCTCATACAGTACTTGTCCTTCTGCAATTGACTTATTTCACTCAGCATAATGTCCTCCAGGTTCATTCACATTGCGAGATGATTCACGTATCCCTCATTGTTCTTTAATGTGGCATAGTATTCCATTGTGTGGATATGCCATAATTTGTTACCCACTCATCTGTTGATAGGCATTTAGGTTGTTTCCACCTCTTTGCTATGGTGAATTGTGCTGCAATGAACATAGGTGTACATATGTCTGTTCATGCTCTATCTCTCACCTCTCTAGTAATGGAATTGTTGGGTCAAATGATACTTCTATTTTCAGTTTTTTAAGGAAATGCTATACCGTTTGCACAATGGTTGTACCATTTTACAATACCACCAGCAGTGCACAAGAGTTCCAATCTCTCCACAACCCTGCCAACATTTGTTACTATCTGATCTGTTGAACTTTGCTATTA
>NW_006921726.1:4839372-4840000 GCF_000298275.1 Orycteropus afer afer
CAGATTCTACATTATTCTTTAGAATTGCATAGTATTCCATTGTGTGTATGTACCATAGTTTGGTTATCCATTCCTCAGTTGATGGACATCTAGGTGGTTTCCATCTTTTGGCTATTGTCAATAGTGCTGTGATAAACATGGGTGTGCATATATCTGTTCTTGTCATGGTTCTCACTTCTTTAGGGTATAAAGAATTTAATTTTTAAGAGGTCCCAGTCATCTAGCTTCTCTTCTATCTCTTGCTCATTCTGGGTTATGCAGTAAATTAGGGCGCCTAGATTTGACCCTATTTTATCTTTGATGAATTTTATAGCTTTGGGTTTACGTTTAAGTCTTTGATCCAGCTTGAGTTTGTTTTTGTGTATGGGGTGAGGTATGGGTCTTGTTTCATTGTTCTACAGGAGGATATCCAGTTTTGCCAGCACCATTTGTTAAAGAGACTGTCTCTTCCCAATTTAATGGGCTTTGAGCCTTTTTCAAATATCAGTTGTCCATAGATGGAAGGCTCTATGTCTGGACTTTTGATTCTGTTCCATTGGTCTATCTGTCTGTCATTGTACCAATACCATTCTGTTTTGACTACTGTGGCTATATAGTAGTTCTTAAGACCTGGGAGTGTGAGACCTCC
>NW_006921726.1:4840508-4851054 GCF_000298275.1 Orycteropus afer afer
ATATCATCTGCAAATAGAGATAGTTTTAATTCCTCTTTGCCAATTTGTATGCTTTTTATTTCTCTTTCTTGCCTTATTGCCCTGGCCAGGACTTCCAATACAATGTTATATAGAAGTGGTGATAGAGGGCATCACTGTCTGTTTCCCATTCATAAGGGGAATGCCTTGAGTCTTTCTCCATTCATAATGTATTTGTCGTTGGCTTTGCATATATACCCTTTATTATATTGAGGAATTTCCCTTCTATCCCTATTTTGCTGAGAGTTTTAAACAGGAATGGATGTTGGATTTTATCAAATGCCTTTTCTGCATCAATTGGTATAATCATATGGTCCTTTTCCTTTGTTTTGTTTATGTGGTTGATTACATTGATTGATTTTCTGATGTTCAACCACCCTTGCAAACCTGGTGTGAATTTCACTTGGTCCAGATGTATTAATTTTTTGATATGTTGTTGGATTCTGTTGGCGAGGATTTTGTTAAAGATTTTTGCATCTATGTTCATGAGTGATATTCGTCTGTAGTTTTCCTTTCTAGTGTCTTTCCCTGGTTTTAGTATTAGTGTTATGCTTGCTTCATAAAATGAGTTTGGAAGTACTCCATCTTTTTCTGTGTTCCGGAATAGCTTGAGTAGCATAAGTGTCAACTCTTCTATGAATATTTGATAGAATTTTCCAGTGAAGCCATCAGGGCCAGGGCTTTTCTTTGTGAGAAGTTTTTTTTTTTATGATCTGTTCAATTTCTTCCCTTTCTGTGGGTCTGTTCAAGTTTTCTATTTCTGAGTAGGATAATTTAGGTAGGTCTTGTGATTCTAGAAACTGGTCCATCTCTTCTAGGTTCTCAAATCTATTGATGTAGTTTTTCATAATATTCTGCCATTATCTTTTTTATTTCATTTGGGTCTGTTGTAATGACACCACTTTCATTTATAATTCTTGTGATTTGGGTCTTCTCCTTCTTTTCTTTTGTTAGGTCTGCCAATTGTTTATGAATTTTATTAATCTTTTCAAAGAAGCAGCTCTTTGTTTTGTTGATTTTCTCTATGATTTTTTTTAATTTTCTGTTTCATTCTGATCTTTATTATTTCCTTGCTTCTAGATACTGTAGGATTCTTTTGTTGTTATATTTCTAGTTGTTGGAGTTGATGAGTTAGAGTGTTGATTTTGTTTCTTTCCTCTTTTTTGATGTATGCATTTATTGCTATAAACTGTCCTCTGAGTACTGCTTTTGCTGTGTCCCACAGGTTTGGGTAGGATGTATCTTCATTCTCATTAGTTTCTAGGAATTTTTTTTATTTCAGTTTTTATCTATTCTGTAAGGAGCTCTGGTAGCTTAGTGCCTAAGGCACTTGACTGCTAACCAGAAGGCTGGCGGTTCAAACCCTCCAGCCACTCCTCGGAAGGAAGATGGAGCAATCTACTTCCGTAGTGATACTGCCTCAGAAACCCAAGGAGGGGTTGCTATGTGTCAGGTCCGATTCGAAGGCACAAAACAACAACAACAACAACAGTAACCCAATAGTTTTTAAGCAGTGAGTTGTTCAGCTTCCACATGTTTGATCCTTTTTTCCTTACTCTTCCTATTATTAATTTCTAGTTTTATAGCATTGTGGTCTGAGAAGATGCTTTGCAATATTTCAATGCTTTTGAATATTTTGAGGCTTGTATTATGTCCTAGCATATGGTCCATTCTGGAGAAGGATCCATGTGCACTGGAAAAGAATGTGAATTGTGTTTTTGTTGGGTGAAGTGCTCTGTATATGTCTACAGTTCCAGTTGATTGTATTGTTGAGTTTTTCTGTATTCTGGTTGAGTTTTTTTTTTTTTTTCCAGTTGACCTGTCTCTCCTTGAAAATTGTGTGTTAAAGTTTCCTGCTACTATTGTAGAGTTGTCTATTATCCCTTTTAAATTAGTTAATATTTGCTTCACATATTTTGGAGCACTTTCATTGGGTGCATAAATATTTATTATTGTAACATCTTCTTTGTCAATTGACCCTTTCAGCATCATATAATGTCCCTTCTTTTCTCTTAAGATGTTTTTCACCTTAATGTCTATTTTATCAGAAATCAATATTACTACCCCTGCCCTTTTTTGGTTTCCATTGGCTTGGTATATTCTTTTCCATCCCTTAACTCTTAATTTGTTTTTATCTTTGTGTTTAAAGTGGGTCTCTTGTAGGCAGCATATCAATGGGTTTTCTTTTCTAATCCAGTCTGCCACTCTCTTTCTCTTGATAGGTGCATTTAGTCCTTTCACATTGAGTGTAATTAGTGATAGGTATGAATTGATTGGTGTCATTCTATTGTGGGTTTTTTTTTTTTTTTTTTTTTTTTGTCGTGTCGTTGGTATTTCCTTGGTCTGTGTATGTTTCTGTGCTGAGTTCAGTTTGTTGGCTAAGGCTTTTTCCCTTTTTTCTTTATAGTTGGCTTGTGTTTATTAAGCCCATATGTTTTCCTTTCTTCTGGATTTGCTTAGAAGAATTGTTACTTTTCTCTGTGGTTACCTTGGAGTGTATTCTTGTCTCTACATTTTTAGAACAGTGTGTGCTACAAAGACATTATTGTGTTTTCCTCTCCATTTGAGGGTCTGTAACTAGAAGTATTATTCCCTCTGATAGGTTAGTTGCTGTCATTGTGTGCTGATTGAGTTTCTTGGTTTTTAAGGTATACTGTTTTATGGTCTTATTATGAGTATCTATTTCTGATTGGGTTTTAGTATTGATGAGATGTAACCCGGTTTTGTTGATCTCTGTTGTAGGTTCTCTATTTGAAGGACTTCCTTAAGCATTTCTTGAAGGGTTGGTCTGGTTTCACAAAGTCCCTCAATTTCTGTTTATCTGAGAATGCCTTGATTTTGTCCTTATATTTGATGAATAATTTGGCTGGATATAGCATTCTTGGTTGGAAATTTTTTTCTTCAGTGTTTTATATATGCCGTTCCATTGCCTTCTTGCCTGCATGGTTTCTGTCGAGTAATCGGAGCTCAGCCCAACTGTTTGATTATTATAAGTAATATTTCTTTTTTCCAGGACAGCTCTCAAATTTTTTTCTTTTTCTTTGGTTTTGGAAAGTTTGATTATAATATGCCTTGGTATTTTTCTTTTGGGATCTATCTTGTGTGGGGTTCTTGGACAAACATGTTTTCTTCCTTCATGATATGGGGGAAGTTTTCTGTTAGCAGGTCTTCCACAATTTTCTTGGTTGTCTTTTTCACTTCTTCTTGTTCTGGAATTCCAATGAGTCTTATTTTGTTTCATCTCATGTCATCGCATATAATTCTTAGATTCTCTTCATTTCTCTTAAATCTTTGTTCTGATTTTTCTTCATACAGGCTAGTGTCCAGGGATTTGTCTTCTAGTTGGTATATGCATTCTTCAGCCAGTTCTAATCTACTCTTTTGTACTTCTCCTGTGTTGTGTAATTCTGTCATTTTGGTACTCATGCTTTGCATATTGGTAGACATTTTCTGCATTTCTAACTGCTATTTTTGTATGAGTTCTGATTGTGCATTAATCTTAATAATCTGTTCTTCAATGAGTTTTCTGAGTTTATCCAGGGAACTGTCTGTGTTCTCCTTGTTTCTATTTGGGGTTTCCTTAGGCTCTTATATAGCTCTTTAGACATATGTTCTAAATTCCTTCTCAGATAACTCAAGTGCCTCCTCTTCCTCCATGTATAAGGATACTTTTGTTTGTGGTTTCTAATGCCTTGTCCTGTTTTTTTTTTTTGTTGTTGTTGTTGTTTGATTTGAAGTTGCCTGCTGTTTCCTAGACATTTTGAGGTTGTCTTTAACTGTTGGTTATGTGTTGATTTGTTTTGTCTTGGGTTTATGGTTTAATATTTGAAAAGGTGAAGCTGGTATATTTTATTTTATTATTGATTCAGGTATGCTGGCTGGGTCGCTCTGCAGTTTTCTTTGTGATGGTGGAATCACTGTGGGGAATGTGGATATGTGTTCCTGTTTCTCATAAAGAGGGTTTAGAGTTTGAACTGGGAGGTTTTATGGTAATTGGCTGAATATGGTTTCTTCTATCGAATGGGTGAAGTTATTGGTGGAGAAGGTGGGAGCAGAAGAAGGAAACCTTGATGTTGCTAGGGTCAGTTTCTAGGGCTTTGAGTGGGCTGCTACTGATGACATTGTACTGTTATTTACAAGCCTGTGGCTCAATTTCAGGAAAGATTCTTGTTGTTAGGGTGTCGCCACTTTCCACCAGGCACAGACACACTCAAAGACCCAGCTTCAGAGGGCCCTCAGTGCCAAAAAGCTGATCCAAGGCAAATTCCTGGGTTACTCAGCTGTGGATTTTTCTCTCTCTACCCCATCTGCCTGTAGCGCCGGCCCAATCTGCCCAGACTGAAGAATGGCTTGGGAGTTTGTATGTGATACCACCCACCTGTGGCACCAAAGATGCATGTGGTTACAGCTGCACTGGACTTGGGAGAGTGTCTGCTAATAATCTGTCATTCCAATATCAGTGATAAAGACAAGCACAGACCTCTCAATGCCACCCAAGCTGACCCAAGCCTATTCAGTGACCTGCTGAGGGGGGAGCGAACTCACCCCCCTGGAGCACCAGTGAGCTCTCTGCTTGGGTTTCAGTGGTGCTGTGTGTGCCCATTTGCACTAGCCAACTCAAGTTACCAATAAAATAAAGTGCTGAAGGTAGATCCTAGGGGTGTTTGCTGGTATGTTGGTGTGGTCACTGGTATGCTGAAATAAGGTTTCTTCTGCCTTGGCCCAGGAAAGTCTCAGGTGATCATTCTTTCCTGCCAGTTGCTCTCCCAGGGAAGTCTCCAATGGCCTTTCTTTGATGCCTGTCCACTTTTCACCAAGTAGATCTTCCTTAATTTATTTCCTTGTATCTTTCCTCTAATTCTACTCCTCCATGTTTGGTGCACTCTGATTCAGTGAGCTGTTCAGAGCATCAAAATCCCTAATTCAAACTGCTGTACCTAGTTTTTCAAGCACTAAGATGTTAGAGGGAAATAGCATGGTGATTACTGATGAGATTCCATTTTGAATGTCCCAGTGAACCTCTGTTTCATTGATTTTTGCTCAAATCTTGATTATTTCATTTCTTCTGGTGACTGTAGACTTTTCTTGCTTATCTTTTTCTAATTGTTGGAGATGTTGGTTTAAAGTGTTTATTTGAACTGAGACACCAGACTCAATTGGCAAATACATAAAAGTCTTGTTCCTCATCCTACATTGATGAGAGGTGACTGGGGTCTTAAAAGCTTTTAAGCAGTCTTCTAAGATGAACCAATGGTCTATCATTGGAAGCGCAGAAGAGTGCCAAAAAAACAAGGGCATTTGGAAGCAATAAGCCCTAGGACATGATGGCCCTCGTTACCAGAAGAACTAGATGCTGCCCAGATACCAATGACAACCACTCAGGAAAGGATCAGATCTGGAGATCCTAGATAGAGTGGAAGGAAAAATGTGGAACAAAATCCAGAATCTCAATAATAACCAGAATTACTGTTTGGATGGAATCTGGTGAGACCCCCAATACTATGGCCTTGGGATACATTCTAGGCCTGGAATAAAACTCACTCCTAGGAGCTGACTTTCAGCTCAATAGTAAACAAGATGTACATGCAGACCATGAAACCCAGGGTAATGCACCCACATACTCTATGGAAATGCATCCCTTGGAACAATTGACCATGGGGTACCAAAGGGGCAACATTTGCACAGAAGAAATGCAGGACACACAGGAGTGCATAATTATAAGGGGCATGGTGGGGTACTAGGCAGGGAGGGAAGGAGACTGGGTTAGGATTGGGGATGGTTAATGAGGAGTGAAATTAAATGAACATGTAATATCGAATGTAAAACAAATTCTGCTCTGTAAAGTTGCACCTTAAACACAATATAAATAAATAAATAAATACATAAAGTGTTCATTTTTGCTCTTTCTTCTTTTTTGATGTGTACATTTTTTGCTATAAATTGGCCTCTGATCACTGCTTTTGCTGTGTCCCAAAGATTTTGCTATGTTGTGTTTCATTCCCATTTAATTCAAGGAAATTTTGAATTTCTTTTTTTACTTCTTCTCTTACCCAGTCTTTCTTCAGGAGGGTGTTGTTCAGTTTCCATGTGTTTGTTCTTTTTCTGTTGATTTTCCTGTTGTTGATTTGTACTTTGATAGCATTGTGACCTGAGAAGATGCTTTGCAGTATTTCAATGTTTTTAAATTTATTAAGGCTTGCATTGTGGCCTAAAATATGGTCTATCATAAAGAATGTGCACTGGAAAAGAATGTGTATTGTGTTGTTGTTGGGTGAAGTGCTCTGTAGATGTCTATAAGTTCAAGTTGGTGGATTGTATTGTTTAGCTCTTCTGCATCATTGTTGAGTTTCTTTCCAGTTGTTCTTTCTTTCATTGAAACTGGTGTATTAAAGTCTTGCACTATGCCTGTGGAGTCATCTATTTGACTTTTCAATTCTTTTGAAGTCTGATTTATGTATTTTGGGGCTCTTTCATTGGGTCCATAGATATTTATTATGGTTATATCTTCTTGTTAAATTGATTCTTTAATCATAATATAATGTCCTTCCTTGTCTAGTATGGTGGTTTTTGTCTTAAAGTCAATTTGATCAGAAATTAA
The DNA here is from genome assembly GCF_000298275.1 of Orycteropus afer afer. Lineage (NCBI taxonomy): Eukaryota > Metazoa > Chordata > Mammalia > Tubulidentata > Orycteropodidae > Orycteropus > Orycteropus afer. The sequence continues at coordinate 4,847,125 of NW_006921726.1, forward strand.
TATTGCCACTCTTGCTCCTTTTTGGTTGCCATTTGCTTGATACATCTTTTTCCAACCTTTGATTTTTAGTCTATTTTTGTCTTTATCTCTAATAAGCTGTGTCTCTTGTAGACTGCATATTGATGGTTTATGTTTTCTTATCCAGTCTGCAACTCTCCGTCTCTTGAGTGGTGCATTTAGTCCATTAAAATTCAGTGTAATTATCAACAAGTATGAATAGGTTGCTGTTATTTTGTTATGTGTTTTTTCATGGTGTTCCTGGTTTCTTTATTCCATATAATTTTCTGTGCTGAGCTCATTATGTATAGGAATTGTGTTATTATTTCCTTTGTTGCTATTGTTTTAGTATTTGCTAAATATTTGTACTTGTCCTCTTTTTTATTGTGCTGTCATGGTTTATCATTTTTCTTTGAGGTTACCTTGTGATTTATAACTTTCCCCCTGAGTTTACAACAGTGCATTCTATCTTGCAACTCTCTTAACTTCCTCACCATTTAGAAGTTCTGTGACTACACAGTCTTTTCCCTCTTTTTGGTTTGTAGTTCTCCTCATTTGTCAATTGATGTCTCTGGTTCCATGTTTACAATCTTGTAAGCTTATTTTACTTTGGATATGTCCAACTTTGGATGTATTGGTTTCTGGATTATGTCATCTGGTGTAATAGTCACTTTTTGTTTGCTATTATTAGTTCTCTGTTCAAAGGACTCCTTTTGTATCTTTTTTAAGGTTGGTCCTGTTTTAACAAATTCCCTTAATGTCTGTTTATCTGGAAATCTCCTAATTTCACCATCACATTTGAGGCATAATTTTGCCAGATACATAATTCTTGGTTGGAAATTTTTCTCTTACAGGGTTTTATATATAGCATCCCATTGCCTTCTCACTTGCATGGTTTCTGCTGAGAAATCAGAGCTTATTCTTACTGGCTGCCCTTTGTAGGTAAGTTTTTGTTTTTCTTGTGCTGCTTTCAGGATTCTGTCTTTGTCTTTGGTTTTGATGAGTTTGATGATGATGTGTCTTGGTAATTTTCTTTTAGGGTCTATCCTGTTTAGTCCACTTCTGTGTCCTTTCCTTAAAAGCTCAGGGCTCCAAGATTATCTTCTGTATCTGTATTAATTGATTCCCCTTTTCTTTGTGGAAGAGGATCTGTGCAGTTTGTCTGACTATTCTCCTATCTTTTTCTCCATGAGCTTATTTAATTTTAAGAAGTAATTCTCTAAGCATTTAAATCAAATTTCTGAGCCCTGTCACTACTGACACTTTGGACCAGATATATGTTTGTTGTGAGGGACATTGTAGGATATTTATCAACAAGGCTGACTTCTACCAAGAAGATGCTAGTAGCTCTCTGCCCCCAACTGTGACAGACAAAACTGTCCTCGAGGGGTGGGGAAGTGAAAGTCACCCTGGTTGAGAACCACCATTGTCGAGTAAAACAGTCATAAAGAAGACAAAATTAGGCTGTTTTTGGCAATATTATGTGCCAAAAACCTGGGAAGCAATTGACTGGATGAATGAGACTTTCTAAAAATTAAATTTTTATTTGCTTCCAAAGACTTTGCCAAAAGAATCAAAAGAGAAGTTACAGATTGGGAAAAAATACTACATTTCTGACAAGAGACTTATATCTAGAATTTATAGAAAACTCCAACACCTCAATAACAAAAAGATACATAGTCCAATTAAAAAATGGGCCAAGGACATGAATAGACACTTAAAAAAAAAAAAAGGATATTTTTCTGAAGAAAACGGGATATACCTCAAGAATTCTATACTTAGTCAAGCTGTTGCTCATCAGCTCTGTTTTGTAGAGTCCTTAAAAATCAGTATAAAAATATGAGGTAGCCAGATAAACAGAGAACTATTGAAGAAGAAAAACGTAGGAGGTCTCACACTGCTGGATCTTAAAACCTACTATACAGCCACAGTAGTAAAAACTGCCTGGTATTGGTACAATGACAGACACATAGACCAGTAGAATAGAATTGAGAACGCAGAAATAGATCCACTGACTTACAGTCAGCTGATCTTTGACAAAGGGCCAAAATCCATTAAATTGGTAACAGATTGCTTAACAAATGGTTCTGGCAAAACTGGAGATCCATTTCCAGAAAAATGAAACAAGATCTGTACCTCACACCATACACAAAAACTAACTCCAAATGGATGAAAGACTTAGATGTGAAACCTAAAACTACAGAGTTTCTCAAGGAAAAATTAGGGGCAAATTTTGGGGCCCTGATATATGGTATAAATAGACTATCAAGCATAACTCAAAATGCACAAACAGCAGAAGAGAAATTAGATGAAGGAGATCTTCCAAAAATTAAATTTTTATGTGCTTCCAAAGACTTTGCCAAAAAAGTCAAAAGAGAAGCTACAGATTAGGAAAAATATTTGGCAGTGACATTTCTGACAAGGGACTTATTTTTAGAATTCATAGAAAAGTCCAACACCTCAATAACAAAAAGACAAATAGTCCAATTAAAAAAATGGGCTGAAGACATGAATAGGCACTTCACCAAAAGAATATTCAGGCAGCCAACAAACATATGAAGAAATGCTCACAGTCATTAGCCATTAGAGAGATAGAAATCACAACAAAAATGAGATACCATCTGGCTCCAGCACTAATAGCAAAGTTCAACAAGACAGAAAATAACAAATTCTGGTGAGGATACGGAGAGATTGGGACTCTCATACAGTGTTGGTGAGACTGTCAAATGATACATCCACTGAGGAAAACAATATGGTGATTCCTTAAAAAGTTGGAATTAGAAAAAGTGGGAATTAGAAATACCATTTGACCCAGGCATTCCATTACTAGGTATATATCCTAAAAAAGTGAGAGCCAGGACAAGAACACATATGTGGACACCCATGTTCATTGCAGCACTATTTACAATAGCCAAACGATGGAAACAACCTAGGTTCCCATCAACTGCAGAATGGATAACCAAACTATGGTATATGAACACTATGAATACTATGCAACCCTATCGAATAACATAGAATCTGAAAAACACCGCATAATGTGGATGAACTTGGAGGACATTATGCTGAGTGAAATAAGTCAATCACAAAAGGACAACTATAGTATAAGTCCATTATTGTAAAAGTCAAGGAACAGTTTATATGTGGAAGGAAATTGTCTTTGTTGGTTACCAGAGGTAGGAGGGTAGGGTATGGAACCCTGTTAGGTACATGAGAGAAGTATTGATTTGGGTGAAGAGAAAGGCAATGTACCAAATGTGAGTGATCAAAATGGTGACATTGAGGAAGAAGGAGAATAGAGAGGTGAATGAGAGGTACAGACAACAAAAATGAACCCTTTTGCACATATAGTACTGCATGTCAGTGAATGCAAACATGGATATATGGGTGGATAGAGAAGTAGACAGGCTGAAATCTTAGGTAGGTCAAGGCAGGGAGGAGTGTGCCCATGACTATATATAGGGTTGGCAGACAATGTTTCTACAAGTTTATTGGCATTTTCTATAAGAATTCCTAGATATATTGTAGAACTGACAAGAGGCAATGTTGTAGTCACTTCCTGGCCACAGCCTGCTACCCAGAGGGAGTGAGTAATTGGACCTGTGGGGTCAGGACCATAGTTGCAGGGGACATCAAGCTCAAATGGCATAACATACTACACAAAAACATTGTTCCACATCCTACTTTGGTGAGTAGTGACTGGGATATTAAAAACTTGCATGTATCCATCTAGATTCAACAATGGTCTCTCCTCATCCAGAGCAAAGAAAAATGAAGAAAACCAAAGACACATGGAAACAATTAGTCCAAGTGACTGGTAGTCCATGTGATCCTCAGCCTATACGACTATGAGAGCAGAACTAGATGGTACCCAGCTACCACTGTTAACCACTCAGAGAGGGACATGTGTAGGGGATCCTGGAAAGAGTGGGAGAA
>NW_006921726.1:4851508-4864707 GCF_000298275.1 Orycteropus afer afer
AAAAAAAAAAAAAAAATGAGGGAGCTCTGGTAGCATAATGCCTAAGATATTTGACTGCTAACTGGAAGGCTGGTGGTTTAAACCCACCAGGCACTCATAGGGAGGAAGACTGGCAACCTATTGCTAAAGAGATATTGCCTCATAAACCCAAGGAGCTGTCTCTATGAGTCAGAATCAATGACAGCAGTGAGTTTGGTTTTGGTTTTTAGACATAAAATAGGCAATGACAGAAACAGAAATTTACGAAAGAAAAGAAACTTACAAAAGTCAATAAATGTTAAAAGAAATTCAGACTCATCAAACAAAAATAATTTAAACACATTTTCAAAATTGATGAATTTAAAAAACAGAAGATACTATGCAGTGTAGGCTAGGGTTTTGAAACATAGGTCTCCTCAAGTACCTCTGGTAGTGATAAAATTTTAAAAAAACATATATAATTTATGTTACCTGTGGTGTTGTAGTTGGGAATATACACATGAGAACATACACCAATTCAACAATCTCTGCATGTGCAATTCAGTGACATTCTTTAAGTTGTGGAACTACTCTCACCATCCTTCTCTGAATTGTTCCTTCCACAGTAACATAAACTGACTGCCCCTTAAATTTCCCATCTAATCTTTTGAGTTGCTTTTGTCAATTTGATTCCATATAGACAGATCTCAAAAGAGCACAATGCTAAAGGTAGACAATCTTTGCAAATTCAGCTAAACTATTTTTTGATTTTAAGAATTTTTGTACTATTCTGATGGGTGATTTCATCTTATATATCAAAAACTTTTATAGTACACAAATTATCACCTCAGAAACACAAAATGTGCCTTAAACAGAAACAAATGCAATGCTTTATCTATTTTTTACACTCTTGCATATAACCTGGAAAAACTGAATTAAGTATAAATGTATTATGATAGAGGACTGATCAGTACATACACAGCAGCCAAAATAAAAATAATTTCAATAAGAATTATTGTTGCCATTGGTAAAATTCAAATCATATTAAAAAAAAAAAGAAATATATAAATACACAGAAAGAGAAAGAGAGAGATAGACCCTGATTTAAGGTAGTTATATGTGGCACTGTGCCCAAGGCATTTGAATACTAGCCAGAAGGTTGGTGGTTCAAACCCACCAGCCACTCTGCTGAAGGAAGACAGGGCAATCTACTTTCATAAAGATTTACCACCTGGGAAACACAATAGGGGTCACTATGAGTGGGGGAGCTCTGGTAGCATAGTGGCTAAGGCACTTGGCTGCTAACCAGAAGGCTGGCGGTTCAAACCCACCAGCCACTCCTTGGAAGGAAGGTTGGGCATTCCTACTTCCGTAGTGATACTGCCTCGGAAACCCAAGGAGGGGTCGCTATGAGTCAGAGCCGACTCGATGGCAAACAACAACAACAACAACATGAGTTGGAATTGACTTGATGGCAGTGGGTTTGGTTTTTCATTTGCAATTATTAGTAGATATTATCAAACAATATCATTGATACCACATGCAAGTAAATTTTTTCTGAAGATAACTAAAAATGGTTGCAGTAATATATTGATAGAGAACTTGCAGAAATTCTAGCTGCATTCAGAAGAAGATGTAGAATGAGGAATATCATTGCTGATGTCAGATATTGACTGAAAGCAAAGAATACCAGAAAGATTTAAACATCTTTAAATGTTTTATTGACTCTGCAAAGGCATTCAACCATGTGGATCACAAAAAATTATGGATAACATGGGGACTCCAGAACACTTAATTGTGCTCATATGGAACCCGCACATAGACCAAGAGGTTGTCATTCAAACAGACAAGAGGATACTGAATGGTTTAAAATGAGGAAGGGTGTGTGTTAGGGTTGCATCTTTCACCATATTTATTCAATCTGTATGCTAAGCAAATAATCTGAGATTCTGGACTATATGAAGAACACCTCAGCAGATTGGGAGGAAGACTTATTAACAACCTGAGATATACAGATGACACGACCTTGCTTACTGAAAATGACAATGACTTGAAGCACTTACTGATGAAGATCCATGACTACAGTCTTCAGAATGGATTACACCTCAACATAAAGAAAGCAAAAATCCTTACAACTGGACCAATAAGCAACACCATGATAAACTGAGAAAAGATTGATCCATAATCAACACTCATGGAAGCAGCAGTCAAGAAATCAGATGACATACTGCACTGGGCTAATCTGCTGCAAAAGACCTCTTAAAGTGTTAAGGAACTTAGATGTAACTTTGAAGACTAAGGTGCACCTAACCCAAACTATGGTATTTTTAATCACCTCATATGCATGTGAAAGCTGGAAGAATTGATGCCTTTGCATTGTGGTGTTTACAAAGAATAGCGAAAATACCATAGATTTCCAGGAGAACAAATAAATCTGTCCTGGAAGAAGTGAAGTTGAAGTGAAGTGAGAATGGTCACACTTCTTTTCACCTACTTGTGTCATATTGTTAAAAAGTCCCTGGAGAAGGATATTGTTCTGGTTACCTAGTGCCACTCTGACAAGAACATACCACAAATGGGATGCTTGAACAAACAGTTTATTATGATATAGAGGCTTTAAGTCTGAGTTCAAAGTGCTAGGCTCTAAGGGCTGGGTGAATGCCCTTCAACCTTGGGCTTCAGTTCTTCCTCTTGCTCCTGGCCCACTGAAGCCGGAGATTTTTCCCCACTCAGCTGCTGGCTGCTAAGGCTAACAAAATCAAGGTTGACAAGTAAAAAGGCACAATCCCAATATTACCAAACCACATCACAGGCCATTAATTCAAGTCCATTAAAAGTCCCAAGATTGGCAGAGCATGGCAGGCTGCTGAACAACAACTCAGCTACATGCAGGGTTAAAGCATGCCATAAGCTAGAGACCATTCCCAAGGCTTCTCCCTGTATACAGGAAGCAGACCATATCCTTAAGGCAGGTACTCAGCTGCTCACAGTAGATTCCACCATGGAGTTGATTACCAGTCTCATCCTGGGGAATACTACATCCAGCTGCCCAGCCACTCAACCAGGCCCAGCCAAGTTGACACACAAACTCAACAACCACAATTCCATCCCTTGTCAAATTGGCACCTGTACAGATTTTGAATGGGTGACATCTATAGAGATCTCTTTCACTGGGTGGCTCCAATCCCCTAGTTCCTGAGTGGTGACCTCACCCCCCCTTGGCTTGGTGGGCCCTGTTCCTCTACCTTTTGGGGACTGGCTAAAACTCCATCCCACTGGCTCACATGAATGAGCAGCCCCACACTCTAGAACTAAGTTGGTGAAGGTTTGGCTCTTTGAAACCTAGGGCACTGTGGCCATGGTCCTACCCTTGAGGCTGAGGCAGCTCTGTTTCCTGTTTCCTTCATCTCTCGTCTTCTGCCAATTAATGCCCAAAGGCAACCGACTCTGCCAGGAAGCCACCTACCCGATGGCACCTGGCTTTCTCCTCCATGGGCTGGTAAGCTTGTTGCTGTTTAATACCAGTCTCTCAGACTCTCTGCTGGGGTCTCTCTGCCAGGGTCTCGGGCCAAGGACACACTCCACTCCTGTTTCCACATTTTAGGTATCTGTCAGAAAAGCACCCTGTTCTATTGGTACCATATTCTGTTCTGGTTACCTAGTGCTGCTCTGACAGGAACATACCGCAAATAGAATATTTGAAAAGACAAAAGTTTATTCTTACAATTTGGAGGCTTTAAGTCTGAGTTCAAAATGCCAGGCTCTAGGGGCTGAGTGAAAGCTCCTCAGCTTTAGGATTCAGCTCTGCCTCTTTCTCCTGGCCCACTGAAGCTAGAGGCTTTCCTTTACTCAGCTTCTGGCTGCTGAGACTGACAAATCTAAGGTTGACAAGTAACAAGGCATAGTCCCAAAATATACCAAACCACATGGAAAGCCATTAATTCAAGTCCATTAAAAGTCTCAAGATCAGCAGCTGAACAATAACTTGGCTACACAGCGTTCAAGCGTTACCATAAACTAGAGACCTTTCCCAAGGTGTCTCCTTATATACAGAAAGCAGACCACATCCCTAAGGCAGCTACTCAACTGCTCATAGTAGATTCCACCATGGACTTGATTACCATTCTCGTCCTGGGGAATACTACATCCAGCTGCCCAACCACTCAACCAGGCCCAGCCAAGTTGACACAAATTTAACATCAGGCTTGGTAAATAGAGGGGCAGTGCAAAATGGAAAGACCCTCAACAGTGTGGGTTGACACAGTGGCTACAATGATGGGCTCAAGTATAGCAAGGATTGTGAGGATGGTGTAAGACTGGGCAGTGTTTCATTCTGTTGTATATCAGTTCGCTATGAGTTTGAATCAACTCAATAGCACCTAGCAACAATAGTTGTTAGTGGTTAGTAGTGTTTTTTTCTTTTAGTAAGTGTTTTCCTTTTCTTTTTTGTGATTTTTCTATATTTATCATTTTCTATTTTTCTATATCTACTATGTTTACCATTACTTTTATAATTTTAAAATAAAAGTATAAACTGAAGAGAGATCTTTGTTAAACATGTACTCTGAATTTTGGGTTTAAACCAAATCCTTCCAAACAGTCTTAAATCCATCTTAAAGTGAGAAAATATATTCTGACTAGAGCCCTCTTTGCTATCCCTTTCCCTCACTGCCTCATTCTCATTTGGGCTGACACCAAGCATGCAATATTTCAGATTCCACAGAATCACTCATTTTAGGTTATCACAATAGTCATGATAATTATAAGCAGTATCCAAAGACACCAAAACATCCTAATGAAGTCAGGTAACAATCATTCCTGCCACCTTCTCAAGATGGAGAGTGGTGATCCCAACAGGCTCTGGAATGGATGATTTGATTCAACAGCTCATTTGAAAAAATCTTTCAGTTACATGAGGAAATCTAAAGCACAGGAATATGATTTACAAAAATTAAATTGGCAAGGAATGTGGCAATAAAGTTGTCTAATGTGTTCCAGGGTGATGGTGAAGAGATGATTTAAAATAGCCAAGGGCAAGAGCGATTCAGAATCGGCTGCTGAGTGGTGAACATTTTCAGAGCTGTCTGAGACTTGGGTTGGGTGTGCAGCATTTTAGTTCAAAGGCTGTAGTCCATTTCAGGGTTTGACAGGAAGAGGTAAGAGGCCAGCTGAATTCTTGCCAGAGGATATAACAAAGAATTCAAAATCCAGTACCCTGCATAGCTCACACTCCCACAAAACAATGGTTCTTTTTTACCTTGCTGGAAATGCAAACCAGTCACTTTTCTGTTCCTACAGTTGTAACTAATGAAATCATCGCTGCAGAGCTCATTCGATGACTTCCTTTCTATCTCCAGGGAGTCCTCTCTTTATTATTTTTGCTTCCTCTTTCCCCAGAGCTCAGTTCTCTAAGACTAGCTGTTGTGGCCATGAAACAATTGTTTATCAGTGGTAGAATTTGCACCCTCTATGCAGAAGACCTGGGTCTGATTCTGGCCAATGCACCTTATGCACAGCCACCTCCTCTCAGTGGAGGCTTGTATATTGCTAGGTTGCTGAACAGGTTTCAGTGGAACTTCCAGACTAAGATGGACTAGGGAGAAAGGCCTAGTGATGTACTTTTGAATATCAGCCAATGAAAATCCTATTAATTGTAGCACTCTAAACCACAACCAACCATATCACGGAGATGCAGCAGGACCAGTCACAAGTTGGGGTCCAACTCAACAGCAGGTAACAACAACATAGTGGCCTTGGAGTATGTACCATGCCCAGAACACATTGGCCTTTGTTGCTTCATTAGGCTGGATGCTGGTGTAAAGACAAGAGTGTTGCTTGTGTTACATAAGCCAAAAATAAACCTTTGTGTTTAATTTGAAGTTGTTTGTTATTGCAGCATAATGTAACCAATGCTGGCTGATACAGAGGCTACCACTAACTGCTATTAAGAAGTGTGTACACCAGTGTGCTCCTAGCATATTACCTGGTATTCAGCACTCAATAAATATATGAAAGAAGAATGCAGTAAAATTATCTGGTTGCTAGAGTTACCTTTATCATTTGCCCACTGTAAATCACCACTTAATGTCATCTGCAAGTAAGGATACAATTAGCAGTTCTGTTTGGTTTAGGTATTGTTGGGATCATCCAAAATGAAAATATTTGTTAAAACACAAAATAACTACAAAGCATTGTATAAATGAACTAACCTACTTAAGTCAGTGAAAACAAATGTTATTTCTCTTCCATTTATTTTGAGGTTTTAGTCATTCGTTTTCAATTTGTGCACAGGTTGAAATTTTTTCTCTTGTCTCTAACCAAGGCAGAAAGAGAGAAATGGAATCTCTTTTCTTAATTTCAGTAATCACCTCAGTCAGAAATGTGGCCGAATGATGGGAATGAACCTATGTTGTCCAACACCCCAAAGCAGTGTCTTCACATCTCCATGGGGGCCCAAATCCAATTATTGAAAATGTGATATAACTTTCAAATATGCACAAAACATTTTCATGAAGCATAATATGTTCATATTTGGGTTCAAGATTCCTACTGTCTAACCCTGCATGAATCACTAAGTAGCCATATGTCTTTAGTGAAGTCATACCCCTTCTCTGGATCTCAGTTTCTTTATCTATAAAATAATAATTAAAGTTACATTGATGAAGCATTGATACTTTTGAGTTATGGTGTTGGAGAAGAATGGTAAGAGTACCATGGACTGCTAAAAGGACTAACAGATCTATCCTGAAAGAAGTGCTGCCGGAATGCTCCTTGGAAGTGGGAATGACCAGACTTTGTCTCAAATACTTTGGTCATGTTGTCAGGAGAAACCATTCCCTGAAGAAAGATATCATGCTTGGTAAAGTAGAGGGTCAAGAAAGAAGGGGAAGGTCCTTAACAAGATGGATTGACACAGTGGCTACAACAATGAGCTCAGGTATAGCAAGGATTATGAGGATGGCACAGGACCTGGCAGTGTTTTGTTCTGCTATACATAGGGTCACTGTAAGTTGTAGATGTCTTGATGGCACTTAACAACAACAACATTGAATTACATATGAGTCTCTTTTCAAATCTAACATTTTATATGGATTTCATGCAGTAATAAAGCTCACAAGATGGTCTCCTCAAAGAGGAGAAATGGTAATTGATCTGGAATCTCTTGATGTCTTTGGTTGAAGGTACATCTGCTAATATTTCTAGATGAGAAGTGAACAATTGTTAATTGTCCAGATGTTTGGCATGGAGATTTAATGTGTGAGTGATTGACTTAATGGCTAAATAGTTCATCCCAACATTTTGATTTGATTCAAATAGAACTTTCCTCATCATATCTGGAAGAGAAATCTGCAATATTATGAGAAGTTAGAGTGAAGACCAAGAGAAAAGTGAGGTTTCTGAGTTCTTTGTCATACTCAGATGAAGAACTGAAGATGAAGGTTCAGACTTTTATAGACAAGAGGGGAAACGTTGCTGTCTTATAATCCCTTCAATTATTCTGTTTTGATCTCTGTTTCCAAATACAAGTTTCATGATTCTAAATGCTTAAAACAAAAAACATAATTTCTGGAGTCAACTACAACTCATGGTTACTCTATATGTGTCAAAGTAGAACTACTTTTTGGAAGTAGATCTCCAGGCTTGATTCTTCCAAGGTGCCTCTGGCTAGACTCAATGCATCAACCTTTAGGTTACTAGCCAAACATAAACTCCATTGTCACTAGATGCTTTTGGCTCCTAAAAAGGAAGTGACAAACAAAATTACCAGTCTCACCTGGCTCAACCACCATGTAGGTCAAAGTGACAAATAAAATGAATCTTCAATAGTTGAAACTATTTCCTCTCCTTTGATGATTCCTTTTTCTCTTCCCTCAACGTAACTAATTATGGAGACAAATCAAGGTTCATTTCGTGATCTTTAGTTCTTTTTGTTCACCACCTTCAGAAAATACATCTCTTTTCTTAATTTCAGTAATCACCTCAGTCAGAAGTGTGGCAGGAAGATGGGAATGAACCTATGTTGCCCAACACCCCAAAGCAGTGTCTTCGCATTCCCATGAGGGAGCAAATCCAATTATTGAAAATGTGATATAACTTTCAAATATGCACAAAACATTTTCATGAAGCATAATGTGTTCATATTTTTTTGCTAAAGTAAATATTTCCAAATTATGTTAGGATAGAAAATAAAGAAATAAAGATCATTCTTCATTTTAACAAATATTCTTTGAGTACTGTCTCAGTTTCTCTTGTTGGTCTATATCAGTAATCTAACATTATAATGATGATAAATACAAACTATTCCAAGGCTCAGTGGTTTAAAGCAATAAATATTGATTTTAGTCATGATTCCAAGGGTTTGAGCTGAGATCAGCCGGACTGTTGTTCTATTCTTTACTGGGTTCACTTGTACAAGTGCAGTCAGTTAGTGGATTAGCTGATGGTTGGTTAATTTATGATGGACTCAAATGGGAGAACTTCTCTCTGCTCCACATTCTCTCTCATGTTCCAGGAGGCAATCAAGGTGAGTTTTTCAAGTGGCAGGCAGTGGTCCAAGAGCATGTGCAAGTGTATAAGGTCTCTTGAGACCTGATCTTGGAAATGGCATAATGTCACTTCCAACATATTCTATTCATCAAAGCAATTCAAAGATTAGCCCAGATTTAAGGAATACAGAAATGACTTAACTTTTTTATGGGAAGAAGCTTTGGTGGCCTAAAGATTTGAATACTAACCAGGAGGCTGGTTGTTCAAACACACCAGCTGCACTGTGGAAGGAAGATGAGGCAATATATTTCCATAAAGATTCGCTTCTTGGAAACCCAATCAGGTTGTCTATGAATTAGAATTGATTTGAAGGCAGTGAGTATGATTTTGATTTGGTTTTTATGGGAGGAGCTGCAAAATGAAATGCCAAGAATGCACATACAGAGCGATGGAGAATTGGGACCAGTCCTTAAAGCAATCAACACAACCCTCCAGAAGCATTCTCTACACTTCCACAGTATCTCAAGGCATGACTTATATGTACTACATCAATGGAGTCCAATGCCCATGTTCTTTGGATTGGGTATAGCCAATAAAAGATTGGAAAGAGGAAGGATGGCAGGGAGAATGAATGTGTTCCCTGGTTTGCTTAGGCTGGCTGTTTGCCTTGACCAAAGGTCAATGCTCCTCTCAAGATGGCCACCAGAGGTAGATGCCAGGTAATAAGTGATGTCTAGGGCTGTGGGGACCTGGTAGCATAGTGCCTAAGGCACTTGACTGCTAACCAGAAGGCTGGCGGTTCAAACCCACCAGCCACTCCTCGGAAGGAAGGTTGGGCAATCCTACTTCCGTAGTGATACTGCCTCGGAAACCCAAGGAGGGGTCGCAATGAGTCGGGCCAACTCGACGGCAAATAACAACAACAACAAGGGCTGTGGGGAAGTGTGGGGCTGGTGTGTACACTTCTAATGCACATAATCAGAAAAGATATTGCTAAGTAAGAGATTTTTTAACAGAAACCTCAATGATATGACAAAATGACCTATGGCAGGAACAAAGATACAGGGGTAAAGCTTTCCAGCCAGAAGAAAAGGCTTTGTGAACTCTGTGCTATAGAGAAGACCCTTCCATCAATCACTACCACCCTATTCATGGCTGCTGACAGGCCATGTGATGACTATCCCCCCATCACCTCCAACTCAACATCTTCCAAAATAAAGTAGACATTTTTGTCCCCAAGCTTCTTGTGATTCCCACTCTCCTATTACCTTTGTTATTATTATTTTCTGATTAGAAAGCTTAAAGTCAATTTTTATATCACTCCAATTCTCTTAATCTGTTGTCTACTTGTTTTTATATATAATGACTGATCTTAGAAATTGAATTTCTCTCTAATGTTTACAAAGATTCTATGGACTTCCTTTTTCTTATCTTTCTTCATATCTGCAAAAGGGTTTTAGTAAAATCAAATGAGGCAATGTAAATGAATGTGCTTAGCATACTTTCTAGTACATAGAATAGTACACAGTACATTCATAGTACAATGACTTCTCATTTCCTTTCCTCTAATTTCCTGGATGGAGTCACCAGGTAGTATAAGAAGTTAACTTACTCAGCTGCTAACCAAAAGTTGGCAGTTCAATTCCACCCAGTGGTGTCCAAGAAGAAAGCTCTGGTGATCCATTTCTGTAAAATTAACCATTGAAAACCCTATGGAATACAGTTATGCTTTGACACACTTGTAATCACCATGAGTCTGAATCAATTTTATGGTAACTGGTTCATCTGGTAGTTTCATGGATACAGAAGAAACTAAAACATATTTTATTAATTCATTTCTAATTATGTTTTAATTAAAGTAATATGCACACACATGATGTCTTAGTTATCTAGTGTTGCTATAACAGAAATGCCACAAGTGGATGTCTTTAAAAAAGAGAAATTTGTTTTCGCAGTTTAGGAGGTTATAAGTCCAAACATAGGGCACCAGCTCTAGGGGAAGGCTTTCTATCTCTGTTGGCTCTGGAGGAAAATCCTTGCCTCCTTTCAACATGTATATGCTTGAAGTCCCTTGGAGAACTTCATATGTCTTGGTATCAGTTTTCCCTCTGAATCTAGGTGGTTCATAACACAAGGATCCTGGGTCCAAAGGACATGCTCTGCTACTGGCTTTTCTTGTTTGGTGGTACTGAACTCCCTCTCTCTTTGCTCACTTCTTTCTCCTTTTATCTTTTGTAAGATAAAAAATAATGGAGGCCACACTCCAGGAAACTCCCCTTACATCAGATCAGGGCTGTCACCTGATTAAGAGTGTTGCATTCTACACTAATCCTCTTCCAAGCAATCAGGGCTGTGACTTGAGTAAAGGTGTTACATCCCACCCTAATCCCCTTACAGAATGGGCACGGATATGGATCTTTTCCAGTCAGTTGGCCAGGTAGTTGTCTTCTAAATTTTTCTGCACAGATGAGTGAGCACTTCTAGTATTGCATCCATTCGCAATACCATTGAAATATTTCAAGTAGTATTTTGTCAATTCCTAGAGTTTTGTTTTTCACCAATGATTTTAGTGTTGCTTGGATTTCTTCTTTCAATATCATCAGTTCTTCATCGTATGCTACCTCCTGAAATAATTGAGTATTGACCAGTTATTTTGGTATAGTAATTCCAAGTACTCCTTTCATCTTCTTTTGATGCTTCCTACAGTGTTCATCATTTTGCCCAAGGAGTCCTTCAATATTGGGACTTGAGGCTTGAATTTTTTCTTCAGTTCTTTCAGTTTGAGAAATGCCAAGCATGTACATATGTTCAGATTGGAACTGTACAGAGCTTAGCATAGACTTTGTGCAGGGATGACATGCCAATTTATGACACGTTTCACATATTTTTAAATAGTACTGGTGGTGCAGTGATTAAGTGCCCAACTGCTAAGTGAAAGGTCAGGGGTTCAATACCAGAAGCTGCTCAGTGGGAGGAAGATATCACAACTTCTTTCCATAAAGATTTACAGCCTTGAAACCCTTTGGGGAAGTTCTACTCTAATACTAAGCATTATTATTAATTATGACTAACTGGAAAATGATTTAAACTGAAGTTCAACTACCTCCTTGTAAAATAGGGGTAATATCCATTCCAAAGTGTAAATACACTGCAGGAACTATGTAATAAACTCCAAAGCACAAATCCTTTTTTGTTAGTGGGTGGGTGTCATTTGTGGAGTGGCCTCATTTCTCTTTCATCTAGAGGATATTTTCATGGGTGTGGAAATTGCTCCTGGCTCCCAGAAAATAAACCAGCCTGTGCGTGCGGCTTAGCTATGGAAGTGCAACTGTTTTCCTTTCCTTTGACACTAGTACTTTTCTTCCTTAACACTCACCAGACCTTCTGCACAGAAGTGAAGGTGTCTGCCAGCAATTGTGAAGTGAACATTCGGCTGGGTGCATGCTTCTTGGCATTCTTCCCATCTCACTTGCCAAGATATCCAAACCTGAGACTAGCAGCCCTGCAGGTTTAACGATTCACTGATGGAAGCTTTTAGAAATGTGTGGTTTCTATTTGTGCCAACGGGGTGTTTTTCCTCTGGTCTCTATTTTCTGCAGGTGGTCCATTTAATTTAACTCCCAGCCACCGTCTTCTACTTTGATTTGGGGAAGTTACTTGTCTTCCCCATACATTTCAAATTCCAGAATCCTTTATGTTTCCTGTGTTCTCCCCTTCTCCACTCATTCCCACTACCCCCAGATTTTAGTACATAAAGATTAAAAAAAAAAAAAAAAAAAACTCCTGCAAATAAAAAATTTCCAAGAGTCTGAATAAATACAATCTGACATCATTTATACCTAGGCAGCTATTTGACTGTGGCTGGAAATGGTTTGCTTCAACACCTGAGTTTCTTTTTTTCTTTTAATGACCTTATTTTAATGGTTCAATTTTGATAAATCTTGAGTTCTTGGTGAAAGGGATATGGGAGGCACCTCATTTCTCTAACTAGTGACAGGAGTTTATGAAGTCTGGGCTAGCCTAGTGAGAAGAAGTTAAAGGTGATTGTAAGGAATGAACAGGAATTTCCAGTTTGGACAAGCCCTGGAAGGGGTGAAGGCCAGGGCAGACACATCACTCCTGTGATTAGGAGAGGAAGGCTCCCTGGAGGAGGTGACAGGAAATGCTTCAAGGCAACAGTAAGATGTTGGGTAGGCACATATCCAGGAGGGTCTTCCAGGTGCAAGAGAAAGCACTTAGGTAGGCTGGAGTGAGCAGACAAAGGAGGCTTTGAGTAAGCTGTCCAGAAAGGAGCTAAAAAAGAACTCAGGGAAAAGGAGACTAGAAAGCAAGAGAGACCTACTGTCTAGTGCAGAACTTGCATACAGAGATGAAAATCCTTATAGCAGGCAGCAGGTATGCCTGTGTTTGAGTGTGTACACATGCATTTGTGTACATGCATATATATATCAGCAATATAGATCTATGCCCCACAACCTTCTTCTTTCTTTTTTTTTTTTTGACATCTTTGGATTATTTTAACTTTTTCCTTTTTTTAACCTTTCTCTTTACCCAAGTTAACATGTGTCTACCCTCGATGAGTCGAGTCTGACTCAACGGCAAATAGCAACAACAGCCCTCTAGTTAGTGGTTTACTCTCCCTTCCTCACTCACACCTGGTAACCATCAAAGAATATTTATTTATTTATTTATTTATTTATTTATTTATTAGGATTTGGGTGAAGATTTACAGAGTAAATTCACTTTTCATACAG
>NW_006921726.1:4871907-4882536 GCF_000298275.1 Orycteropus afer afer
TCCTTTCACGCAAATTCTTTTGCTAGTTGGGGTTTAGTCCAAATCTGCATCCTTTCCTTCAAGGCTCAGGGGTCCAAGATTATCTTCTGTGTCTGTATTAATTGGTTTCCCTTTTCTTTGTTGAAGAGGGTCTGTGCAATCCTTCTGCCTAGTCCGCCATCTTGCCCCACCTCCAGAATATTTATTTTTATGTGAAACTCTTTTCTTGAATTTTGAAACAGTGGTCTCATACAATATTTGTCCTTTTGTGATGCTAGATTAATTTCACTTGTTGTTGTTGCTGTTATGTGCCGACGAGTTAGGCTGACTCATAGAGAACCCTCCTTGGGTTTCCGAGGTGGTATCACTACAGATGTAAATTGCCCGACCTTCCTTCTGAGGAGTTAGCAGTCAAGTGCATTAGGCACTATACTACCAGAGCTCCCCCAATCAGCATAATGGCCCCTAAGTTTATCCATGTCATGAGCTGTTTTGTAGATTCATCATTATTCTTTAATGTTGCATAGTTGTCCATTGTGCATATGTACCATAATTTGTTGATCCATTCTTCCACTGATGAGTGATTAGGTTGTTCCCATCTTTTTGGTACTGTGAATAGTGCTGCAGTGAATATGGATATGTATATATCTAACCGTGTATAAGGAGAAACAGCTGAAAACATCCTTTAATAATTAGAACATAGAATATATGAGGTATGAATCTAGGAAAATTGGAAGTTTTCAAAAATGAAATGGAATGCATAAAGATTGATATTCTAGGAATTAGTGAGCTGAAATGAACCAGGTTTGGCCATTTTGAATCAACCATATGATCTACTATGCCAGGAATGACAATTTGAAGAGGAATGGTGTGGCATTTGTCATCACACAGGATGTTTCAAGATTTGTCCTGAATTACAATGCTGTCAGTGATAGGATAATGTCCACACACTTACAAGGAAGACCGTTAATATTACTATTATTCAAATTTATGCACCAACCACCAAAGCCAAAGATGAAGAAATTGAAGATTTTCATCAACTTCTGCAGTCTGAAATTGACCGAATGTGCAATCAAGATGTGTTAATTATCACTGGTGACTGGAATGCAAAAGTTGGAAATGAAAAAGAATCACTGGTATTGGAAAATTTGACCTCGGTGACAGAAATGACACTGGAGATCGCATGATAGAATTTTGCAAGACCAACAACTTATTCATTGCAAATACCTTTTTTCAACAACACAAATAGAAGCTGTACACATGCACTTCACCAGATGGAGTACACAGGAATCAGTTTGACTACATCTGTGGCAAGAGGAGATGGAAAAGCTCAATATCTTCAGCCAAATCAAGGTCAGGAGCTGATTGTGGAACAGACCATCAACTGCTCATATGCAAGTTCAACTTGAAGTTGAAGACAATTAAAACAAGTCTACAAGAACCAAAATATGCCCTTGAATATATCCCTCCTGAATTTAGAGACTATCTAAAGAATACAGTTAAGCATTGAACACCAAAGACCAAAAACCAGAAGAATAGTGGGATTACATCAAGAGCATCATTCATGAAGAAAGCAAGAGGTCATTAAAAATATGAGAAAGGAAGAAAAGACCAAAATGGATGTCAGAAGGGAGTCTGAAACTTGCCCTTGAATGGAAAGTAGCTAAAGCAAATGGAAGAAATGAAAAGATAAAAGAGCTAGACAGAAGATTTCAAAGAGCAGCTTGGGCAGACAAAGCCAATTACTATAATGAAATGTGCAAAGACCTGGAGTTAGGAAACCAAAAGGGGAGAACATGCTTAGCATTTCTCAAGCTGAAAGAACTGAGGAAAAAAATTAGCCTCAAGTAGCAATATTGAAATATTCTATGGGCAAAAGATTGAATGATGCAAGAAGCATCAAAAAAAGATGGAAAGAATTCACAGTCACTGTACCAAAAAGAACTGGTCTATCTTCATCCATTTCCGGAGGTGGCATATGTTCAAGAAGCAATGGTATTGAAGGAAGAAGTTAAAGCTGTACTGAAGGAATTGGTGAAAAACAAAGCTCCAGGAATTGATGGAATACCCACTGAGATGTTTCTACAAACAGATGCCCTATTGGAGGCATTCACTTGGCTATGCCAAGAGAATTGGAAGACAGCTATCTGGCCAACTTACTGGAAAAGATGTATATTTGTACCCATTCCAAAGAAAGGTGATCCCACAGAATGTGGACATTATTGAACAATATCATTAATATCACATGCAAATAAAATCTTACTGAAGATAATTCAAAAATGATTGCAGCAGTATATTGACAAAGAACTTCCAGAAAAGCAAGCCGGATTCAGAAGAGGACATGGAACAAGGGATATCATTGCTAACTAATGTCAGATGGATCTTGGCTCAAAGCAAAGAATACCAGAAAGATGATTACTTATGTTTTATTGACTATGCAAAAGCATTAGATTGTGTGGATCATAACAAATTGTGGGAATTCCAGAACACTTAATTGTACTCATGAGGAACTTTTCATTC
Organism: Orycteropus afer afer; assembly: GCF_000298275.1. Taxonomy (NCBI): domain Eukaryota; kingdom Metazoa; phylum Chordata; class Mammalia; order Tubulidentata; family Orycteropodidae; genus Orycteropus; species Orycteropus afer. The sequence continues at coordinate 4,874,407 of NW_006921726.1, forward strand.
AAACAGAACAAGGGGACATTGCATGGTTTAAAATTAAGAAGGGAGTGTGTCAGGGTTATATCCTTTCACCATACTTATTCAATCTATATGCTGGGCAAATAATCCAAGAAGCTGGGCTATATGAAGAACATGGCATCAAGATTGGAGGAAGAGTCATTAACACCCTGCGATACACTGACAACACAACTTTGCTTGCTGAAAGTGAGGGTGACTTGAAGCACTTACTGATGAAGATTAAAGATTACATCTCAATATAAAGAAAACAAAAATCCTCACAACTGGACCTACAAGCAGCATCATGATACATGAAGAAAAGAGTGAAGTTGTCAAAGACTTCACATTGCTTGGTTCTACAGTCGACACCAATGGAAGCAGCAGTCCGACATCAGAGCACATGTAGCACTGGGCAAATCGGCTGCAAAGGACTTCTTTCAAGTACTGAAGAGCAAAGATGTCTCCTTGAGGACTAAGGTGCACCTGACACAAGCCATGGTATTTTCAATCGCTTCATATGCATGCTGGACAATGAACAAGGAAGACTCAAGAACAGTTGATGCTTTTGAGTTGTGGTATTGGTGAAGAATGCAGAAAGTACTGTGGACTGCTAAAAGAACTAATAAATCTGTCCTGGAGGAAGTGCAACCCAAATGCTCCTTGAAAGTGAGAATGGCCACATACAGGACTGGGCAGTGTTTGGTTCTGCTGTGCATTGGGTTGCTATGAGTCAGTGACAACACAATGGCATCAAACAACAGCAACAACAATCATGCATGTCTCTTATTTTTCTAAGGTATATACCTGTTCTGGTTACCTAGTGCTGCTCTGATGAGAATATACCACAAATGGGATGACTTGAAGAAATAGGTGTTTATTCTCTGACAGTTTGGAGGGTTTAAGTCCAAGTTCGAAGTGCCAGGCTCTAGGGGCTGTGTGAAAGCCCTTCTACCTTGGCTTCAGCTGTGCCTTCTGCTCCCATCCCACTGAAGCTAGAGGCTTTTGTTCACTCAGACAGCTGCTGGCTGCTGAGACTGACATGCCCAAGGTTGACAAGTAATAAGGCACAGTCCCAATACTAGCAAAACCACATGGCAGGCCATTAATTAAAGTCCGTTAAAAGTCCCAAGACTGACAGAGCACAGCAGGCTCTGAACAAGGACTCAGCTACATGGAGGGTTCAAGTATGCCATAAGCTAGAGACCATTCCCAAAGCTGCTTCTTATATACTGGAAGCAGACCACATCCCTAAAGCAGCTACTCAGCTGCTCCAATACATTCTACCATGGACTTAATTACCTGTCTTACCATGGAGAATCACGACATACAGCTGCCCAGCCACTCAACTAGACCTAGCCAAGTTGACACAAAACTTAACAACCACAATACCTAACAGTAGTATTGCTGCATCATATGGCATTTCTATTTCTAGCTTTCTAAGGAAGCACTGGAAGGAAGATGGGGCAATCTACTTCCTTAGTGATACTGCCTCAGAAACCTGAGGAGGGGTTGCTATGAGTCGCGTCCAACTCGGCACATAACAACAACAACAACAAGGAAGCACTACTCTATTTTTCACAGTGGTTGCACCATTTTATAGCCCCACCAGCAGTGTATAAGGGTTCCCATCTCTCCACATTCTCACCAGCATTTGTTGTTTTCTTTTTTTTTGAACTTTGTTATTAATGCTGGGGTGAGATGATATCTCATTTTTGCTGTGGTTTCTATCTCTCTAATGGCATAATAATAATAATCATAAGCATTTCTTCCTATGTTTGTTAGCTGCCTAAATATCTTATTTGGTGAAGTGTCTGTTCATGCCCTCTGCCCATTTTTTAGATATCTATAAATTTTAGAGATTAGCCCCTCTAATAGGTCATTGCCAAATTTTTTTCCCAGTCTGTGAGTTCTCTTTTTACTCTTTTTGTGAAATCTTTTGATGTGCACAAATGTCTAACTTTTTGGGAGGTGACAGTCATCTGTTTTGTTTTCTTGTGTTTGTAAATTTTTAGTTATATTTGATAATGTATTTATGCCCTGAATTTTTTCTTTGATGTTCTTTATGGTTTTAGGTTTTATGTTCAGGTCTCTGATTCAATTTGAGTTTATTTTTTATATATGGTATAAAATATGGGTCCTGTTTCATTTTTATGCAAATGGATATACAGTTTTGTCAGAAACGTTTATTAAAGAAAGTATCTTTCCCTGTTTAATAAGTTTTGGTCTTTTGTCAAAGATCTGCTGTACATAGGTGGATGGATTTACTTCTAGGTTCTCAATTCTGTTCCATTGGTCCTTGTGTGTGTCATTTACACACCTTTCTTACAAAAACATAGCAGGCATTGTTATTCTTATTATTAGCTGCCATGGAGTCAGGCTCTGACTCCTTGTCATGACCCGTTATATAACAGAAAAAAACACTGCCTAGTCCTGAGCCATCCCCGTGATCACTTGTGGATCAGACCATTGTGATTGATAAGGTTTTCACTGGCTGATTTTTGGAAAGAGATTGCCAAGTCTCTCTTTCTAGCTCATCTTTGTTTGGAAACTCTACTGAAACTTGTTTAGCTTTATAGCAAAACATAAGGCTCCACAGACAGACAAGTGGTGGCTGCTCATGAGGTGCATTGGCCAGGAATTGAACTCAGATCTTCCCAATGAATAGTGAGAATTCTACCACTGAACCACCACTTCCCTCTTACCTAGCATCTTCCCTTCTCTGCTGGCTGCATGCATAGTCTATAAAGTTAAAGGGGTTTTCTGCTAAGCTACTGATTTTGAGCATGGAAATAATCATCTAGTAAAAATATTTCTACATTGAATTACAAGTTGTTGTTGTTGTTGTTATTTGCCATTGAGTTGGACTCGACTCATAGCTACATCTCCTTGAGTTCCCGAGGCAGTATCACTACAGAAGTAGATTGCTGCATCTTCCTTCCGAGGAGTGGCTGGTAGGTTTGAATTGCCAGCCTTCTGGTTAGCAGTCAAGTGCCTTAGGCACTATGCTACCAGAGCTCCAACTTCCAAGGTAAGTTACAATATTACTAGTAACTGAGCAGAAACCTTTCTTTTCTCCCTCTTTTCCTTTAATTATTACTTTATTCTCAAAAAAAAAAAAACTTATAGATTCACAAACACTAATTATCACAATATTGTAAAAAAAGTTTGACAGAACTAGCAACTGTAAAAACACAAGCAATGAAAACAATAGTGTGAGCTTATAGTGTGTGCAGAAGAAACCAGGTGATTTCAATTGGGTGATAATGACAGCTCTGACTGTAGGGCATTAGAAGGTTCAAAAATAAATTAGCATAGAGTTTTAGCCTTATAAGTATATTGACACATGCAAGCTGGGCTTTTTAAAAAAAAAGTTTTTATTGTTAAAACTAACTACAGGGATATTTTAATAAAAAGTAACAAATTTCTGCTGAAATATTGCACAAAAATATTATAGACAGTCATTTTTGTGTGACCCTCTCCGACAGTATCATCCGGTTCATACCCCCCTAGTGACACCAATGGGATACTGTGCAATCCTATACTAGGGGAAGTTTTCTTATTTTGTTTTATTTTTAAAAAACTAAAAAGTAATTTTGTCAAGTCAATTCTACTCATAGTGACCCGATAGGACAGAGTAGAGCTGCCCCATAAAGTTTCCAAGGCTGTAATCTTTACAGAAGCAGATTGCCACATCTTTCTCTTTCAGAGCAACTAGTGAATTTGAGCCATTGACATTTTGATTAGCAGCTGAGCACTTAACCACCACATTACCAGGACTCCTGCTTTGTCTTTAGTTCATTTAAATCATGGTCAAATATATAAACATTGAGATAGAAATAATATTTTTTGTATGAGTCCAGAGCTATACAAGAATAAAATCTCTGTTTTTCAGCTAGCTAGGTGGTTCATTGATTTTTTAATTATCCTCACACCTCAAAAGGCCACTCACACTGCAAAGAGCTCTGACCTGATAAGACCCAGGGAAAACTGACCTTGGAATGGGGTTTTAAGGTTAAATTAAATGTGACAATAAATGCAAAGTGCCTAAGCAAAGATGCTAATGAGAGGTTCTTTCTTCCCTGCCATCCTTGGGTCACAATCAACCACTTCTCCTGGTTTCTGATGGTGTTCTGCCTAAATCTTTAAAAAACAACCATTGCCATTGAGTCAATTCTGACTCATAGCAATCTCATAGACAACATAGAACTGCCCCACAGGATTTCCAAGGCTGTAAATCTCTGTGGAAGTAGACTACCTCATATTTTTCCTGTAGAGTAGTGGTGGTTCAAATTGCTGATCTTGTGGCTACAGTTATATGCCTTAAGCACTGCACCACCAGAGCTCTTTACCTAACTCTCTAGTACAGCATGTATTTCCTTCTGTTTTATTCATGTGCCAGCCTCTCCAGCTGAACTATACAGTCCTTGAAAGCTGGGCTGAGGTCTTATTCATTTTTATAATTGTGACGTCCAAATATAGCCAAAACACTGGGAAGGAGAAAGCCCCCTTAATTACAGCTGCCTCTATCTTGATCAATATTCCTAACAACTTTAAGGGTGGTAACAATTTATGGCTGTTTTTCTTGGTTTTGAAACCTTGCCTCATTTCTTAGTTTCCCCCACATCCCTCAAAGAAATATAAAATATAGATTTATTTCTAATTTAATTTTAAATCAGTATGACTTGAAGATGCTGGGAACTCTTAAATTATAATAAAAAGTTCAAAATAGAGGAACTGTGATGTGACTCTGAGGATGCTGGACAAGAAGACAGAAAATATCTCCCACATATTTGCAATGGGAGGTACTAGAGTCCTTATCCTGATCACAGAAATGTTTGCACACACAGCCATAGATGGTGCTTCAATCTTGTGCTTTTTCTAGAATTCTTTTTCCAGTAATTGTCAAGTAGATTCCAACTCATGGTGACCTCATATGTATTAGAGTAGAATAGTGTTTCCAAGGGCTGATTTTGCAGATCACCAAGCTTTTCTTCCAAGGTGCCTCTAGGTGGACTCAAACTTACAAATTTCTGGCTTGCAGTGAAGTGTGACAACCATTTGCACCACCCAGGGACTACTATACTAGAATGGAGATTCTCAGAGTGTGCTCCCCTGACTAGCAACATAAGCATCACTTTGAAACTTTTTAGAAATGCAAATTTTTGGTGGCTACACTAGACCTACAGAATCTGAAATTTTAGGGGTGGGGCCCAGCAATCTGGCCCTTCAGGCAATTTTGAAGCATACTGAAAATTGGGAACCACTGATCTTCTGACATCATTAGAGCTGGAATCAAATTCCCTGCACTGTGGTTTGCTCTTCTGAATTCCATCTTGTCTCTTTGCCAGCAGACCCTGAATGAGTCTTGAAATGGCCGTCTCAAAGGCCATCTCTATGCTAAAAAGTTTTTTTTTTTTTTTTTTTCTTGGTTTTCCTCCTCAACTCTCCTATCCATAAATCTCAGGAAAAATTTGGTAGAACTAGAGTAAAGAAATGGCAAGGTAAACCTCAGATAAGCATGCATTCTCAGTTACCTAGTATTGCTGCAATACAAATGTCACAGGTGGGTGGCTTTAAAAGACAGAAATTTATCTCACGGTTGTGGAAGCTAAAAGTTCATTCATATCAAGGTTTTGGCCAGCTTGAGTCTGTCTTGTCCATAGACACAGTTATTCTTTGGTATTCCTTTGCTTGTATGATCCTTACATGGCATCTGTCCCCTGTGTATGTGTGTCTCTACTATTAATAACCCAGAAGTGATTAGATTTACAGCCCACCCTAGTACAGTATAATATAATTAACATAACAAAGAAAACTCTGTTTCCAAAATACCGTATACTGTATTTAAAAATATACCAGAAAATCCAAACTCACTGCCATTGCGTCAATTCTGACTCATAGCAACCCCCACTGGGTTTCCAAGACTGTATCTTTACAGAAGTGGATTTCCCCTTCTCTCTGCCACAGAGTGGCTGGTGGGTTTGAACCATTGACCTTCTGGTTAGCAGCCAAATTGCCTTATCCACTACACCATCAGAGCTCCATATTTGAATGTGTAGGGGCCAGGATTTCAATACATATTTTGAGATGGAGGGCATTATTCAATCCCATAGCATATTCTGTGTAGAAAGGTGTACCATTCCCTTCTTAACCACCCATCCAAGTTTCTGGTGAACAGAGTACTATGACACAACAAACGAGGCTTAACTGCAACAACTTTCTTTCCAGCTGCTTTTTTAGTGCACTTTAGGGATAGAGAAGGAGCTCTGGTTGATTTAGGGGGTGGAGATAATTATAAGAACTCTAAGTTCACACAGATTCCTGCCTCTTAATCTCCTTTCGATCAAATGTCTCCATTCAGCTTCAGGAAGTCCATTGGCATGTACTTGTGTGCTCAGGTTGTGGGAAGAATGAATGAATGAATGAAACCATGCATCTGTTCAATAAACATATGTTGAGAACACGGTTTTGGCTTGGTTTCAATTCTGTATCTCAGTTTGTACTGGAGATACAACTCTGAGGAAGACAGATTCTGTGCTAGAAGAGCTGACAGTCCAGTCAGCTGGACCTGAACAAGTAAGCAGATACTTATAATCAATAGATTAAATTTAACAATAGATTAAATAGCTCCCTATAGGTGTTGAAGAGCTCTGGTGGCATGGTGCCTAAGGCATTTGACGTTAACCAGAAGGCTGGTGGTTCAAATCCACCAACCACTCCTCGGAAGAAAGATTGGGCAATCTACTTTCTTAGAGATACCACCCTGGAAACCCAAAGAGGGGTTGCTATGAGTTGAATCCGACTCGACATCAGTGAGTTTGGTTTTGGTTTAGTTTTATAGGTGTGTCTGGATATCTGATTTAGTTTGGCAAAGTCTCAATGGACATTAATAAAATCCTAAGGATAAACCAAAGTTAATTGGGAGAACATGTGATTAGAAGGATGGAATGGAAGAGGGAGCAACAGTTGACAGAGATAAAACAAGCACAACTGAAAGAGTAAGAGAAAAGAGATGCTAATTCAATTAATGTTAAGGGAAAAGTATATTGTCAAATTTGTATTTTAAAAATCAATATGAACTCACTTTTTAATATGTATATATTTTGTATAAGACTATTGAAAGAGCCTAGAAGTAATGATACCATGATGTGTCATATTTTTATGCAAATAGCACACATTATATGTTTTTTGGTGAACTACACCTGCAAGGTATTTTCATAAGTGAGCTACGCTAAAATTGTTTTACATGTTGCTGTAAAAATTATATAATAAAATATTTATGAAATTACCTTGTGGGGATGGTTGAAGTTGGGGAAAAAAAGAAACTGATAACATATGTGTAGGTGTAAAAATATGGTAGCAACAAGATAGATTTTGCTTTCTAAATACCACTCCTCTATTAGAAGGAAACAAGGCTCTTTGGTAAAATTGCTAATCTAGTTCCGGAGCAAGGAAAGTGCAAAATGAGCCTAAGCTATCTTGTTGCCCCAGAAGGCAGAAAATACTCAGAAATATTAGAAGCATGTCAAAGGACACCGAAGACAGTTTGAAGGGGCTCTTATTGGCAAATTCATTTCAACATAAGCACAAAAAAGAACACAAAAAGAATACAGAGAATAAATAAAATCTTTTTTATGGGTCCATATTGATATGGGGAAAATAAAATGTTGAAGACAGATGAGAGGGAGAGAGGAAAAAAAGAAGGAAAGAAGGAAGGAAGGAGAAAGAACTCATTTGCCACCACAGAAGGTGACTGCTAGACCAACTCTCTAAAAATTTACAACTAAAGGGAAAGGTAAAACATTTACCCTGCTTTTGTTTTTCTTGAGATGAATTATAGTCTGTTAATGATGGAAATCTCTTCTTTATAGAATAATACCAGATGGTAAGTGTAGAAGGCATGATAAAATTAAAAAATTGTCATTTGGAAGCCTTCAGTGAAATTGTGGAATTAAAATTTAATGTTTCAACATGACAAAGAGAGGCCACCATTAAGACCAGTAAAAAGGCGGGCCCCAGTTCCTGGAAAATTACATCAGTCATCCACACTCCCGCCAGAAAACCAAAGTATGAACCCACCAATGACCTGTAAAACTATGTTAAAATAACCAATCACTTGTATTTTGTATTCGCGCC
>NW_006921726.1:4882725-4894611 GCF_000298275.1 Orycteropus afer afer
GCGCTGGAACTCCGAATAAACTCCTCCTGCTTTTGCATCAAGAGACGTCTTTCGTGAGTGATTTCGGGTGGCGTTATCCCTGACTTGGGTTGGGGGAGCCCTGCCGTGGGGGGAACCCAACAAAATAACTGATTCAGGCAAGTATAAACAATTGATGATAAAATCATTAAGTGGCAGGCTGATGGAGAACAGGATGTTTATATGGTATAAAAATATATCCTACAGATTACATGTTAATTTCAAAGGAGAAAAATATATTTTAACCAAGTGATCAAACTTAGCATCCCTAATGGTAGGATATGTACTCTATATAGCTTCTCATGTGATACATTATGAAATATGGAATATCACTTATGAAAGCATTAAAGTATTCTTGAAAAGAGATGCTTAACTTGAATCTAACCAAATAAATTGTTACAGGAAAAAGTTAAATAAGACCACAATAAAACAATCTGAAAAATCTAGAATAAGACAACTGGCCTGCTCTCTCCATAAAAGTCAAAGTAAAAGAATAAAAAGGTAGCAGGATTATTCTATATGGAAAGAGACTGAAGAGATATAACAACCAAATGCATGAATCTTGATTAGGTTCTGGATCATTGGAACAAAGACATTTGGAAACCTGTATATAAGCTGGTATTATTACATGATTTTAATATATCTGTGTTTTCTTAATTATGATAATCATATTGCAGAAAGAATATAGTAGAATTTCTATTTTGGGGAGATTTATGCTGATGTATTTAGGTGTGAAAGGGCCTGATGTCTGCAAGTTAAGAGTGTCTCAGCCAAAAAATAAAAGGACAGTAAAGCAAATATGGTAAAAGTTATACAAATGCTCATTGTCCCATTCTTTCAACTTTTCGTATGCTTGAAAATTGTAAAATAGAAATTTGGAAAGTGAAAGAGATAGACTGAGTTTTAACATTCCAGATTGGGCAAGTATTTAGTAAATTACCAAGGGAAAAGGAAACACAAATAAAACCTATGAGAGAAGGAGGCAAACATAGTAGACTTAAGCACCAAAAAAAAAAAAAAAAAAAAATCCCGTTGTCAATGAGTTGATTTTGACTCATGGTGACCCTTGAGTTACAGAGTATAATGGAGCTTCACAGGTTTTCTTGGCTATAATCTTTATGGAAGCAGATCATTGGATCTTTCTTCTGTGGAGCCAGTAGGTAGGTTAAAACCACCAATCTTTTGGTTAGTAGTCAAGCGCAAAGTATGTGTGCTACCCAGAGACCTAGACTTAAGCAAGCAGGTCTTAATTTAAAACAGAAATACTTCACTCTTTAATGTTTTGTCCTTGTTTCTTCTTTGTCTCTTCTCTCCATTGGTGTAAAAGGACATAGAACCTAAGACTAAGGTTTGAGGCTAGAGGAAGGGCCAAGGAGAACACTAGGAGATTTTTATTTAGAATGTAGGCCTATGATTCAGCTGAGGTCACCACCACAACCAAAGCTTCCAACTTTGGTTGAGTAAATATGTTCAGGGATATGTCTACAATAGAGCCATGTATATAAATGTTTTAAAGACTTTGTTCAAAATTTCCAAAAATTGGAAACAACCCAAAAGTCCTTCAGTAGGTGAACGGATAAACAAAGAATGGTCCTTTCACATGATTTAGATGTGCTGGAGAGGAAGTGTTGAAAATGACATCTAGGTTTTGAATTAAACAATTACATAGACTGTAATGTTAATACTAATGTACTCTGATACTCCAGGGACTTAAGAAAAATCAAGTTCAACCAACAAACAAGCAAACATCTCTAAAACTTAAGAGTGAGTGCTAAATTTTCATGAATAAGAAAAAAAAAAGAACATTAAAAGTTTAAAATACAGTATCATTAATCATTTGTTGTTAGGTGCTTTTGAGTTGGTTCCAACTCATAATGACCCTGTGTACAACAGAACGAAACACTGCCCAGTCCTGTGTCAGCCTCACAGTCCTTGCTTTTCCTGAGCCCATTGTTGCAGCCACTGTGTCAGTCCATCTCCTTGAGGGCCTTCCCCTTTTTCACTGATCCTCCACTTTACCAAGTATGGTATCTTCTCCAGGGAATGGCTCCTTCTGACAACATGACCAAAGTAGGTGAGATGAAGTCTGGCCATTCTTTCTTCCAAGGAGTATTCTCGCTGCACTTCATCCAGGACAGATTTGTTAGTTCTTCTGGCAGTCCATGGTGCTTTCAATATTCTTCACTAACATCACAAGTCAAAAGCATCAACTCTTCTTCAGTCCTCCTTATTCATTGTCCAGCTCTCAGATGTATATAAAGTGATTGAAAAATGCCATGGCTTGAGTTAGGAGCACATTAGTCTTCAAGGAGACATCTTTGCTCTTCAGCACTTTAGAGAAGTCTTTTGCAGCATATTTTCCCAGTGCAATACGTCATCTGATTTCTTGACTGCTGGTTCCATTGGTGTTGATTGTAGAACCAAGTAATATGAAATCTTTGACAACCTCAATCTTTTCTCCATTTGTTGTGATACTGCTTATTGGTCCAATGGTGAGGATTTTTGTTTTCTTTATGTTGAGGTGTGTGGTGGTTCCGTTTGTGTGTCAACTTGGCTGGGCCTGATTGAGTGGCTGGGTAGTTGAATGTAATTATTCCTCATGGTGAGATTGTTAATTAATTCCACGGTGAAATCTATTAGAACAGCTAAGTAACTGCTTTGGGTATGTGGTCTGCTTCCCGTATATAAGCAGCAGCTTTGGAAATGGTCTCTAGCCTATGGCACGCTTGAATCCTGCATGTAGCCGTGTCATTGTTCGGCAGCCTGCTATGCTCTGCCAAGCTTGAGACTTAACATGGACTTGAATTAATGGCTTGCCTTGTGATTTGGTAACATCGGGACTGTGCCATTTTATTTGTTGACCTTGGGCTTGTTAGCCTCAGCAGCCAGTAGCTGCCTGAGTGAAGAAAAGCCTCTAGCTTCAATGGGCCGGGAGCAAGAGGCAGAGCTGAAGCCCAAGGTCAAGGGGCTTTCACACAGCCCCTAGAGCCTGGCACTTTGAACTCGGACTTAATGCCTCCAAATTATGAGAGAATAAACTCCTGTTAAGTGCTCGGCTGCTAATCAAATTGTTGGAGGTTTGAACCCACCAGCCACTTCGAAGGAGAAAAGACCTGGTAATCTGCTTTCTTAAAGATTACAGACTAGGAAACTTCATGGGGAAATTCTTCCCTGTCGTATAGTGTCACTATGAATCAGAATCAACTTGATGGCACCCAATAACAATTGAAATACTACTCAGCAATAAACATAAATAAATTACTGATATATATAACAATATGGATAAATCTCAAAAGTATTAAATGAAAGAAACTAAACACTAATGGCTACATACAGTATGGCTCCATTTTTATGACATTCAAAATAAGGCAAAACTAAGTTGTTGTTATGTGCCATTGAGTTGGACCCGACTCATAGCGACCCCTCCTTGCATTCCCAAGGCAGTATCACTATGGAAGTAGATTGCCCAACCTTTCTTCTGAGGAGTGGATGGTGGGTTTGAATCACCAGCCTTCTGGTTAGCAGTCAAGTGCTGTAGGCACTATGCTACCAGAGCTCCTAAGGCAAAACTATAGGGACTGAAAATAGATCAGTGGTTGACAGGCACCAGGAGTTGGGAGTGAGGTGACTATAAGCAGCATGAAGGGATTTTGAGCGGGTATTAAACTGTTATATATCATGATTGTGGTTGGGGTTATAAAACTATGCATTTCTCTAAACTCAAGGAACTGTATATTTTTAAAAAGTGCATTTCCTATATGTAAATTATACTTTTTTTTTTTTAAGTTAAAATTGAAGTGAGTAACACTAAACTAGAATCCAATGACATTAAAATTAGCTCAGTTAGCCAACAATGGCCAGGGACTGATGTTAGGACATTTCCATATTTTAGAGAGAAAATTTTAGGAACTAGAGTGCTGGGGGCTTATGAAGAGAAAATGGTTTCAGAGGATATAGACAGGACACAAGCTGATGAAGCTTCCCCATGTTTCTTAGGCCAACCATTTCCCAGTTCGGCTCAACACACTAAGTAAGATATACCCAGTCCTCACTTATCAACATGGTTAGGTCCCAAAGACCAGGTTGTTGTACAAAAATGGAAGATGAGTACATTACATCACAAAATGGAGGATCACTGCATCATTACATAACTGCCAAATTACATAATTACATACCTACCAAACCACTGAGGAGCATGGCCTAGTTAAGTTGACACATAACCTTAACCATTACAGCCAATGTTACTCTTGCATCATACCTTGATGTTTGTTACTGCCAGATTGATGTCATTAATGTAGAAAATTGTCCAATAGTAGATTTTTTTTTTATTGTTGTTGTAAAGGTGAAATATTGGATAACGAATCAATAAGTGAAGAGTATGTGTAAAACCATGGTTATTGCTGTCAGTTGCCATGGAGTTGACTTCTACGGATGGTGACCCCATGTGTGTCATAGTAGAATTGTGCTTCTTAGGATTTTCAGTGGCTATGATCTTTCAGAAGCCAATCCCTAGGCCTTTCATCCAAGGATCGTCTGTGTGCACTCAAACCTCCAACCTTTCTATTAGCAGTCCAGCACATAAACTGCACCAGTGCTTCTTAGGGTACAGCTACATCAGAAGCACTGGTGCTCAGCCCCAGGCTCTATGTACTTTGGATGCTTAACATATTTCTTGGTTTGCTAGAAAAACATTACAAGTCCAAGATTATACACAATACATATATTGAGTGTTTTAGCCAAGAATCCAAAGCCTCATGAAAATGTGTCCTATAATTCCTTTCTTTGATTTTAGTGCACACCTGGTGCATTGTGGTGAGAAGCATGGAACACTAAGTCTGAATCCTTGGGATTTGTCCAGGCCATGGAACTAATAGACTAATAGACTGTATCTCTTTGTGGTTCATTGGCAAGTCTCAGTTTCTTCATCTCTAATGTAGAAATAATAGTTGTTTGAGCAATAAAACACATTCTGTAAGTGGTAAGTGTAAGCAATTAATAAACAGAAAAAAATTTTATATATATATATATATATATACACACACACACATTTTATTTATGCAGGGAAGAAAAACTCCAGGCCCAAGTCATCCCAGACATGACACTGGACTCCTCCCATCTGCCTCTGGATTGTGCAGGTCCTTTTTTGGACATTTTTACATCTGTCATATGATACTGTCACCTACTCTGAAGAAGCAGGCTCTTCCCACTAATGCAGCCCTAATGATGGCTGAGATGAAAGAGATCAGTAAAGAGGCCAGAGGGTTTCTAGAAAGAAAGGAAGCTTGCAGCTTTTCAATTTCAATGAGGCTTAGGAGGTTGGAAAAATCTCCAAATAAAGGCCTATTTAAAAGCACACAAGGACTCAAAAAGGGGGAGCTCTAGTAGCATAATCAAGGACTCAAAGCCTGTTCTTTTCCCAGACCTCTGACCACTTCCAGCCATCATCAGGACCTGTGTGTTTACCCATGCGTCTGACTCCTTTACTTAAGCCATTATTCCACTTCCAAGCCTAGACTCCTGAATCTGTGATGACCCATATGGAATTACCTGGAAGGGCAAGTCAGTGTTAGCCTTTGGAGCCTGAGGCAACAGGTGCTGCCTTTGTCCCTACTGAAGCCTAGAAACTTGATGTATGCAAATGTTGGGGTCATCAGGGCAGGGACAATAGAGTGTCTTAATCCTTCTGTGCAAAGGGAGAGAGAGACCCTGTCCCAACCTCTCCTCCGGCTGTAAAGCCGAACTCCAATGGAGATATTCTTGCGTGAGCAAGGGGTTGCAAGAGCTCACTGCTGGCCAGGTTCTCTAACATGTACATAGACCCTTGGGCAGAGCTGCCTTCTGTGGGGTCTCTCCTCAGCCGGGGGTTGGGAGAAACATCAGGTGTTCCTACTAATTGGTGAGCATAGGAACAAGGATGTGTGTGATGGGGAGGGGGCAATCTAATTTGGCCATGCTGTGGGAACAGACCAGGCTGGAGTCTCCAAGAAGACTATCTATTATTTAAGTCACCTAAGCAAAGAGCTGACAACAGCAAAAACTCCCTTCTTAACTTACTTGGCTCTGAGATCTTGAGGCAAGTCACTCTATGCTTGGTGGCTGAGACAGTTTTTCCAGCCCCTCTAAAAATCCAAGGCAGGGAAAAGATGGCTTCTATCAGTCTGAATGGTTTGGCTTAAAACTTTACTACCACCAAACACCCACCAGCCACTCCTCCGAAGTAAGGTTGAGCAATCCACTTCCATAGTGACACTGCCTCGGAAACTCAAGGAGGGGTCGCTAAGAGTAGGGTATGTTACCAGAACAAATGCTGGTCCCCTGCCCGTTGCAGTCAGGCCAAAACAGTTTACACACCGAGATTGAGAGGAGAGAAAACTATTTATTGCAAAGCAGCAGTGCAAGGAGTTAGGGGTAGTTAGTACCCAAATCTTAACTCCCTGAGATGCCTTTGAAACACAGTTTTCGTAGGTTTCAGGAGAGGGGGTTGTGCATATTAACAAAAGGTTGAGGAATTTGGGGTGTGAACTGTGAAATGGGTGATGGATGAGTCACTAGTTTCTTGTTATCAGCTGATAGGGGCTTGGGCAAAGGGGAGAGGGTCAGCAATTAACTTCTGTTCCCTTATGTCCTTGGCCAGAGTTCATTCACAAGTTGTTTCTAAAATACTTTTAGCAAGTCTATCATCTGTAGGAAGGAGTGTTTTCCATTCAGTTCTTTAAGGAACTGAATACTCATTTGCCTGGGAGGGGAAAATAGTTGGGGTAATCCAGTCTATTTATGCCCCTGCTGGGTCTTATCTAATTATCTGTCTTAACCAGGGTGGGGAAAATAGTTGGGGGTAATCCAGTCTACCTATCTATTCCCATCCAGGTGCCAGGGTAGGGGAAATAGCACTCCCCGGGTTTTAGGTCAACAGCACATCACAACAACCACCAAACAGGAGATCAGAGTTCTTGTTCCAAAATTAGAGTGTGAAAGCAGCCTTATAATACACCCACTCCTCACTTTTTAACATAGATAGGTTCCAAAACCAGGTGGTTATGCGAAATTTGGCATAATGCAAACATAGAGGGTGACCATGTAAAATCACAAAATGGAGGATGACTACATCATTACATAACTCTCAAATTTCATCATTACATAACTGCCAAATTACATTGTTGCATATCTTCCAAACCACTGAGAATCATAGCCCAGCCAGGTTGACACATAACCTTAACCCATACAGCCATGGTTACCCTTGCCTCACACCTTCTTGTTTGGTACTGCCAGGTGTATGTTGTTAATGTGCAAAATGCCTAGATAGTAGATTTTTCACTCTGGTCATAAATGTGAAATGTCAGATAAATAGATAGTAAGTGATGTGTAGCTATATTCTTTAATGAATGAGTTGAATTGATAGGACACAATGCTAGGCAAAAAAACAAGACCAGTTACCCTCCAGTTGATTCAACTCATGGCAAACCCACCTGTTGCAGAGTAGAGAACTGTATTCCATAGAGTTTTCAGTGACTGAATTTTCAGAAGTAGATTGCCAGACCTCTCTTCCAAGGTGCCTCTGAGTAGACTTGAACCTCCAAACTTTCACCTAACCTTTTGCACTACCAGATGTTGCTAGAAACTGGGGGTATAAAACTGGACTTTGCGTGGTCCCCGATAACAAAAGTTATTTTATCTTCTCCCAACTCCTCTCTAATCCAACATAGCATACATTTTCCTTTCATGAAAGAAAAAGTGAAAGGAAGCCTGCATACCAATTAGCAAAATTTATAAGCTCAGTCTCACATTGTTCAAATTTTGCCTTTATTCCCAGTTCTTTCTTTGTCTCCTTTCTTTCAGCCACTTTACAAAAACAGTTCTTTGACTGTCTATGTCAACCTCAGGTGGATATTACTCTCCTAATAGCTTCCCCTTTGATGCTGTTCCAAGAATTTCCCTGGATTTAATACCCTCTTCTCTGGGCACACAGCTTCCTTTAAAATCAGAGGTCTGGAGGAAGTAGCATCAGGTAAATGCCCAGTATCCTTCCACCTTTGAGATTGTGTGACTCTGTATTCAAGCAATGTGTTTGCATAATCCAAAAGCATGTGTCTTGATACATGACTTTGTTTTACCCCATGGTTAGTAACAGAGGCCTATCTGTTGAGCAGAAATTGAGCTATGCTTTTGAAGGTACAAGACTAAACCAAGTTCCCCATATCTTACCCCATACTATCTCTTCTTACCTTGGGGAAGACTTGTTTCTTCTTCACTATCCACCTAGCCTTGGCAGATGAAGCTTTTGACTTCTCAGGTTCTGGGGCTGTGGCTTGAAACTGTGACCCTCTTCTGGGCCACCACATGCCTCCTGCATGGGACAGAGTCACTAGTTCAGGTAGAGAGTACTATGGAATTGCACAGAAGTTCTCTCTCCACAGAAATGCCAAGAGTGATAGCACACTTGCTCTCCTGCTAAGGGGCAAGTTGGGTTCATTATTTTGATTGTTTCAGATTCAAATTATCATGAAAATTAGAGATAGGTAATAGCCATGACATCATTTTTCCTGTCCTTTCAGGGGCTGAAGTGGGATCAGTGTATGTTTTTTAATTCTTTGTTCTCCAATGTGTTAAATAATACAAGGAATGTGGTTTCTATTCTTGAGAGAGTATTACATATTCTAATAGATTTTTATAGTGAAGAAGGACTTTCATCTTTGGCCTACAGTTTCCTTTCTTTAAATTCATTTCATTACTTCATTCTTTGAATATCCACTTACACCAACCTCTCCCTTTTGGGGTTTTACCCTATAGATACAGTTCTTAAAATTCGTTTTCTGAGCAAGACACAGGAACTCAGACTGCCTGATGGGGAGTAAATTCAACTCAGATCAAATATTTTCTTCCTTGTGCAAATGGAAAGTATTATAGAAACATACCAAGTAGTTATACTAACCCAGATTCCTGTCGTGTTGTGAGCCAGAGATTCCATTGGAAATTTTCTATAGTATTTTTTTTTTTTTTAATGATTCAAACAATATAAATTATTCTGTCCCATTCAATGAGTCCCTAGGTAGTGCAAATGGTTAACATGTTTGGTTACTAACCAAAAGATTAGAGGTTCAGATCCACTCATAGGCCCCTCAGAAGAAAGGCCTGATGATCTATTTCTGAAAAATCAGTTACTGAAAACCCTATGAATTCACTGCGAATCTTACTGTGATACACATGAGGTCACCATGAGTCAAAATCAACTTCACAGCAACATGTTTTTGGTTCAATTAGAAGGGTCTGTAACCTGCTTAAAAATATCTCTTTCTTTGTGTTTCATAGCCATGTTCTTCTGCCCCATCACCACCTGTTTCCATGTGGAGGTAACAGTGACAGTGGTAGGAAAGTAAGGCTAATGGGAGTTATGTTTCCTAAAATACTAAGGACAAAAGTCTTTTCACTGATTATCTAAAAGTATGTGGCTTTTCAACTTCTGTCCAGAGACCAGAAAAAAATAAATAACTCACTTTTTAATGATATCCCTGGAATATTGACATATTAATGACTCAACTTGATTCCACTCTGTACTTCTGGCTGGCTCTACATGAAATTGGTAAACAATTTGCATATTTGGCCAGAAACCTTTTAGATTCTCTGTTCAATACTAATTTTGCTTCATGACAACCTGGCCTCTACTCTGTGAATCAGAGACTCCAAAGTGCTCCCACAGCCCCTACTCTCAAGCAGTTCTCTTTAGACTTTCTTTCCTATATTGGCACTTGACTTCTAAGTAGCTGGAAGGGATTCTGATAAATTAATTCAAGGCCAAGTTCCTCTTGAGGGACAAGGCATAATGTTACTTTCCATCTTCAGTAGCTTGCACAAGACTTGTCTGGGCAGAATAGGTGCTTGTCCAATATATGCTCATTAGAAGGAGTACAGTTTTAAATAAAACATTCCAATAACATAAGTCCTTTCTTTCTCCCTACCTTTCTTCCTTCCCATCTTATTTTCTTCTTTCTTTCTTCTTGCCAATCTTCATTCCTTCTTTACAAATATTTTGAGCATAGCTTTGGACACAAAAGGCAATCAGAAAAACCACAAATGGTTTCAAGAAACAGATATGTTCTCTTCTAGAATATATATAAATATATATTCTAGAATATAGTCTAGGAAGCTAGAAGTCCAAGTTCAAAGTGCCAGCTTTAGGGCTGGATGAAGGCCCCTCAACCTTGGGCTTCAGCTCTGCCTCTTGCTCCCAGAAAGAAGTATCTCTTAACTCAAGCAGCTGCTGGCTACTGAAGCTGACAAACCCAAGGTTGACAAGTAAAATGGCACAGTCCCAAAATTATCAAGCAACACACCAGGCCACTAGTTCAAGTTCAGAGACAGTCTCAAGGTTGGCAGGTGACATGGCAGGCCACTAAAATTAAGACTGGGTCAAATGCAGGATCAAGATGTGCCAAAAAGCCAGGGACCTTCCTCAAAGCTTCTTTTTATATACTGGAAGCAGACCACATCCCTAAGATAGCTACTCAGCTGTTCACAGAAGATTCTACAATGGAGTTGATTACCAGTCTCATCATGAGGAATAACTACATCCATCTTCCCAGCCACTCAAAACCAGGCCCAGCCAAATTGGCGTATAACCTTAAATACCACAGAAACCCTCCATGAATAGATTGACACAATAGCCACAACAATAGATTGAAACATACCAGTAATAATGAATATGGCACAATACAGGCAATGCTTCATTCTGTGTCAGAGCCAACTCAACATCAATTAACAACAACAACAAAAGCAAAGAAGCACATTTTTACCTGCTAGAGATTCAGAAGAAAACCAGACAAGTTACTTTTATGACTCATATTCTACTGGGGGGACAGCATGATCAAGTAAACATAGAAATAAATAATTTCAGACAGTGACAAGTGCTGTGAAGAAAATAATCAGATGATGTCATAAAGAATGGCAGAGAGTCAGTAGGTGAGAAGGGACGGTAGAAAGAACTTCTTTAGATCTAGCAGTCATGAAAAACTACTCTAATAGGACCTGTGAGCTGAATACTGAGCAACTAGAAAAATCTACTTATATGAGGACCTGGTGGCAGAACAATCCAGGAAGAATATATAGTAAGTGTACAAGTCTTAAAAGGGACATGTTGTTGTTGTTATGTGCCGTCGAGTCGGCCCCGACTCATAGCGACCCCTCCTTGGGTTTCCGAGGTGGTATCACTATGGAAGTAGATTTCCCAATCTTCCTTCTGAGGAGTGACTGGTGGGTTTGAACCACCAGCCTCCTGGTTAGCAGTCAAGTGCCTTAGGCACTATGCTAAATAGGAGGGCAGAGTGGCTGGAATATATTTATCTACAGGTCAGATAAATAGGTAGGGGCCAGTCACATAAACATAAAGCCTTATAGGCCATAAAAAAGGAGTGTGGACTTTAGCTTTGTCACTTTGGGCATGTCATGTCACCTTTACAGTACTATATTGATTATTTATTGCTGTGTAACAAATATCCCTGAAACTTAGTGGTTTAAATCAACAATCCAAAAACAAAACAAAACAAACAAACAAACAAAAAACTCACTGCCAAAGAGTGGATTCGGACTCCTAGTGACCCCTTTTTCGGTTTCCAAGGTGGTAAATCTTTACAGAAGTTGATTGCCCAGTCTTCCTTCTGCAGAGTGGCTGGTGGATTTGAACCTCCAATCTTCCTGTTAGAAGTCAAATACCTTGGGCACTATGCCACTGGAACTCCATAAAATTACAATAGTCATGTATTATGTTACAGTTTCTGTAGGTCAAGAAATCAAGAATGGGGAGGCGGGGCAAGATGGCGGACTAGGCAGAAGGATTGCACAGACCCTCTTCAACAAAGAAAAGGGAAACCAATTAAC
>NW_006921726.1:4900316-4907103 GCF_000298275.1 Orycteropus afer afer
AAAGACCTAAATAAATGGAAAAACATCCCATGCTCATGGATAGGAAGACTGAACATTGTGAAAATGTCAGTTCTACCCAAAGCAATCTATACACCCAAATCCTAATAAAAAAAAAAGAAATCAAGAATGACTTAGCTGTGCAGTGTGACTCAGGGTCTCCCATGGAATCTCAAAGTGCAGTCACCTGAAAGCTTTACTACCGCTAAATGACCTATTTCCAAGGCAGTGAACTCACAAGATTGGCAAGTTGGTTGATACTTCCTATAGCAAGAGGCCTTATGAAACTCCCTATGGGACTGCTTAAGTGTCTTCCTAACATGGCCACTGTTTTCCTGTGCAATGAGCAGTCCAAGAGAATAAGGCAAACTTGCAATGTCTTTTTGATTTAGCCTCAGATGTCAGTGTCCAGTAGGATATTGCATCATTTCTGCAATATTCTATTGTTTACACAAATCATCTTTATTCAGTGTATGAAGGGTCTATAGAAGGACAAGAATGCCAGGAAGTAAGGGCTAACTTGAAGGCTGGCTATATCCTTGAGGGCTAACTTGGAGGCTGGCTATATCCTTAAAGATATTTTGACTGGATAATTTCTAAGGTCTTTTCTAATCGTAATATTTTATGGTTACAGCTTCCATGGATATTCATGTTCTAATAGAGATTCTGGTTTTAATTACATCATTACTCTGCTATGAGTCAAGGGCATAAGAAGAGGGGTAAGAAGAATAGAATGTCTTCTTTAGTCCACTCAAATGAGACCAGAAGGGATGCTACCAGGCTTACCCTAAAGATGATACAATTCTAACTGTGGTGGTACAGGGAATCCAACAGCTGTAGAAGTATATTATTCACCTGGTTATGATGGACTTTGCAAGAATGAGCTCACTGGATATTCTGATATGCCAATGTCATCTTCCCTGTTGCTACTGGGACTTCTCCAAACCACACATACCTGTGTTATCATCAGGAAAATGTTATGAGGGGGCAGCCTAGCAATGTGGCATTGTTCTGTGGGATTTATGACCAGTTTTCAACAAATGATCTTTTATCCCATTTACTTTTCCCTGCATTGGTCAATACAACTCAACACAGGCTCATGTGGGATGTTTGGGAACACCTGCTTTCAGATTGCTTTCCTCTCATGTTTCCAACATTTCTGGGGACTTCTTTCCAACCCTTGGCACTCTCCTGGTCATGTCCTAGAGATGGAATGTTATTTAGAGAAGTCCTGGGGTTTGGCAGTGAAAGTCCTCATGAGAAATTGTGATTAGTGGTAGAGAATATTTTACAGTTGAATTTGCCCCAGCACACCTTCTTCTGTAACATGGCATATGATGAAATAATGTTGTGAAAACTTGGAGAAAATGAAAAAGGATGTTGTATGACACCCAAGGGGCAGGGAAAAAAATATATATCTTTCAAATTTATTGATATATTCTTAAGGAAATACATCATTGAATCACATAGGATTTGTCAGAAACCTGGGTTCCAATCCTAACATTTTATTTTCTATATTGCTCTATAGTTCAGTTTTCTCCTCCATTAAAAAGAAACTAAAATCTTCATTTGCATGAAAGTTTGCTGAGAAGATCAGATGAGAAAGTTACAGTTATTAGTAAGTATTTTCAAATACAGGGGGCCATATGATCAGGTACACAAGCTTTGTAATTAGCTGTGACTTAGTCCAATCTTCTCAAAATTTAATGTGCACATGAATCACCTGGAGATGGTGTTAAAATGCAGATTCTGATTCAGTGAGTCTAGAATGGGGCTCAAAAGTCTGCAATTGCAGGTAATGCCTCTATTTCTGGTCCAGAGTTTGAGGAACCTGGAGTTTGTCTCTCTAAACCAATGATTCACAACCTTGGTTGCACATCAGTTAGACCACCTGGAAGCTTTAAAAGGAGCTCTGGTGGCATAGTGTCTAAGGCATTTGACTACTAACTAGAAGGCTGATGGTTCAAACCCGCCAGCCACTTCATGGAAGGAAAACTGGGCTATCTACTCCCACAAAGATTTATCACCTCAGAAACCCAAAGGGGGTCACTGTGAATTGGAATCAACTTGATAGGAGTGAGTTTTTTTGTTTTGTTTTGGAAGCTTTAAAAATATTTCAGTGCTCCTAAAACTATAAAGATCATCAGAGAAAAAGTAGGGGCAAACATAGAAACCCTAATACATGGTATAAATACATCATCAAGCAGAACAAAAAATGCACAAACACCAGAAAACAAACTAGATGACTGAGATCTCCTAAAAATTAAACACTTATGTGCATCAAAAGATTTCACCAAAAGAGTAAAAAGAGAACTTGAAGACTGGGAAAAAAAACTTGGGGAATCAATAAATAAAAGTTTTTATTAGACTAATCTCGAAAATTTATACAAAACTTCAGCACCTCAACAACAAATAACCAAATAATGCAATTAAAAAATGGGCAGAGGAAATGAACAGACACTGCACCAAAGAAGACATTTAGGCAGCCAGCAAACACATCAAGAAATGCTTGTGATCATTAGCCATTACCCACAGCCACTGAGTTGATTCCAACTCATAGTGACCCTATGGGACAGAGTAGAAATGCCCCATAGGGCTTCTAAGGCTGAAAATCTTTATGGAAGCAGACTGCCTCATCTTTTTCTCATGGAGCAGCTGGTGGTTTTGAACCACCAATTTGGTTAATAGCCCACTGCTTTAAACACAGCACCACTAGAGTTCCTCGTCGTTGTTGTTGTTATGTGCCGTTGAGTCGGGCCTGACTCATAGCGACTCCTCCTTGGGTTTCCGAGGCAGTATCACTACAGAAGTAGATTGCCCCTTCTTCCTTCTGAGGAGTGCTGGTGGGTTTGAACCACCAGCTTTCTGGTTAGCAGTCAAGTGCCTTAAGCACTATGCTACCAGAGCCCTGCTTTAAACACAGCACCACTAGAGTTCCTCATTAGCTATTACCAAAAAAAAAAAGACTCGCTGCTGTCAAGTGGATTTGACTCATAGCCACACCTCCTTGGGTTACCCACGAGGTATCTCTACAGCAATAGATTACCCAGTCTTCCTTCTGAGGAGTAGCTGATGGGTTTGAACTACCAACCTTTTGGTTAGCAGTCAAATGCCTTAGGCACTATGCCACCAGAGCTCCTTAGAGAGATGTAAATAAAAACAACAAAGAGATGTCATCTCACACCAGTATTAATAGAAGAATTAAAAAAAAAAAAAAATGCTGGTGAGGGTGTGTAGAGATTGGAAACCTCATACACTGTTGATGTGATTGTAAAATGGTCAACCTCTGTGGAATATACTATGGTATTTCTTTAAAAAGTTGGAAATAAAAATATCATATGATCCAGCAATCCCACTACTAGGTATATTTTCTACAAAAATTGTGTTAGACTGGATTCTGTAGAGAAACAAAACCAGTAAAGCTTATATATAGAGAGAAAGAAAATTTATCTTAGGGAAATGGCTCACACACTTATAGAAGCTGGCAAGTCCAAAATTCTTGGATCAAATGTCAAGCTGGAGTCTTTTCCCAACTCACGCAGCTTCAGGGGCTGAGGAGCTCAAGGTTGGCAGGCAGTATACTGGCTGTTGACTTCAATGAATGATGAATTCAAGATCTCCAGGCCAAATGGTGGATGATTCACTCACAGACAGTTGTAGGCAACACAACAGAATCCTGCTTCACAGAAGAGAGTGTCTTTTCCCAGGATGTCCATAAATATACTGGAAGGAGGCCACACTCCTAGGGAAACTCCATTTCAATGAATTGGCTGCTCAAAATATATTCATCTGATCCCATCATGGGAATAACCACATCACAACTGCTTAAACCATACAGAATTGTGGTACAGCCAAGTTGACACACAGCTCCAACTATCACAGTCCACCCCTTGTCAACTTAGCAGTTGTACACATCTTCTTAACCATACATAATCTCTAAATAAGGACAATTATGAAGTCATATTTGTGCCTAACATGATACACTAACACACGTACAACCTGAATGCATTAACTTTATTTATCTTTCACAGTTCATAACAGAAGGAAACAAAAATATTTGATGCACATATACAATGAAGAAATATAGCAATCACAGTCCACATTTCTGCAACTGGTCATGTGGTCATAGCTGATATTCAGAACTACCTTCTTTCACCACCCATTCTATATTTCCCTTGCCCTCAGCAAGCACCTCAGCTGGTTGTGGTTCTTTGCCTGGTGGGGTGACCCAAACATTCATTCCTGAAGGGTCTGGGTCATTAGCAGTCATATCAGAATTGGGTTGCTGTAATTTTCCATTGACTTTAATCACAGAGCATCTTAAGAGACATCCTAAAGAATTTCCTGTACTCCAGACATAGTCTTTTTTACCTCCATTATGTAATGTTAATCCAATTTCCCTTTGGTAATCAGGATCTATCACACCAGATAGTACAGTAATGCCTTCCTTTGTCCGTTGATACAGAGGCATGAGGAAGTCAAAATGGCCAGATGACATTCTTAATTTCCAGTTCAATGCAATCAGTATTGTGTCTCCAGGTGGAAGTGTTCCTCCCTTTGGGACTAAGATCTCCAGACCCACAGAGCATAGGGTAGCAGGGACAGGAAGCAAAAATTTTTTTGAGTGGGTCACTAGGGGTAATAGTGAGCAGTACCACTCCTGTTTCCACCCCTTGGTTCCTGGACCCATGAATCCTGGCTATTGGAGAAACAGCACTGTATATTGGATGCTGGTTTAGAGCATATTCAGCCTCCTGGAGAACATTGCTCCAACCCTTGAAGGTATTGTCACCTAGCTGGCTGTGTAATCGTGTTTTCAGTAGGCCATTCCATCATTCTATTAAGCCAATTGCTTCAGGATGATGGGGAACATGGTAAGACCATTGAATTCCATGAGCATAGGCCCATTGCCACATTTCATTTGCTGTGAAGTGAGTCCCTTGATCTGAAGCAATACTGTGTGGGATACCATGATGGTGGATAAGGCATTCTATAAGTACATGGATAGTAGTTTTGGCAGAAGCATTGCATGCAGGGAAGATGAATCCATATCCAGAATAAGTATCTATTCCAGTAAGAACAAAACGCTGTCCTTTCCATGATGGAAGTGATCAAATGTAATCAACCTACCACCAGGTTGCTGGCTGATCACCCTAAGGAATGGTTCCATATCCTGATCTTCCTGGCTATCTGCCCATATGTCCCGATTCCAGATTTCAAGATCCCATTTTTTTCCCAATCAATGCCCTCACTTTAAATTCTGATACCATTCTGGGTTGGTAATTTAATAGGCATTATAATTCAGCCACCCTTAAAATAAGACTCTGGGTTTGGTTTTTGGCAATGTCAGCCCTGTTACTAGAAAAAATAACGCTTTCTTTCAGACTACAACTGGAAACATTGAGGTCTTTTATGTGATGCTTAAGCCTAAGCCATGACTCAGCAGCCCTGAGCTCATCTCTCTCTTTCACCACTTTGTCTAGTGTAAGTAGGACCAACCAACCAGCTTCCTTATACTCCTCATGCTGACAAAATTGCAGAAAAGTGTCAAATATGTGATCACCCAGAGCCTCACTTCTCACAAGTATTTGATCTATTCATGGTGCTATTTTGTATATTAATATTGCCACCTCATGCCATAGATTAGCAGGGTCCTCGCTAATAACAGAGGCACAGTCACTGGTGTCTTTATGACTAATCAAATTGGAGAACCAGTTTAGGAAGCCCATCCTTATGATTTTGTCTCTCTAGAACCACCCTTGGTACCAAATGTGTTAGACTGGGTTCTCTAGAGAAACGAAACCAGTAAAACTTATATATAGAGAGAGAAAGAGAAGTTTATCTTAGGAAAATAGCTCACACACTTGTAGAAGCTGGCAAGTCCAAAGTTCTTGGATCAAATGTCAAGCTGGAGGCTTTTCCCAACTCACACAGCTGCAGGGGCTGAGGAGCTCAAAATTGGCAGTCAATATACTGGCTGTTGACTCCAACGAAGGACAAATCCAAATCTCCAGGCCAAATGGTGGATGATTCACTCACGGACAGTGGTAGGCAACACAACAGAATCTTTCTTCACAGAAGAGTCTCTTTGCCCAGGATGTCCATAAATATACCGGAAGGAGGCCACACCCCTAGGGAAACTCCCATTCAATGGATTGGCTGCTCAAAATATATACATCTGATCCCATCATTGGAACAGCCCACATCACAATTGCTTAAATCACACAGAATTGTGGTACAGCCAAGTTGACACACAGCTCCAACTATCACAGAAATCAAAATTGGGACATTAATAGACATACACAAACCTATGTTCATCACACTACTATTCACAATAGTAAATATATGAAAACAACATAAAAAGGCATCAGTGAATGAGTGGATAAACAAACTATTGAATACTAAACCAAAAACCAAACTCAGTGCCATCCAGTCAATTCTGACTCATAGAAACATCCCTGCCTTGGGTTTTCGAGGTGGTATCCCTATGGAAGTAGATTGTCCAGTCTTCCTTCTGAAGAGTGGCTGGTGGGTATGAACCACCAACTTTCTGGTTAGCAGTCAAATGCCTTAGCAGTATGCCACCAGAGTAGTGCCTAATACTATACAATGTTAAATAAGAATGATAAATATGTGAAATTCCTCATAGATGAGCCTGGAAGATATTAAGGTATATGAAATTAGTCAATCACAAAAGAACAAATATTATTATGAGAATATTATTATGAGCTCTGGTAGCATAGTGGCTAAGGCACTTGACTGCTAACCAGAAGTCTGGTGGTTCAAATCC
>NW_006921726.1:4907406-4920717 GCF_000298275.1 Orycteropus afer afer
CCAAGCCTTCTGGTTAACAGTCAAAAGCCTTAGGCCCTACACCATCAGAGCTCTCAACAAAAGGATAAACACATATTCATTTGAGTGAAGGAGAAGGCAATATACAGTAAGGGGGAGGTCAGCACAAAATGATCAGGCAGTAGAAGACACAGCGAGGGCACAGAATTAAAGTCCACAGAGGTAAATACTATTAGATACACAATCCTACATGACAGTAATAATAATAATCTATGAATTGATACATAGATAGACATGCAAGCTGAATGGGGTGGGAAGATGAATTGGACTACACCCAAGAATATATATAGCTTTGTGGTTGTTAAGTTTGTGTGTCAACTTGGCTAGGCCTAGTTGAGTGGCTGGGCAGCTGGTGGTAGTTATTCCCCACGATGTGACTGGCAATCAACTCCATGGTGGGATCTACCACAAACAGCTGAGTAGCTGCTTTAGTGATGTGGTCTACTTTCCATATATAAGAAACAGCTTTGAGAATGCTTGAACCCTGCATGTAACCATGTCATTGTTCAGCAGCCTGCCATGCTCTGCCAACCTTGGGACTTTCAATGGACTTGAATTAATGGCCTTCCATGTGGTTTGGTAACATCAAGACTGACTTTTTACTTATCAACATTGGGCTTGTCAGCTTCAGCAGCCGCAGCTGTCTGAGTGAAGAAAAACCTCTAGCTTTAATGGGCTGGGAGCAAGAGGCAGAGCTGAAGCCCAAGGCTGAGGGGCTTTCACCCAGCCCCTATAGCCTGGCACTTTGAACTCGGACTTAAAGACTTCAAACTGTAAGAAACTAAACTGTTTGTTCAAGCCTTCTCATTTGTGTATATTCTTGTCAGAGTGGCACTAGGTAACCAGAACAAGCTTTGACAGAGGATGTTTCTCCATATGTATTTACCTGTACTGCAAATATATCCATGAATATAGTAAAGCAAACTTATGGGGGGCAAAGTTATGGAAACTTGTTGTTGTTGTTGTTAGGTGCTGTCGAGTGGTCTCTGACTCATAGCGATCCTATGCATAGCAGAACGAAACACCACCCGGTCTAGAGCCACCTCCATTATTCTTGTTATACTTGAGCCCATTGCTGCTGCCACCATGTCAATCCACCTCGTTGAGGGCCTTCCCCTCTTTCATTGACCCTCCACCTTACCAAGCATGACATCCTTCTCCACGGAATGGTCCCTTCTGACAACACGACCAAAGTATGTGAGATAAAGTCTGGCCGTTCCCACCACCAAGGAGCATTCTGGCTGCATTTCCTCCAGGACAGACCTGTTAGTTCATTTAGCAGTCCATAGTGCTTTCAACATTCTTCAATAACACCACAGCTCAAAAGCATCAATTCTTCAGTCTTCCTTATTCATTTTCCAGTTCTCACATGAATATGAGGCAATTGAAGACAACATGGCTTATGTCAGATGCACCTTAGTCCTCAGAGAGACATCTTTGCTCTTCAGCACTTCAAAGAGGTCCTTTGCAGCCAATTTTTCCCAGTGCTATACATCCTCTGATGTCCTGACTGCTGCCTCCATTGGCAGTGATTATAGAACCAAGCAATGTGAAGTCTTTGACAATTTCAATCTTTTCCCCATTTATCGTAATGCTGCTAATAGATCCAGTTGTTAGTATTTTGTTTTCTTTATACTGAGATGTAATCCATACTGCAGACTGTATTCTTCAATCTTCATCAGTAAGTACTTCAAGTCATCCTCACTTTCAGCAAGCAAAGTTGGGTCGTCAGCATATCGCAGATTGTTAATGATTCTTCCTCCAATCCTGATGCCAAGTTCTTCTTCATATAGTCCAGCTTCTCAGATTATTTGCTCAGCATACAGATTGAATAAGTATGGGGAAAGGATACAACCCTGACACACTCCCTTCTTGATTTTAAACCATGCAGTGTTCCCTTTTCCTGTTCAAATGACAGCCTCTTGGTCTATGTACAGGTTCCTCATGAGTACAATTAAGTGTCCTGGGATTCTCATTCTTCTCAATGTTATCCACAATTTGTTATGATCCACACAATCAAATGCTTTTGCATAGTGAATTAAACACAAGTAAACTTCTTTCTTTTATTCTTTGCTTTAAGACAAGAGCCATCTGACATCAACAATGATACCCTCATTCCACATTCTCTTCTGAATCCAGCTTGTATTTCTGGAAGTTCTCTGTCAATATACAGCTGCAACCGTTCTTGAATTATCTTCATTAAGATTTTACTTGCATGTGATATTAATGATATTGTTTGATAATTCCCACATTCTGTGTGATCACCTTTCTTTGGAATGGGTACAAATATGAATCTCTTCCAGTCAGTTGGCCAGGTAGCTGTCTTCCAAATCTCTTGGTATAACCAAGTGAGGACCTCCAGCGGGGCACCCTTTTGTTGAAACATCTCAATGGGTATTTTTTCAATTCCTGGAGACTTGTTCTTTGCCAATTCTTTCAGTGCAGCTTCAACTTCTTTCAATACCATTGGTTCTTGAACATATGCCACCTCCTGAAATGAATGAAGATCAATCAGTTGTTTTTGGTACAGTGACTCTGCGTATTCCTTCCATCTTCTTTTGATGCTTCCTGCGTCATTCAATATTTTCCCCATAGAATCTTTCAATATCACAACTCAAGGCTTAAATTTTTGTTCAGTTCTTTCGGCTGGAGAAATGCTGAGCGTGTTCTTCCCTTTTGGTTTTCTAACTTCAAGTCTTTGCACATTTCATTATAGTAATTGAATTTGTTTTCTTGAGCTGCTCTTTGAAATCTTCTGTTCAGCTCTTTTCTTTTGTCATTTCTTCCATTTGCTTTAGCAACTCTTCACTCAAGGGCAAGTTTCAGAGTCTCCTCTGACATCCATTTTGGTCTTTTCTTTCTTTCTCATATTTTTAATGACATCTTGCTTTCATCATGGATAAGGCTCTCGAAATCATTCTACAATTCTTGTGGTTTCTGGTCATTGGTGTTCAGTCCATCAAATTTATTCTTTAGATGGTCTCTAAATTCAGAAGGGATATATTCAAGGTCATATTTTGGCTGTTGTGGATTTGTTTTAATTGTCTTCAACTTCAAATTGAAATTGCACATGAGCAGTTGAAGGTCTGTTCCACAATCAGCTTCTGGCCTTGTTTTGGCTGAAAATATTGAGTTTTTCCATCTCCTCTCACCACAGATGTAGTCAGTCTGACTCCTTTGTACTCCATCTGGCAAAGTCCATGTGTATAGCCACCATTTGTGTTGTTGAGAAAAGATATTGGCAATGAATAAGTCATTGGGCTTGTAAAATTATATCAAGCAATGTCCAACATTATTTCTGTAACCAACACCAAATTTTCCAACTACTGGTGATTCTTCTTTGTTTCCAACTTTTGCATTCCAATCACCAGTGTAAACAACACATCTTGATTGCATGTTCAGTAAATTTAAGACTACAGAAGTTGATAAAAATCTTCAATTTTCTCATCTTTGGCTTTGGTGGTTGTGCATAAATTTGAGTAATAGTAGTATTAATGGGTCTTCCTTCTAGTTGTATGGATATTATCTTATCACTGACAGCATTGTACTTCAGGACAGATCTTAAAACATCTTTTGTTATGATGAATGCCATGCCATTCCTCTTCAATTTTTCATTCCCAGCATAGTAGATCATATGGTTATCTGATTCAAAATGACCAAAACTGGTCCATTTCAGTTCACTAATGCCTAGGATATCAATCTTTATGCATTCCATTTCATTTTTGACAACTTCCAATTTTCCTAGATTCATTCTTCATACAATCCATGTTCTGATCATTAATGGATGTTTGTAGCTCTTTCTCTTCAATTTGAGTCATGCCATGTCAGCACAATGGAGGTCCTCAAAGATTTACTTTATCCATATCATTAATGTTGGTTCTAGTCTGATGGGTCAGCTCTTTCCCAGTCCTATTTTGAGTGCCTTCAGACCCAAGGGGCTCATCTTCCTCTACTGTGTTGAACAATGTTTCAAAGCCATTCATAAAGTTGCCCAGTGATTGAAAAATTTCTCTCAGAAAGATCAGCACAAGACCAGTCCCCATGAGGCAGAGGTTAAAGATGTCCCAAATGTCCAAACTACCGTACCACTCCATCATTTCAGACATTAACTCCGTCTTCTCCTCCCAGTAATTTTCCCAGTCTTAGGGTTCTGTATTTCACTGTAATGCCTCACAGAACTCACAGACACCCAAGGGTTAGTCTCACGTAGTAGTGGTGGAGGCTGGCAGGCTGGCGAGTTCCAGGTCCGTAAGTAAGTCTGGAGGATCCTCCCAACTCTCGGGGTTTGATGAACTTCGATCAGCAGATCAGATGATGGCTGCTGTCCCAAATCCAGAGGTGAGATGAGCATGATCCAAGACACAAAACTGGAGCAAGAGGAGGGCGAATCTTCCCAGGAGATTCATAGATATACCCTCAAGGAAGCTAAGGGTGGTGATTTGAATTATACCCTCCAGCAAGGCAGGACTCAAGATACATTCCACCTGTGTTGCCCCAACAGAAATAACCTAAATCCAATCACAGAGTCAATTGCCAGTCATTGTAGGGAATGACTACTACCAGCTGCCCAGCCAAGTTGATAACTGACCTTAACTACCACACCACCCCAAACAGGCATGGATAATGGGATTTACAAAACATCACAGAATGGAGGACAATGGCTAGAAGGGCCATATCAAGCAATTCACAGTGTTTCTCTGCTATTCATAAGGTTTTCTCTGACCAATTTTTGAGAAGTGGATGGCCTCCTAGTCTATATTATTCTGTAAGCTGCATTTAAGCCTGTGTACCATGTACAACTCTGCTGGCATCTGAAACACCAACGACACAGCCTCAAGCCTCATAGCAACATATAAGCTCCACAGTATGACAAACTGACAGACAAGTTTGTCTCCTTTAGCTATTGGAAACCTCTGTGCCCTCCCTTTACCTAATTCCTACCTGGAAACTGACACTTTGTGGTCCCTGGCCACTCTCTCCCTTTCCTGGCTCTAGGGGGCTTGGGGCCTAGCCTTGCCTCCCACCCCTTTACCTGGATATCCTGCCACTCCTGGGGTCCTCGGCTGCTCCTGCTCCTTTAGTCATAACCAAACACCTTGAAAGAATGAGTCACTGGGACTCAGGCTCAGGACCATAATTTCAGGTACATCAAGTTTAATTGGCAGAATATAGTCCACAAAGAAAATGTTCTATATCCTTCTTTGGTGTATAGCAACTGGGATCTTAAAAGCTTGTAATTGGCCATTTATAGTGAAACTATTGGTTTCTTCCCATCTGGAGCAAGAAGAGCAAAGAAAACAAAGATACATGGACACAATTAATTAATAATTATCATGGAAACACCCAGGACCTTGAGACCAGAAGAACTAGATGGTGTCTGCTTACCACTATTGACCACACTGAAAGGGATTACATAAGAAGGTTCTGGAATAAATGGGAGAAAAATGTGGATCAAAACTCAAAATCATAAAAAAGAGCAGACTCATTCTAAGACTCAGTTTATTAATCTGTAAAATAGGAAAATAATATTCTTCCCTTTATTGGTTTTTGTTTGGATTAAAACTCTATAAGCCTGTTACATAAAAAAAAAAAAAAACCTATCAAGGATTTTTAGATAGTGTAGTGTTTTTGTCACCACCCATCTGTCAGTTTGTTGTACTGTGGTAGTTTGTGTGTTGCTGTGATGGAGGGAGCTATGCCACCTGTATTTCAAATACTGGCAGGGACACCCATAGCAGACAGGTTTCAGTAAAGTTTCCAGACTAAGAAAAAGTAGGAAGAAAGGCCTGGCGATTTTTACTTAACTAAAAATTAGTTAATGAAAACCTTTTGGATCGCAACAGAACATTATCCAGCTTACTTGCTTTAGATGGATCAGTCACTGAAGAAAGTCTCTTATTCGGTGAGGTCAGGGGCAAGAAGTGTGTGAAAGACCCCTGGAGAGATGAATTGGCACAACAATGGGCTCAAACATGCTGGCAGTTGTGCAGATGCCACAGGACTGGGCAATGTTTTGTTCTGTTTTAAATAAAGTCATTATGAGTCAGAGTCAACTTTTTGGGAGCTAAAAGCAAAAACATAATGCTTTTAAAGTGATAGAGAATTTTGTTGTTGTGTGCCATTGAGTCAGACCCGACTCATAGTGACCCCCCTTGGGTTTCCGAGGCAGTATCACTACGGAAGTAGATTGGCCCATTTTCCTTCCGAGGAGTGGCTGGTGGGTTTGAACCGCCAGCCTTCTGGTTAGCAGTCAAGTGCCTTAGGCACTATAGAGAACTTAGATGTACATTAAATTCTCACTTGGTTCTCAAAAAAGCCTTGTGAAATATTTATATTTTTCAGGCTCTAAGGGGTTAAGTAACCTGAATAAGAGTCCATAGGCAGTTGATAGTATAGTTGGGATTTGAACCCAAGTTTTCTGACTCTTTTTGATGAGCAACTGCATTACTATAATGATCTCTACTAATGTAAATTATTATAAAATATCTATTTCATGGGATTTAAAGCTGTCTAAATTGTCACCAAAAAGTCAACTGCCCATTATTTAATTGCATTCAGTTAGCATCATTCTGGCTGTAATGAATTGAAGTATGGGACACGGGTGAAACTGCCTTCTTATTTCTTCAAGAGAAGAGAAGACTCTGAATACACAACTGTGAAAACTGCCTATTCAATCCAGCTCCAGCAGATTGATTTCACTCTATTTCAGAGTAAAGGGTTCCCAAAGAGGCTTGAAGTAGAATGAAGCAAAGAGAAATGGCCCTTTTGGAGAGAAGGCTTCCCTTTCCCTCTCTTGTTTCAAAATGTGTGAATAACCACTTGGGACCTACTCTGCACCCTCTGATTTCTCTCTTCCCTGCTCTATCCTGTTCTCCTTGATGACTGATGAGATTTAGAAACAGAGATGCAGGTAATAGTCTTTAAAAAAAAAATCTTATGTGGATAATCTTCTAGAAAAGTCTTTGGCAAAGACCTCTTTAAAATTCTAAAAGAAAACGTATTACTGAGATGACTAAGGTGCACTTGACTCAAGCAATGTTTTTTTTGTTTGTTTGTTTGTTTTCCCAATCTCCTCATATACATGTGAAAGTTGAAGAGTGAAAATGGAAGACAGAAGAATTGATCTATTCGAACTGTAGTGTTGGTGAAGAATACCGAATATGCTATGGATTGCCAGAAGAATGAACAAATTAGCCTTAGAAGAAAGAAAAGTAGAATGTGCCGTTTAAATGAGGATGGTGAAACTTTGACACACTTACTTTGGACATAGCATCAGGAAAGACCATTAGCTAGAAAAGGACATCATGTTTGGTAAAGTAGAGAGAGAGTGAAAACAAGAGAAGCCCTCTGGAAAATGGACTGACACAAAAGCTGAAACAATGGACTCATAAATAGCAACAATCATGAAGATGGCACAGGTCCTGGCAACACTTTGTTCTTTTAAGCATAAGGTCACCATGAGTCAGAGCTGACTCAATGGTAACTAACAACAAAACACAATGGTCACCCATCTTTTCTGGATCACTACAAAAATTTTTGGAGGGTTTCATGAAAGGTTCTGTTTGTTCCAGAGTGAGCTTCACTATAGGAAGAATAACTAGAAGTGCTGCTGTTGTTTTTGTTATGTGCTGTCTAGTTGTCTCTGACTTCTTGGATTTCTGAAGTGGTGTCACTATGGAAGTAAATCGCCCAGTCTTCCTTCTGAGGAGTGGCTGATGGGTTTGAACCACCAACATTCTGGTTAGCAGTCAAGTGCCTTAGGCATTACACCACCAGAGCTCCCATTAGAAGTGTTAATGTTTTAAAAAAAGCATAAAAGAAGCTCACTAAGATGGGATGGGAGCTCTGGTAGCATAGTGGCTAAGGCACTTGACTGCTAACCAGAAGGCTGGCGGTTCAAACCCACCAGCCACTCCTCGGAAGGAAGGTTGGGCAATCCTACTTCCGTAGTGATACTGCCTCGGAAACCCAAGGAGGGGTCGCTATGAGTCAGGGCTGACTCGACGGCACATAACAACAACAACAACAAGATGGGATACTTTCATTTTGGATTTTTGAAAATGTGTGAGCATTGCATGCAAAGATCTTGCAGATCTTACCACAAGATTGGCTTGGCATGCTTTAAGATGTTCTCAAGGGATTTAAGGATTGCTGCATTTGTATGTTCCCCTTTCATGTTTCCAGCCTGATGATTGAGAAAAATTGTTTTTGGGGTAAAAAAAAATCTTCCATTTAGCAATTCCACCAAATTAGGGATGTTGTTGTTGTTGTTATCTGCCGTTGAGTTGGAACCAACTCATAGCGACCCCTCCTTGGGTTTCCAAGGCAGTATCACTACGGAAGTAGATTGCCCCATCTTCCTTCTGAGGAGTGACTGATGGGTTTGAACCGCCAGCCCTCTGGTTAGCAGTCAAGTGCCTTAGGCACGAGATAGAAAATAGTATTTTGGATGTAGTTGATCCCTATTTTTTAGAATTTATAGAGAATAAGAGAATTCTTATTTATTTCAAAAAATATATATATTTAAATGGAAATACCTATGTTATTTAAAAGGAGCACTGGTAGCACAGTGCCTAAGGCACTTGACTGCTAACCAGAAGGCTGGAGGTTCAAACCCGCCAGCCATGCCTCGGAAGGAAAATTGGGCAATCTACTTCCATAGTGATATTGCCTTGGAAACCCAAGGAGGGGTCACTATGAGTCAGGTCTGACTCAATGGCACATAACAACAACAACAGCAACATATTAAAGAACCCAGGGAAACACACAACACAGGGGAATTTATCTTCTAGTTGCTGACAACCTAATGTGTGTTTACTCTCCTATCATAGACTTAGAATAATGAATCCAGAGCTGAAAAGGCTACTAATTTCTTCTTGGAGATCATCTTGTTATGAAAAAAGTAGTTCTTCTTTCTAAAAGGACAGTTATCAGGACATTTTGAATATTCCCTTTTGTAATGACCCAGTCATCAAAATATCCATGACCAATTACTGGATATTTTTGTTAGACCAGGAGTAGATGCTCCATTTTTTCTCTAATATCAAAACCTTTTGGCAAGGAAGAGTGCAAGTCTTTGGCTCCCTTGATTTCTGTTTCAAAGATTTTATAACATATCTGATAGGCTGAAGTCCCCCAAAAGATGCCAGCTGTCAGAAAATGAGCATATTGGTCCCTGATGGGTAATTATCATAAAAGCCAGGGTACTTTTGACTGGTGACATTGGCTTAACAGTAGGCACACATATTGTCACAACACTCACTGGTTCCAGACTAAGGCCTAAATGTGTTGCTGCTCTCTAGAATAATAACTACACTTTTGGAATTATTTTCGCATACGTTTGCTATAATATTAGGAGTCCAGGTTTACTTTTCGAGTGTCAACCATAGAAAGTATAGAAGACAGGATATTTGGATAGACCTGCCAGACAATCCTTATTTTATTTATTTGTTTGTTTATTATCAGTGAGGCCATTGTAAGCAGTTCAGACACCTTTATAGTTGGCAAATTCCCTCATGGTGTTAGGATCTATCATGGGAGGGAGGGAAATTTTTTTCCTTTATTTCAACTTGTGGAGTAAGGCCCAGGGGTCATAATTTGAACAAATAAGAAATTTTATGTTGCATCTTAAGGCAGTGGGGCATACCAGTTTTCCTTGACTATGGAGTAGCCAGATTTCTCAAAGTCATATTTAATCAAGAGAGAGCAACACACTCTCTAACAACCCTTTCAACATCTTTTCCTTTGCAAAGTTTTCTAACAGCAGTAGCTTTCAAATACTTAATGACACACAAATATTATTGATGTGCTAGGCACAGGTGTGTTTGAGATCCTTCAATACATTAAAACAAACAAACAAACTAGTCCTGCCTTTATGGAGCTTACATTCTACTGAGGGATAATAGTAAATAATGAACTATTATAGTAAATGGTAATAAATCAACATAATAAATTACAATAAATTAACATAATAACATAGTGAGCATAATAAAATAATAGTAAAAAATTAATAAGTAAATCATATACTGTTAGTCCCTGACTTATAATGGGGTTGCATTCCAACAACTCCTTCATAAGTTGGTTCTGACATAAGTCAAATACCTAATTTTAAGTTTTTTTAAAAAATTTTCACTTTTATTGTCTTTTATTATCAGTATTTTTATAAATCAAATGTTTGTCTTTGAGAGTTGGAAACATTTATATAAATTTACAGATATGTTTTAAGATATAACATCCATAAAAAGTACACAATTCATAAAAATTTACTCTAGCAATTTGCCTGTCGGCTTTAACAAAGCAGTCAGCATTTGGGTCTATGTTTTCAAGCAACTGAAGCCCCTGATTTAGTTTAGCAAAAACTCTAGCTAATCCTTTCACTCTAAAATTTTTTGACAGTTCTCTCCTTCTCCTTCCTAATTATTTCTTTCCTCTTCAGTATTTCTTTCCTCTTCAAAATCCATTAAGCCTTGATCTGTCACTTCTCCTTCTTCATGATCTATGAACTGTTCCATACCAATGGTGTCAAGTTCTAAATTCAGAGTTCTTGCCATATGAATGATCTTTCTACTAATTTCTTCCATCATATATTATCCTGATCAAATGCTTGGAGCATGTTCACAAACACATAACTCAGCATTTTTTTCCATACCCCCTGAATATGCTTTCCTGTAAATTCCTCCCATGAAAATGTACTTATGATGAGATGTAAGGGGGAAAAAAAGGATGTTTATGTTTTGTTGTAACTTGAATATATCATAAGTTGGGGATGACTGGTCATGTATTAGAAGGTGGCAGATGCTATAGAAAACTAATACAGCATAGCTAAGGGGATAAGGAACAAATCATGGTGTAGCAGGGGAGTGGCATATTGCAATTTTAAAATAGAGTAGATCTCTATGATAGTTGGAGCTGTGTATCAACTTGGCTGGTAAACAATTCTGTGTGGTTTAAGTTGTGATGTAGGTTATTCCCATGATAGGATTGGATGTATATGTTTTGAGCAGTCAATCCATTGAAAAGGAATTTCCCTAGGCATCTGGACCATTTCCAATATATTAATGGACATCCTGGGAAAAGAGACACTATTCTGTGGATCTGGATTCTGTTGTGCTGCCCACAACTGTCCATGAGCGAACAATCCACCATTCAGCCTGGAGATCTTGGATTCATCATTCGTTTGAGTCAACAGCCAGTATACTGCCTGCCAACCTTGAACTCATCAGCCCCTGCAGCTGCATGAGTCAGGAAAAGCCTCCAACTTGATATTTGATGCAAGAACTTGGGAATTGCCAGCTTCTGTAAGTGTGTAAGCCATTTTCCTAAAATAAATTTCTCTTTCTTTATATGTATACATAAGCGTTTGGACAATCCTACTTCCGTAGTGATACTGCCTTGGAAACCCAAGGAGGGGTCGCTATGAGTCAGGTTTGACTCGATGGCACATAACAACAACAACAACAAAGCAGTGCTGGTTTTGCTTCTCTAGAGAACTGAGCCTAACACAATCTCACTGAGCAAATACTAGCAGAAGATGAGTACCAAGTGTGGTAAGGGTGCTTTGGCAAAGGAAATGGCCTTTGCAATGGTCCTCAAGTGGGAGATGTGAAGCACATATAATGAACAGTAAGGTAGCCTAAGCAAAGAAAAGGATTCAGGAGATGGATCAGGGAAGTAAATGGAGGGTGAGGGTAGGTGGTTAGACAATGTAAAGCCTTGTCAATTATTGTAACACTATAGATCTTTCTCTAAGTGAAAAAGCCACTAGAGGATTTTGATCAGAGTAGTGACATGTTTTAATAA
Organism: Orycteropus afer afer; assembly: GCF_000298275.1. Classification (NCBI taxonomy): domain Eukaryota; kingdom Metazoa; phylum Chordata; class Mammalia; order Tubulidentata; family Orycteropodidae; genus Orycteropus; species Orycteropus afer. The sequence continues at coordinate 4,919,224 of NW_006921726.1, forward strand.
TGCCATCATTCTGACTTCATGTTTTGTCTGTCAGTATGTCACACTGTGGTGCCTTGCTTGTTGCTATGAGATTGGAGGCTATACCACCAATATTTCAAATAATAGCACAGTTAACCATGGTAGACACGTTTCAACAGAGCTTCCAGATCAAGACAGACTAGGAAGAAGGATGGGGCCACTCACTTCTGAAAAAATTGGCCACTGAACACCTTATGAATAGCAGTGAAACACTGATATATTGCTAGAAAACTTTATGAAGAGCTGTGAAACATTGTCTGATATAGTGCCAGAAAATAAGCCCCTCAGGTTAGAAGACATCCAAAAATGACTGGGAAGAGCTGCCTTCTCAAAGTAGAGTCAACCTTAATGATGTGAATGGAGGAAAGCTTTTGGGACCTTCATTTGCTGATGGGGCATGACTCACAATGAGGAAAAACAGCTGCAAAGATTAATCAATAATTGGAACATGGAATGCACAAAGTATGAATCCAGGAAAATTGGAAGTTGTCAAAAATGAAATGAAATGCATTAAGATCGATATCCTAAGCATTAGTGAGCTGAAATGGACTGGCATTGGCCATTATGAATCAGACAATCACATGATCTACAATTCCAGGAATGACAAATTGAAGAGGAATGGCCTTGCATACATTGTCTAAAAGAACATTTCAAGATCCGTCCTGAAGTACAAGTACAATGCTGTCAGTGATAGGATGATATCCAGATGCCTAGAAGGAAGACAAGTTAAAACTACCATGATTCAAATTTATGCACCAATCACTAAAGTCAAAGAAGATTTTGAAGATTTTTACCAACTTCTACAGTCTGAAATTGCTCAAACATTCAATCAAGGTGCATTGATAATTATTGGTGATTGGAATGTGAAAGTTGGAAACAAAGAAGAATCATCTGTAGTTGGAAACTATGTCCTTGGTGATAGAAAAGATGCTGGAGAGCTCATGATAGAATTTTGCAAGATCAATGACTTAATCATTGCAAGTACCTTTTTTCAGCAATATAAATGGTGGCTATGCATGTGGACCTCACCAGATGGAATACACAGGAATCAGATCCACAATATCTGTGGAAAGAGGCAATGGATAGACTCAATATCTTCAGCAAAAACAAGACAAGGAGCTGACTATGGAACAGACTATCAACTGCTCATATGCAAGTTCAAGTTAAAGTTGAAGAAAAATAAGTCCATGACAGCCAAAATATGACCTTGAATTTAGAGACCATCTGAAGAATAGATTTAATGCATTGAATACCAGTGACCAAAGACCAGACAAATTTTGGAATGACATCAAGAAGATCAAACACAAAGAATGCAAACATTCATTAGAAAGACAGGAAAGGAATAAAAGACCAAAATGGATCTTTTTTAGTTTTTTTTTTTTAATTATTTTTTTTTTATTAGGATTTGGGTGAAGATTTACAGAGTAAATTCACTTTTCATACAGCAGTTCACATATACTTTGTCTCATGTCATTG
>NW_006921726.1:4924257-4931602 GCF_000298275.1 Orycteropus afer afer
TTATGCTTGCTTCATAAAATGAGTTAGGGAGGATTCCATCCTTTTCTATGTTTTGGAATACTTTGAGTAGAATCGGTATCACTTCTTTTCTGAATGTTTTATAGAATTCTCCAGTGAAACCGTCTGGGCCAGGACTGACCAAAATGGATCTTAGAAGAGACTCTGAAACTTTCTCTAGAAGGGTGAGTAGGTAAAATGAGTGGAATAAAGGTTGAAATAAAAGAACTGAACAGAAGATTTCAAAGAGCAGCTTGAGAGTACAGTTTGAAAGCCAAAATACAGTATTATAATAAAATGTGCAAAGATCTAGAGTTAGAAAATCAAAAGGAAGAACATGTTCAGCATTTCTTAAGCTGAAAGACTAGAAGAAAAATATTCAAGCCTGGACTTGCAATATTGAAGGATTCTATGGGCAAAATATTGAACAATGCAGGAAGCATTAAAAGAGGATGGAAGGAACACATAGTGTCACTGTGTCAAAAAGAACTGTTCAACACCCAATGATTTCAGGAGGTAACATATGATCAAGAATCAATGGTATTGAAGGATGAAGTTTAAGCTGCACTGAAGGAACTGGTGATAAACAAGGCTCCAGGATTTGAAGAAATACCCGTTGAGATGTTTCAACACCTACGGAAGCAGCAGTCAGGAAATCAGACATCATATTGCACTGGGAAAATCTGCAGCAAAAGACCTCTTTAATGCTTTAAGAAGCAAAGTTGTCACTTTGAAGACTAAGGTGCATCTGACCCAAGCCATAGGATTTTCAATCACCTCATCTGCATGTAAAACCTGGACAATGAATAAGGAAGACCGAAGAAGAGTTGATGCCTTTGAATTGTGGTGTTGACAAAGAATACTGAAAATACCATGGGCTGCCAGAAGAATGAACAAATCTATCCTGAAAGAAATGCAACTGGAATTCTCTTTGGAAGAGAGAATGGCCAGATTTTGTCTCATGTACTTTGGTCATGTTGTCAGAAAGGATCATTCCCTAGAACAGGATATCATGCTTCATAAAGTAAAGGGTCAGATAAGAAGGGGAAGACCCTCAATGAGATGGGTTGACACAATGGTTGCAGTGATGGAGTCAAGCATTGCAAAGATTGTGACAATGGCACACAACTGGGCAGTATTTTGTTCTGATGTACATAACATTGCTATAAGTCAGAGCTGACTTGATAGCACCTAACAACAACAATAACATCACTCTGACTACTGTGCTGAGATGTGATTGTGGAAGAGGGATGTAAGGGTGAAAATCAATAGGGAACCATTTCAGGACTCCACATGAGAGATGGTGGTGTCCTGGGTCTGGTGGTGGCAATGGGATAGTGAGAAAGAGTCTGAACCACAGGATATGTGACATGAGGAATCAATGCCTGACTTTTCCCTCAGACCTTATCCTGTGCTACAGATGACTGCAGCTTTACACACCTGCATCATTGTGTCTGAGGGCTTTTTCTAAGGAACTAAGAATGCCACCTTACCCAGGGCTTCACCAGTGCCACCACCCAAGGGCCCTTGATTTACTGTCATCCATCAAAACAAAACAAAACAAAAATCAACTTCAAGTCGATTTCAACTCACAGCTAACTTATGGGACAGAGTAGAATTCCCCACAAGATTTCCAAGGCTGTAATCTTTTTAATTTGTTTACTTTTATTGTGGTAAAAACATACACAACAAGACATTTGCCAACATAACAATTTTCAAGGCTATAATCTTTCACAGAAGCAGAATGACACATCTTTATCCTGTGAAGCAGTTGGTAGCTTTGAACTGCCAACCTTTCAGTTAGCAGCAGAGTACTTAACCACTGTACGATTTACTATCATGTTGTTGTTGTTGTTGTCATGTGCCGTTGAGTCGGACCCCAGTCATAGTGACCCCTCCTTGGTTTTCCGAGGCAGTATCACTATGGAAGTAGATTGCTCAACCTTACTATCATGGGACCCATATAATATTGCTTCAGAGTAATAGGCCTGCTTTATAGAGAAAGGGAAGCAAGGTGGGAACATGGCTGTGGAATCACACACCATCATCTGCCTGATGGTGCAGTGTGGCAACCTTCAAAAAGCACAAACAGTCTTCAGCTTGAAGATGATACTCTATGGAGTAGGGAGCTCTGACCTTCAAGACATAAAATTGACTTATTTGTACCTCAATTGTGGGCTCTATATCAAGAGCATCCATAACACTTGGGAACTTGTAAGTAATGCAAAGTCTTGGGCTTTACCTCTAACTTTCTGAATCAGAAGCTCTGCAGTGAAGCCCAAGAATTTATCTTTTCACAAACTTTCTAAGTGATTCTGATACTTGCTGACTTATGAGAAGCACTGCATTATATGACACCATATCCACTGTACAGTTGTACCCACTATGTGGAATAAACCAGTTGATGTCAAATCTATCCCAACTCATGACAATCCCATATGTGTGAGAGTAGAACTATGTTCCATAGGGTTTTCAATGGCTGATTTTTTCAGAAGTATATTGCCAGATCTTTCTTCCAAGCCATCTCTGGGTGTCAAACCTCCAACCTTTCAGTCAGTTGCCAAGAGTGTTAAGATTTTTCACTAAGGACTCAATAAGTGGAATACATAGAACCAAGAGACAAAACATGGAAGTAGAAGGGCTTCTCTCACTATTACTCCAAATAATCTACTTGGAAATTTGAACTTCTTGACCCTGCAACTTAAGGTTCTGCTGAAATAGAGATCCTCATTCCGAGGGGAGAGATGTTTAGACCAAGGTGTTCATGGAAGAGTCCCAGTAAATCTAAAGCTACAGCTACCACCTGGTGATCTTGGCTTTGTAGGCCAGTAGTTCAGCAGGCAAAGACAGGAGTTACTATACTGGCAAGAGCAATTGTCCCTAATTATTTTGAGGAAAGAGAGTTTTTCTTACAAAATGAGGACAGGAGCTCAGGAACTCTGGAACTCAGGGGGACTAACAGCAACCATAGGCTGACAGGCAATGTGTCAAGAAGCTCAGACACAATTAGGGGAGAAGGACTGGATGACTCCCACTCCACCAAGTAAACATATGCCTTGAACCAGTAGAAATACTGGTTAAAAGTGAGGAGGGAAATGATGCTTATCATTTGTAGCCTCAGTCTCAACTAGAGCAATGGAGCAGCTTGTCCCTGTCATCCTGCTCTCTTTTGTTTGTTTTGGTAAAGAAATCAAGACAGAGTGAAGTATGACATGAAGTATGAGTAGATCTGAGTAGTGTCATGTTTGAACCCTAAACAGACAGTGTCAGTGAGCCACACACACAACACTTGGGCTCTACTGCTTCAGTGTGCTCTTCGTGACTTCTAATTACAAGTATCTGTAATTCTGCACCTAAGATCTTTTTCTGAAACTATAGCAGCCTGCTCTTCTGTATTTGGGGCAGATGGAAGTACTGGGCAATTAACATTCTCCAGCAGCCTTTTCCAAACAGTAATCAATAGAGTTAATGTATGAATACCACCCCTTGGGTGGGAAAATATTTTACACTTCTTCTCAGTTTCCCCATGGAATTAAACTCTAGTTACCCATGAAGGTAGCTGGATTGAGGTGCCTGTGTCAGCCAGAGTCAAATCAAGAGACAGAACCACCCAGTAATTAGAGCATACTCACTACCATAGAGTCGATTAGACTCATAGTGACCCCTCTTTGGGTTTGCAAGGTAGTATCTGTACAGAAGTAGATTGACCAGTCTTCCTTCCAAGGAGTGGCTGGTGGATTTGAACCACCAGCCTTCTGATTAGCAGTCAAATGTCTTAAGCACTATGCCACCAGAGCTCCCAATTAGAGTATGAAAGGTTTAATATAAGTAATTATTAGCTGTAACAGCTTTGGAGTGATGAGGAATTGACTAGTAAAATGTAAAGAGAGCTCTAAGGAATATAGAAATAACAGATATAAGGAACAGTCACTACTTCTGGGGCTGAGGCAGAGCACCCAAGGAAGGGGTAAAAAAGAAAAATGAAATGTGGACTATGAACCAATCCAAACTCTAAGGTTTAGATTAAGACTTCATTGGAGAGGGTACTTCCATGACTGTCAGATGGTGAAGCAGTTCCTGAGGTGCTGTGCCATGAAACTTTCTCACAATTCACCCATGTAGGGTTTGAGGGGAAGCTGTCTAAGAGAGGTTCCATTCCTCAAGTGTCACTGCAAGATTCTCTGAGGGGGTTCCCAGGGAAAGTCATAGGGAGTTGCCTCAAGTAAACTCCAAAGCTGCCCAAGGGAGTGACAGTGGAAACTGATGACTGCTGAGTATTCCTGGCCAAGCAGGAGCTGGACACTAGAGAAGCTGTCTGGTTCTGGGGTAGCTGGAGTTGCTGCAGTAGTATAGGAAGAAAGGGGCAAAAAAAAAAAAAAAAGGGGCATCAATATTAGGAAGCAAAACCTCTTCCTCCTCTGTTGTCTCTCTACAATGCCCTCTATGGAAAAATAAATAAATAAATAAACATTGTGCCAGCTGGCAAAGGAAAAATATTTATAATACCCTTCAACATTATTGCAGAGCAGTCAATGAAGGGTGATATTAGAACCAAGATATAATAAATTGATAAGATGGTATCTAATATTGATAGTCTTCCTTTTCCTATTTTATCCCTCCTATTCATCTGACATTTTTTCCTAATTTTAACTAAACTATTTCCACTTGACCCCTTTTTCATTGACCCTCCACTTTACCAAGCATGATATCCTTCTCCAGGGAATGGTTCCTTCTGTGACAACATGATCAAATCACGTGAGATGAAATCTGGCCATTCTTACTTCCAAGGAGCATTATGGCTGCACTTCCTCCAGGACAGATTTGTTAGTCCTTTTAGCAGACCATGGTACTCTTAGCATTCTTCTCCAACACCACAACTCAAAAGCATCAACTTTTCTTCGATCTTCCTTATTCATTGTCCAGTTCTCACATGCATAAAATGCAATTGAAAATACCATGGCTTGGGTCAGGGGCACCTTAGTCTTCAAGGAGACATCTTTGCTCTTCTTCACTTGAAACAAGTCTTTTGCAGCAGATTTACCCAATGCAATATGTGATCTGATGTCTTGACTGCTACTTCCATTGGTGTTGATTGTAGAGCCAAGTAATATGAAATCCTTGACAACTTCAAACTTTTCTCCATCCACCATGAAGGTGTTTATTGGACCAGTTGGGAGGATTTTTTTTTTTTTCTTTATATTGAGGTGTAATACATACTGCAGACTGTAGTCTTTAATCAACATCAGCAAGTGCTTCAAGTCATCCTCACTTTTAGCAAGCAAAGTTGTGTCATCTGTGTATCGCAGGTTGTTAATGAGTCTTCTTCCAATCCTGATGCCATGTTCTTCTTCATATAATCCAGCTTCTTGGATTATTTGTTCAGCATACAAATTGAATAAGTATGGTGAAAGGATATAACCTTGACACATTCCCTTCTTGATTTTGAACAATGCAATATCCCCTTGCTCTGCTCAAACAACAGCCTCCTGATCTATGTATAGGTTCCTCATGAGTACAATCAAGTGTTGTGCAACTTCCATTCTTCCCAGTGTTATCCATGATTTTTCAGAAGGGTTAGGAACAACTAAAGGAGACAAACTTGTCTGTCAGTTTGTCATCCTGTGGTAGTTTACATGTTGCTGTGAAGCTGGAGGCTATGTCATCGGTATTGCAAAATGTCAGCAGTGTTACCCATGGTGGACAGTCTTCAGAGGAGCATCCATGCTAAGACAGGCATGGAAAAAGGAAGAGGCCATTCATTTTTCAAACAATTGGCCAGTGAAAAACCTTATAAATAGCAGTGAAACACTGTCTGATGTATTACCGGAACTAGGGAGGGTGGTTGAACTCCTGAAACTATCGCCCTGAGATAATCTTTAAACTTTAAGCCAAAAGTATCCTCTGAAGGACATCAAGTTCAATGGTCATAAATTACCACACAAAGACATTGCTCTACATACTATTTTGGCGAGTAGCAACTGGGGTCTTAAAAGCTTTCAAATGGCCACTTAGACGCCATGATGGGTGTCTCCTCATCCTGAACAAAGAAGAATGAAGAAAATCAAAGATACATGGAAACAATTAGTCCAACAGATTAGTAGACCATGTGATGCTATGCCTATATGACCATGAGACCAGAAAAACTAGATGGTGCCTGGCTACCACTGTCAACCACTTGGAGGGTGGTCAGTGCAGGAGATCCTGGAATGAGTGGGAGAACAATGTGGAACAAAACTCAAATTCATAAAAAAAAAAAAAGGCCCGGTTTGCTGGTCTGATAGAGCCTGGTGAGATCCCTGAGACTACAGACCCTAGTTACCTTTCAGGTATGGAACTGAACTCATTCCTGTGGCTTCCAGGCAAAAAATAGACAGACATAAAGGGTGATCATATATGTCAGGTATATACACTCCTTGGAGCAATCAATCAGGGGAGAACAGAACAGTAGTGTTGCTCAGGGAGACTGCTTTGGGTATGGGAGTGCAAGGGAGCAAAAGACACAGGGAAGAGGTATTATAGCGAGGAAGTGGGAAGAGAGATATTACATTATGGAAAATTGCAGTCAATGTCATGAAACAAAATGTGTATGGAAAATGAATTTGCTATGTAAACTTTCACCCAAATCACAATAAAAATTAAAAAAAAACAAAAACTATTTTCACTTGGATTTTGACACAGAGTTTGCTTTTGGGATAAACCAAACTATGTTTTGAAAATAGAGCCAACAAAATTTTCTTGAGAATTCAGGATATGAGCATTTGATAAAATCCAACACCCATTCCTGATCAAAACTCACAGAAAAATAGGAATAGAAGGGACATTCCTCAACATAATAAAGGGCATCTATGAAAATCCAACAGCCAATATTATTCTCAATGGAGAGAGACTGAAACCATTCTCCTTGAGAACAGGAACCAAACAAGGATGTCCACTGTCACCACTTCTATTCAACATTGTACTGAAAGTCCTCGCCAGGGCCACAAGGCAAGAAAGGAAAATCAAAGGCATCCAAATTGATAAGGAAGAAATCAAACTATCCCTATTTGCTGATGATATGATCTGATACCTAGAAAACCCAAGAGACTAGTCAAAAATCTACCAGAACTAATGGAGAGATTTAGCACTGTGCCAGGATATAAGATCAACATCCCAAAATCAGTTGGATTCCTTTACACCAGCAAAGAGATTGCTGAAAAAGAAATAAGGAAATCAATAACGTTTACAATAGCTACCAAAAAAATGAAATACTTGGGAATAAATCTTATCAGGGACACAAAAGACCTCTACAAAGAAAACTATAAAAGATTATTCAAGAAACCATAAGAGATCTACATAAATGGAAGAACAT
>NW_006921726.1:4932327-4937211 GCF_000298275.1 Orycteropus afer afer
CATATGAAGAAATGCTCACGATCATTAGCTATTAGAGAGATGCAAATCAAAACAACAATGAGATACCATCTTGCAACAGCACTAGTAGCAAAGTTCAACAAGACAGAAAATAACAAATGCTGGTGAGGTTGTGGAGAGATTGGGACTCTCACACACTGCTGGTGGGACTATAAAATGGTACAACAATTGTGGAAAGCAGTATGGTGATTCCTTCAAAAGTTGGAATTAGAAATAGCATTTGACCCAGCCATTCCATTACTAAGTATATACCCTAAAGAAGTGAGAGACATGACAAGAACAGATATAAGCACACCCATGTTCATCACAGCACTATTTACAATAGCCAAAATATGGAAACAACCTAGGTGTCCATCAACTGAGGAATGGATAACCAATCTATGGTACATACACACAATGGAATACTATACAACGCTAAAGAATAATGTAGATTTGCAAAACACCACATAACGTGGATGAACTTGGAGGATATTATGCTGAGTGAAATAAGTCAGTCACAAAAGGACAAATATTGTATTAGTCCGTTATTGTAAAAGTCAAGGAAAGGTTTATCTATGGAAGGAAATTTTCTTTGTTGGTTACCAGGGGTGGGAGGGAATGCTGTTAGACAGATAGATATAAGTATTGATTTGGGTGAACGGAAGTGCAATGTACCAAATGTGAGTGACCAATATGGTGGCATTGAGGAAGAGAAAGACATAGGGAGGTACATGGAAAGTACGGACATCAAAGATGAACCCTTTTGCATATACAGTACTTTATTGTCAGTGAAGGCAAACATGGGTATACAGGTGGATAAATGGGTGGAAATGCTGAACTATTAGGTATGTCTATGAAATGGGGAGTGTATCCAAGAACATGTGTAGTGCTGGCAGACAATGGTCCTATAAGTTTATGTGAATGATCAGAATTCCCAGGTGTATAGTAGAGCTGACAAGGGACAAGGTTGTGGTGACTGCTTGGTCACAGCCAGCTACCCAGAGGAATTGAGTAGTTGAACCTGTGGGCTTGGAACCATAGTCGCAAGGGACATCAAGCTCAACTGGCATAACATACTACACAAAACATTGTTCCACCTCCTACTTCAGCGAGTAGTGACTGGGATCTTAAAAACTAGCAAGCTGCTATCTAGATGCAACGATGGGTCTCTCCTCGTCCAAAGCAAAGAAGAATGAAGATAACCAAAAATTCATGGAAACAGTTTGTCCTACCGACTGGTACACCATGTGATCTGCAGCCTATATGACTATGAGACCAGAAGAACTAGATGGCGCCCAGCTACCATTGTCATCCACTTGGAAGGGGATCTATGTATGAGATCCTTGATAGAGAGGGAGAATAATATGGAACAAAACTCAAAATCATTTGAAGAAAAAAAAAGGGGGGACAGGTTTGCTGTTCCAATAGAGCCTGGTGGAACCACTGAGACTATGGACCCTAGCTGCCCTTCAGATCTGGAATTGAACCCACACCTGTGGTTTCCAGCCAAACAAAAGACAGGCGTGTGAGTTGAACATTTACCTGAGGTAGATACACTCCTTGGAGAGAACAATCATGGGAGAAAGAAGGGCTGCTTATGCACAGGGAGACAGCTCAGGGGGCAGGAGTGTGTATGGAGGGATGGACACTGGGAAGAGGTAACTATGGGGAGGAAGTGGGAGAAGAGCTGTTGCATTGTGGTAAATTGTGGTCAATGTCATGAGACAAAGTGTATGTGAACTACTGTATGGAAAGTGAATTTTCTCTGTAAATTTTCACCCAAATCACAATAATAAAAAAAAAGTAAAAAAGAAAAGAATGCAGTATATGAGAAAATAGAGGAATCAAGGATGGCTGCAATGTTTGTAGACTTAATGACTGGGAGAATGGAGCCAACATCTATTGAGAAGTGAAGACTGATGGAGTAAAGTGGGTTTTGTGGAGGGAAATCAGAAAATTAGTTTTGAATATGTAAATATGTTACCTCTTAGATGTTGTTAGACGTCTAACAGGACAGGTAGATTTGTAGTTATCATTGTTAGTTGCCATGGTATTGGCTCACTCATTACAATATTATGTATAACACAGTGAAATGCTGCCCAGATCTGCATCATCTTCCTAGTTACTGATATATTAGAATCCATTTTTGTGGCTATTGTGTCAATCCATCTCATTGATTGTTTCCCTCATTTTTGCTGAGCCTCTACTTCACCAAACATGATTCTTTTTCTACGGATCTAGTCATTCCTGAGGAAATAACCAAAGTAAATGAGTCAGTCTTCCCTTTCTTGCTTCTCAGGAACATTCTGATTGTGTTTTTTCTCAAAATGATTTCTTAAGTTTTCTATCAGTATATTCAGTATTCTTGACTAACACCACAGTTCAAACACATCAATTCTTCTCTCTTCTTTTGTCATTGTCCAACATAAGCATGTCTATGAAGCTACTGAAACATGGCTTGGATCAGACACAACTTAGTGATCAAAGTGACATCTTTGCTTTTTAAAATTTAAAGAGGTCTTTTGCAGTAGATTTTCTCAATGCAGTACACTGTCTGATTTCCTGAATGTTCCTTCTCTGGGTATTGATTGCTGATCGAAGTAGAATGAAATTTTTTACTTCATTTTTTTTTTTCCATTTATTATGAAGGTTTTTTCTTCTTATAGTCCAACTTCTGAGATTCTTTGTTCAGCACACAGACTGGATAAAAAAGGTGAAAGAAGACAACCCTGCTGCACATCACTTCAATTTTGAACCAAGCAGTATCCCATTGTTCTGTTTGAGTGATTACGATTGATAAATGTATATATTCAGCATGAACATAATTAAGTGTTATGGAATTCCTATTTGTAATTTTATCCATAATTGGTTATGATCCACACAGATGTAGATTTAGCTGCTAGATGTTGTCTGGAGTTTGAAGCAGAAATCTGTGATGGAAAAAAAAAAAAAATGTTAAGAATTACTATCATAATGGTGGTATAGGAAGAGATCACCATGGGAGTGACCAAGTAACTTCCTGGAGGCATTATAATTGTAAAAGTTCTGGTAGTAAAGAAGAATAAACAAAGGAAACTGAAGAGGAACATCAGTGAAATAGGAGAAAAAAGTAAGAGAGTATTATGTCTTGGAAGACAAGTGGTCTCAAAGAATAATTTTCAGACAAGCAGGATCAGCAATTCCTGGTAATGTACATTTTTCCTTGTGTGTCTGTAGATTCATATCTTTTATGAGTCTATAAAATTCTCAGTCATCATGTCTTGAAATATAGCCTCTTCCCTGTTCTCTCTGAGATTACTAACTCTAACCAGATTTGAAGTAACAAGAGATTGACTAATAAAGAGAGCTTAAAGGAATACAGTATTAGCAGATAAAGGAACACCACTGCTTTTTCTTATGATAGGATTAAATGATGTTAGACTTTCCATTCTGTCTTCTATGTGTCTTAATTTTCCTTTCATTATACAGATGCTTATTTCTCTATGATATACCATGGATATATATATATTTTTTTTTTCCCCAGATCTATTTTCTAGTCACTAGTCTACTCTTTTATTCAGCATTGATTTTTTTTTAATTTAAATGATCAAATTTATCTTATTTTTCAGTTATTTTTTTTCTCAAGTTTCAGCTGCCTTGTCATTTTTGTTAGTTTCTTATTTATCACTTTCTAAATTCCAACTTTTAAGATTTCAGACATAATTATAAACTTTATAAGACTGATATCTGAAGCCCTTGCAGGTCTAAAATATCATTTGTTGTTTTTGATACTCACTCATAGTGGCCTCTTTCTTCACATGCTTGGTAATTGTTATTTTAGTTCCTCTTTGGTAGAATTTAATCAGTAAAATAAACCTAGTATGTCAGGTTCCTCTGCTTTCCTAAAAAGATGATTTGTGCTTTTGAACACTACTAATTCTGATTTCCCTGGCTGTATATTATGCATATCCAAATAAGAAAAAGCAGTTGCAAATTCTTCTTATTATTTTTTCCCCATATGGAACTCTAGTGACATAGTGCCTAAGGCATTTGACTACTAAACAGAAGGTTGGGAGTTCTGGTAAGATGGCAGAATAGGCAGAAAGACTGTATAGACACAGACCCTCTTCAACAAAGAAAAGGGAAACTGATTAACACAAATACAGAAGATAATCCTGGACCCCTGAGCATTGAAGGGAAGGATATAGAAGTGGACTAAACTCCAACCAGTAGAAGAATTTGCATGAAAACACCAAAAAAGGAGATATACGGAGCTGCAGTCTGGCAGTGATCTGGAAGGCGTAGACAACTTGGATATTGCTGAGTGGTGGTAGGACCTAAAAATTAACCTAAAAATAGGTCCTGCTAGCCAGGGACTGCACAGAGCACCACTCTGGTGGCTGGGGAATAAAAGGGGAAGCAGCAAAAAGGAAGGTGGGCTGAGCTGTGGACTTTTGTCTGTCTGGAGGGTGCAGCCATTTTGAATGTTTACAAGTGGCTTGACCATTTTGAATAGTTAAAATGACAGCATTCTCCCAGATGACAGAGACTTAAGAACAGGCTCCGTTTGCCAGGAACCCCAAGGACAATCTGGACCCAGACACCTGAAAGGTGTGACATTTCCCTTGTTATACACCACACCCTCTTGGTGAATGGAGGTATGGACATCCCTCACTCCTACCCACTATCTGGGCCCACAGAAATTCCATCCCAGTCCGTGTGCTTGGATGGAGCCTGGGTTCCCTGCCCTGCCCTGTGCTGATTTTTTTTTTTTTTCTTTTTTCAGTTTTGTATTTTGTTTGTTTTTGTCTGTTTTAAAACTACTATTATTATTATTACTTTTGTCCTTTTTACTATTATTCTTTATTCTTCCCCTCCCAAGTTCTAGTTTTCAGCTTTTTTTCTTTT
>NW_006921726.1:4937322-4956879 GCF_000298275.1 Orycteropus afer afer
GTGTTTTACAGTTGTTCCTTTTTTTTTTTTTTTTTTTTTTTGATTACTGTTCCTGAGTGATTACATGGAGCATTTTTTGTCCATTTGCTTTTACTTTTTTGATGGTTATTCAGTTGTTATTTTTGTCTAACTGAGTGGAAGACACTAACAATCCCCATAAGACACAACTACACCCACACCTCCTACAGCTTTACTTTCTGAGAGCCACCATTTCCTTCTCCATCAATGGGCCAATGATAAACAACCACCAAGAAGAGCCTGACTCACTCTTGCCTCCTCTTCACAAACAGTTATCAGAGATCTAAATACAATAACACCACAAAGTCTTGGAGACAACAGACCATCACAATCCACACAAAGAAGCAAGATGAAGGGGTAGAAACAAGGAAGCAGGATATTGACCCAGAACACATCTTTGAGGAAGAAGCATCATTGGAACTCTCTGATAAGGAATTCAAAGGAATTATATTTGGGTATTTTCAAAGGATTGAAAGACAGACCAAGGAAAACACAGACAACACCTTAGAAGAATTTTGGAAGAAAATCCAAGAACAAAATGACAAAATAAATGAAAAATTAGAAATGATTCTAAATCTACACCAGAAGATTAATACTAAATTGTCAGAAATGGATAACACATTTAAAAGGCAAAGGAGTAGAATTGATGCAATGGAAGACAGAATTAATGAGATTGAAGACAAGCACCTGAATACTTCTTTGGAAGGGGATCAATCAGAAAAAAGATCAAAACAAAAGGAAGAAAGCCTAAGGTTCATGTGGGATACCATCAAAAGGTATAACCTACCTGTCACTGGAATTCCAGAACAAGAAGAGAAAAATAAAACCACTGAGAAAATTGTTCAAAATTTGTTGGAGAACTTCCCTGTTATGATGAAAGATGAGAATATATCCATTCAGGAAGTGCAACAAACCCCAAACAAGATAGACCCCAAAAGCAAATCACCAAGACATATCATCCTCAAACTCATCAAAACCAAAGACAAAGAAAGAATCCTGAAAGCAGCATGAGAAAAATAAAAAGTTACTTACAAAGGACACCCAGTAAGAATAAGCTCTGATTTCTCAGCAGAAACTATGCAAGTGAGAAGGCAATGGGATGGTATATATAAAACCCTAAGGAGAAAAAATTTCAACCAAGAATTACATATCTGGCAAAATAGTCCCTCAAATATGATGGTGAAATTAAGAGATTTCCAGATAAGCAGAAAGTAAGGGAATTTGTTAAAACCAGACCAAACTTACAAGGGATACTAAACAGAAGGCTGGTAGTTCAAACCCACCAGTCACTCTTCTGAAGGAAGGTTGGACAATCTACTTCCATAGTGATATTGCCTCAGAAACCCAAGGAAGGGTTGCTATGAGTAGGATCCTACTCTACAGCAGTGAGTTTAGTTTTTAATTCATATGGAACTCTGGCAGAGAGAAGTTCCCTGGTAAACTCTTTGTATTTAGAGTTGGAGTTTTTCTTGCTCATCCTTTCACCAAGTGGCTAGCCCATTTGAGGGCCTTTCTTAACATAGTGAACTCAGTTTTAGATCCCACATTTTGGAAGCACCCAATCCTCAATTTCCAGGTCCCACTCACTAGTATGGTATTTGTGCTCATGACAATCGTTTTCCATGTTCTTGTTTATTGGTCTGGTTTCAGCTCATTGTTCCTTTTTCCATTCCTTCCATCTCCCAGAGTTTCCCTTGTTTGCTGACAATCTCAACAATGTGTTAAGAAGAATAGTTATGGAAATTTTTATTCAGCAATAGTTGTATTGCAGTAGGACAGCTTTTTAGAGTTTCTGATACATCATGTTGTTAGGTGCTGGAGAGTCAACTCCAATTCATAGAGACCCTATGTACAATAGAACAAAACAATGATAGATCCTGCACCATCCTCACAATCTTTGCTACACCTGAGTCCATTGTCACATGCACTGTGTCAGTTCATTTCTTTGAGGGTATTCCCCATTTTTGCTAACCCTCTACTTTATCAAGCATGATATCCTTTTCCAGTAACTGTTCCCTTCTGACAACATGATAACCAAAGTACGTGAGACATAGTCTGGCTGTTCCTAATTCTAAGGAGCATTCTGGCTATACTTCTTCCAGGACAGATACGTTCATTCTTCAGGAATTCTATGGTATTTTTAGTTTCTTCATCAACACGAGAATTCAAAGACATCAATTCTTCTTCATTCTTCCTTATTCATTGACCAGCTTTTACATGCATATGAAGCTATTGATAATATCATGGCTTGAGCCTAATACACTTTAGTCTTCAAAGTGACATCTTTGCTCTTTGACACTTTAAAGAGGCCCTTTGCAGTGTATTTGCCCAGTGCAATACTTTGTCTGATTTCTTGACTGTTACTTCCATAAACTTCGATTGTGTATTCAAGTAAAAGGAAATCTTTGAGAACTTCAGTCTTTTCTCCATTTATCATTATGTTGCCTATTGGTCCAGTTGTAATCCATTCTGAAGTCTGTAGTCTTTGATCTTCATCAGTGAGTGCTTCAAGTGTTCATCACTTTCAGCAAGCAAAGTTGTGTCATCTGCATATTGCAGGTTGTTAATGAGTCTTTCACCAATCCTGATACTACGTTCTTCCATGTAGTTCAGCTTTTGGGATCATTTGCTTAGCATACAACACTGAATAACTATGGTGAAAGGATACTACCTTTATGCACACATTTTCTGATTTTAAACCATTCAGCATCCCTTTATTCTGTTTGATGACAGTCTCTTGGTCTATGTACAGGTTCCTTATGAGGAAAATTAAGTGCTCTGAATCCCCATTTCTTGCAATATTATGCATCCACAAAATCAAATGTTTGCATAGTCAATAAAACACAGGTAAACATCTCTCTGGTATTTGTTTTCAGCCAAGATGATTCTGACATCAATAATGTTATCCTTCATTCCACACCCTCTTCTGAATCCAGCTTAAATTTCTGGCATTTCACTATCAATGTACTACTACAACTGTTTTTTTTAAATTATATTCAGCAAAATTTTACTTGTGTGTGATATTAATGATATTGTTTGATTGCTTCCACATTCAGCTGGAATGCATTTTGATACATCATACTGCTGGAAATAATCTTACTGTCTTTCTATCAATATAAAGATTTTCCCTTATTATAACAGGATAATTCTATACACTGTATAATACAAAGCTATAGATCACAGCTTTGGGCACATATGTGGAAATAGGTGGATTTGTCTGTTGTTCCCCTGAATTAATACTCAAAGTCTTACATTCTTTCTGCCAACTTCTATCTTCACCTTGGTTACCACTCACATCACTGCTTTTCACGACTTAGAAAACCTGCAAAGTCCCCTCAACAAGATGCTACTCTTCTAGAATGTGTAACTAAAAGATCCAAGTAAGGAAATCTTGACTGCTTTTAAAATGTTTTTACATTTTTATTGTGTGGTATAGCACAGATAAGGAGCCCTGGTAGTGCAGTGGTTAAATTCTTGGCTTCTAACTGAAAGGTCAGTGGTTCAAACCTGTCAGCAGCTCCTCAGGAGAAAGATATGGCAGTCTGCTTCCATAAAGATTTATAGCCTTGGAAACCTTATAGGGCAATTCTACTCTATCCTATAGGGACCCGATGAGTTTTAATTGACTTGACAGCAATGGGTTTGGTTTTGGTTTTTGGATAGCACACATAAAGAAAAATATATAAAACCTCAAAGAACGACCAGAATTCAAGCACCCCTGTAACCACTATCAAATCATGAAATAAGGCATTTCCCTTACCCAAGAAGCCCTGCTTACTTATCTCCTCTTTCTTTTCTCCTCAAAGTTAATCATTATAGGAATTTCTAACACCTTGACAGCTAACAACAACACTATAATACAGCATTACATCTTTTAAGCTTTATATTAATATAGTTATTTAATACATATTATTCACACGGCTTTTTCATAAGGTGCTCTGGTAGCTCTATGGTTAAGTGTTCACCTACTTACTAACTGAAAGGTTAGCAATTTGAACCCACCAGCAATTCCAAGGGAGAAAAGATCTAGAGATCTGTTCCTGTAAAAATTAGTGTGTTAAGATTACAGAAACCCTATGGCATAGTTCTACTCTGCATTAGGGAGTTGCTATGTGTTAGAATCATCTTGATGGCACACAACAACAAAGCTTTTCCAGACAACATTATGTTTGTGAGATCCATACATATTGTTGCGTGTAACTGTAGTTCATTCAAAGTGTAGATATGCCAGAATTTGTTGATTCATTCTACTGTTGATAAATTTTAGGTTCATTCCACTTCTGGGCTATTGCAAATTCTTATAAATATCTCTTGGTGTACATGTACAAGCATCTCTGTTAGTATTATTAATCGTAGGAATTGAATTTTAGATCAAATGTATGCATATGCTAAAATTTATTCAAAATTGTCAAGCTATTACTCAAAATGGTTGAGCATTTTCATTGCTACAAATCCTTGCTAAAATTTGATATTGTTAGTCTTCTTAAATTTAGCCATTCAGGTGGTATCTCATTTTGATTTTTACCTTACATTTTACCCAGTAACCAATTATGTTGAATATCTTTTTATATACTTTTTGGATAATTGGCTAGCTTCTGATGTGAATTTCCTATTTCTGTCCTTTTCCACATTTTTTTTCTGTTGGATTGTTTATCTTTTTCTTAGTGATTTTTTCATTATACAAGTTATGTTCTGGATATGAGCCATTTGTCAGTTATAAGTATTGCAAATCCTTTTTTTCTCCTCATTCTGTGGTGTCTTTCACTCTCTTAATATTATCAAATATGAACAAAACTCTTAATCTTAATGTAATCCTCTCTATTACAGTGAGTTATTTTTGTGAAATCTTCTCTTATACCAATGTCAGAAAGATATTATTCATACTATCACTGACAAACTTTATTGTTTTGCTTTTCCATTAAGTTATGATTTACTTAGAAGTATGTATGTGTGTTGTAAACTATAGGTCAAGTTTAAATTTTTGCATAACCAGTCAATTGATTTAGTAACATATATTAAAAATATTACCCTTTATTCATAGCTTTACAGTGTCATTTTTGTAAATCAACTGTGTCTTTTTCTGGGCTCTTTATTTCATTCCTATGAATGAAATCTTCACATCTCTCCTTGCACCAATACCATGTTGTCTGAATTATTTTAGAGTTATAAGTCTTTGTATCCAGTACAGTAGCTTCTCTTACTTTATTCTTTTATAAGAATATCTTCGCTATCCTTGGCCCCTTACATTTCTGTACAAATTTGTGTTCAAAGTATCTTAGACACTATTAGAACATTGTTTGGGACTGGATTGAATCTATTCATATAAATCAATTAGGGAGAAAGTTCCCTTTTGTGACATTAAGTTTTTTAACCCACAAATATGATGCATCAATCCATTTTCTCTTCAGAGGTCTTTGAATTTTTCATTGGATATATTTCTAGGCACTTGAAAATTTTGAGACTACTGCAGTGATAAATTTTTAATGTTTTTTAATTATCTGTTGTTGGAATGGAGAAGTACAATTGACTTTTTTAATATTTAACTTATATCCAGTCATCTTGTTAATTTAGTAGTTTATTTCTAAATAACTTTGGGTTTTTTCATTTACAAAATCATACCATCTTTGAGAAATGACATTTTTCTCCTTATATTTTTTTGTTTTATTTCTTTTCCTTGACATTGTTCAAAGTAACAGAATTTCCAGTTTATTTTTATATACAAATGATCATCATAGATGTCTCTGTCTTGATCTCAAGCTTGAAGAGAAAAGCTTTCATCATATTGTTATTAAGTATGAGTCTTGCTGTAGATTTCCTGTACATATTCTTTGTCATATTAAGTGTGCTTCGTTTTATTTCTAGTTTGCTAAGATTTATCCCAAACAGATGATTAATTTTGTCATATAATTGTTCTGTCTTTATTGAGATGATCATATCATTTTCTCTCTTTGTTAATTTTCTCCACAGGGTCCTGCTGAATATAAAGCTTCCATAAGCACCTTGAAATTTTCCTAGAACATATCCTACTATGGATGAATATTAACCATTTCTTTTTGG
Source organism: Orycteropus afer afer (assembly GCF_000298275.1). Lineage (NCBI taxonomy): Eukaryota > Metazoa > Chordata > Mammalia > Tubulidentata > Orycteropodidae > Orycteropus > Orycteropus afer. Next base: position 4,943,398 of record NW_006921726.1, read on the forward strand.
TACAGTGACTCTGTGTATTCCAGGCGGCAGGGAGCAGCATCAGACAGGGCCAGCAGAAACATGTAGGGTGTAGCACAGAAAGTGAGCTGAGCAGTTGGAACAGCTAAGGGAGATGAACTTGTCTATCAGTTTGTCATACTATAGAGGCTTGTGTGTTGCTGTGAGGCTGGAGGCTGTGCCAGCAGGAGTGCCCATGGTGGACTGGTTTCAGTGAAGCTTCCAGACTAAGACAGACTCAGGAAAAGGAAGAAGCCATCCAGTTCTCAAAGAATTGGCCAGTGAAAACGTTATGAATAGTAGTGAAACACTGTCTGATATATTATTGGAAAATTTTATGAATAGCCTTGAAACATTGTCTGATACAATGCTGAAAGATGAGACTCTCATGTCGGAAGGCACTCAAAATATGATGGGGAAAGGGCTGTCTCATCAAAGTAGAGCCTACCTTAATGATATGGATAAAGTAGGGCTTTAGGGGCCTCCATTTACTGAAATGGCATGACTCAATATGAGAAGAAACAACTGCAAATGTCCATTGATAATCAGAAGATGGAATGTACAAGTATGAATCTAGGAAAAATCAGAAGTTGTCAGAAATGAAATGGAACACATAAAGATTGATATCCCAAGCATTAGTGAGCTGAAATGGACTAGTCTTGGCCATTTTCAATCAGATAACCATATGATCTACTATACCAGGAATGACAAATTGAAGAGGAATGCTGCGGTATTCATCGTCACAAAGAATGTTTCAAGATCTATCCTGAAGTGCAATGTTGTCAGTGATAGAATAATATCCATATGCCCACAAGGAAAGCCAGTTAATACTACTATTCAAATTTATGCACCAACCACCAAAGCCAAAGATGAGGACATTAAAGATTTTTACGAACTTCGGCAGTCTGACATTGACCAAACATGCAATCAAGATGTGCTGATTATCACTGGTGACTGGAATGCAAAAGTTGGAAACAAAGAAGAATCACTGGTAGTTGGAAAATTTGGCCTTAGAGATAGAAATAATGCTGGAGACCACAAGATAGAATTTTGTAAGACCAATGACTTATTCATTGTAAATACCTTTTTTATTCAACCACACAAATGGCAGCTATACATGTGGACTTCACCAGACAGAGAGCACAGTGATCAGACTGACTACATTGTGGCAAGAGGCAATGGAGAAACTCAGTATCTTCAGCCAAAACAATACCAGAAGCTCATTGTGGAACTGACTATCAACTGCACATTTGCAAGGTGAAGTTGAAGTTGAAGTTGAAGACAATTAAAACAAGTCCATGAGAGCCAAAATATGACCTTGATCATATTCCTCCTGAATTTAGAGACCATTTTAAAAATAGATTTGATGCATTGAACACCAATGACTGAAAACCAGAGGAATTGTGGGATGACATCAAGATCACCCATGAAGACAAAGGTCAATAAAAAGACAGGAAAGGAAGAAAGACCAAGATGGATATCAGAAGAGACTCTGAAACTTGCCCTTGAGCAGAGAGTGGTTAAAGCAAATGGAAGAAATGACAAGATAAAAAAGCTAAACAGAAGATTTGAAAGAGCAGCTTGAGAAGACAAAGTCAATTATTATAATGAAATGTTCAAAGACATTGAGTTGGAAAGCCAAAAGGGAAAAATACCCTTGGCATTTCTCAAGCCAAAAGAACTAAAGAGGAAATTTAAGCCTCATATTGCAATATTGAAAAATTCTATGGTCAATATATCGAATGATGCAGGAAACCTCAAAATAAGATGGAGGGAATACACAGAGTCACTGTACCAAAAAGAATTGGTTGATGTTCATCCGTTTTAGGAGGTAGTATATGATCAAGAACCAGTGAAGAAAGAAGTTGAAGCTGCACTGAGGGAAGTGGTGAAGAACAAGACTCCAGGAATTGATGGGATACCCACTGAGATATTTCAATAAATGGATGCAGCACTAGAGGTACTCACTTGGCCATGCCAAGAGATATGGAAGACCTAGCCAACTGACTGGAAAAGATTCATATTTGCACACATTCCAAAAAAAAGTCATCCCACAGAATGTGGAAATTGCTGAACAATATCATTAATATTGCACTCCAGTAAAATCTTACTGAAGATGATTCAAAAATGGTTACAGCAGTATACTGACAGTGAATTTTTAGAAATGAAAGCTAGATTCAGAAGAGGACGTGGAATAAGGGATATCATTGCTGGTGTCAGATGACACCAGAAAGATGTTTACTTGTGTTTTATTGACTATGCAAAGACATTTGATTGTGTGAATCATAACAAATTATGGATAACATTGAGAAGAATAGGAATTCCAGAACACTTAATTGTGCTCATGAGGAACTTGTACATAGACCAGGATGCTGCCATTTAAACAAAACAAGGTGACACACATGGTTTAAAATCAAGAATGAAGTATGTCAGGGTTGTTTCCTTTCCCCATACTTATTCAATCTGTATGCTGAACAAATAAGGTGAGAAGCTGGACTATATGAAAAAGAACCTCACATCAGGATTGGAGGAAGACTCATTCACAACCTACATTATGCAGGCAACACAAGTTTGCTCATTGAAAGTGAGGATGACTTGAAATACTTACTGATGAAGATTGAAGACTACAGTCTGCAGTGTGGATTATATCTCAATATAAGGAAAACAAAAAATCCTAACAATGGGACCAATAAGCAGCATCATGATAAATGGAGCAAAGATTGAAGTTGTCAAGGACTTCATATCACAGGTTCTGCAATCAACAGCAATGGAAGCAGCAGTCAAGATATCAGATGTCATATATCTTTGGGCAAATCTGCTGCAAAGGACCTCTTTCAAGTTTTGAGAAGCAAGGATCTTTCCTTGAAGACTAAGGTGCACTTGACACAGCCATGTTATTTTCAATTGCCTCATACGCATGTGAGAGCTGGACCATGAAAAAGGAAGACTGAAGAAGAGTCGATGCTTTTGAGTTGTGGTGCTGGTGAAGAATGCTGAAAGTGCCATGAACTGCTAAAAGAACTAACAAATCTGTCCTGAAAGAAGTGCAGCAGGAATGATCCTTGGAAGCGAGAATGGCCAGACTTCATCTCACCTGCTTTGGTCATATTTTAAGAAGGGACCATTCCCTAGAGAAGGATATCATGGTTGGCAAAGAGGAGGGACAATGAAAAAGGGGAAGGCCCTCATCAAGATGGATTGATACAGTGGCTGCAAGATGGGCTCAGGTTTAGCAAGGATTGTGGGGCAGGCATAGGACTGGGCAGTGTTTCATTCTGCCGTACATGAGGTTGCTATGAGTCAGAGACAACTCAACGGCACCTAACAACAAAAACAACATCCTACTAAGTGATGAATCCTGTATACTGAGATATTCCCAAAATTACATACCATTTCTATAATTTTCCTCTCCTTCCCATCTCTTTCTTTTCCTTTTGTAGGCTCAGAATGACATATTCTTTTGCAAGGAAGATTAGTTCCTGCATGATGATGTAGTCTTACTAACCTCAGTGTTTATGATATCAACTTTATGTTTTAAGTCCTCCAGCCTTTCTGACTTTGAGGATTCAAACCCTTTTTCTCCCTTAAAATCCCTTGTATACATACAAAATCCTTATTTTTTGAACTATTATACAGTTTTATGGTTTTACAGGCCAATTTTAGAAGTGAAAGGCCAACTATTTGACTTCTTAGTTTCACACTTTGGTCCTCTGTTGAGGTAGCAAGGCCTGGCTTCAATAAGTAATATTTCTAATTCAAGAACCATAGAGTAAAAATTAATCACTGAAGGTAGAATATATGTTATTTATTTTTCTTTGCTTAATATGGCATTAAATAGGAAACAAAATATACCATGACAAGTTGAGAGAGAGGCTACAGTGGAAAGGAAAAAGCATTTTTTTTTTCCTGCTTTTGGAACATGGGACCCCACATTTTCATTTTGTACTGAGCCTCAAAAATTATGCTGCTGGCCAATGCGGGGGTATTGGAAATTATCTATTAACAAAAGTGCTCCCATCTATGCACCCCCACATGCTTGGAGGGTCTTAGCCTTGTAACACCACAGTCTCACAGCCCCCTAAGAGCTGCTAGTTGTTCCTGGTGGTGATTTGACCAAACAGAAGATGCCAGGAGTCCAGCTCCACTGATGGCATCCTGACAGTCTGGCTGACTGTTTCCAGGCGGTCCAGGCTGCAGTCAGAGAATGATAATGAGCAGTTCCCTTTGAGGATGAGCTAAATACAGGCAGGAAGGGTAACCATTAAGGAGCTCTCTTGTGGATACACTAAGGCCAGCAAAAATGTCTGCAGACAAGTAATTTGGCTGAGCATGTTTTGACAATAAACTCAAACCAGACAGAAGGTGGGTAGGGAGGGGAGGGGGAATGAGGAGGGAGAAGCCATGAACTTCACAGCAGAAAATAACTAGTATCCTTCCTGCTCATTGCCCCAGAGAAAGGAGCTGCAAAGAGCCAACTCCCTCATGAAGATGGTGTGGGCTCATGGGAAGAGCCCTGGGTTCCCAGCCTGCTCTGGTAACTAAATGAGTGACTGAGTACTTCTCTCAGCCTTGATGAGCTTTTGTCAGCATCCTTATAAAAGTTCTATAACACTGAACTGATCCATATGCTTAAGAGGGAACTGGAAGGGAGAGCTGAGAGTCACCCATCAGTTTTTTTGCCATTCCTCAGATTGGAAGGTTAACAGAGTAACGGCCCTCAGGCAGTTTGCAATGAGTTGACTCTGACTCATGTTGACCCCATATGTGTCAATGTAGAAATGTGCTGTATAGAGTTTTCAATAGCTGGTTTTTCAGAAGTAGATAACTTTCTTTTGAGGTGTCTCTAGGTGGATTTGAGCCACCAATCACTGTTACCAGGTGATTGCTTAACTCTTTGGGTACAAATTGATAAATGTGCCAATAGACTGACCAGACTGAGGAAATGAGCTTTCCTTCAGCACAGGCAGGGCTTGGTTAGGTCTGAATTGTATGGCCCTCAGACACTGGCTTTGATTCCTGAAAACCTTAAGCTCATTTCATTTTGTGGTCTAGCTGTCTGCACTAATTATCTACTTTTAGAAATCCCCAGATTAGCAAGTATGGCAAGATATTTTGCTCAGACATAATAAGGTCAGTCACTAGAGAACTGAAGAATGTAAACTATTATTTTCCATCAAGGTTCCTGACAGGTGGTATTCACATGGCCCAGCTCTGAACCCTCATCATAAGAATGTTCTTCATGGGGGATCTCCCTGCCTTCAATCTTTTCAGGAGACTTGGTTTACTGTGACGTCAGGGCCTTGAGAATCACTTTGGCTTTGGTCATTTATTTATTCTCATACTTATATTTTCAAAGTAAAGACTTAAACCTCATCAAATGAGGTTTGATGCTCTATGGCACTATGCCACCAGAGCTCCTCCTCATATACCAGAATCTATAAATTAGTGTTAACTAAATGCCTACCATGTATAAGGAATTTTTCAAGAGTATGGACCATAGAGAAGAAGTCTGAGATGGTCTTTGTAATAAAGCAGTTTCTCAATTTTTTTTTAATTATTATTTTCCCCTGAAGGAAGAAAATATCCATCATCTTTCAGTTTGTCATACTATGGTAGCTTGCATGTCTCTATGATGTTGCATGCTACTCACAGATATTCCAAATACCAGTAGAGTCATCCATGGTGAACAGGTTTCAGTGGAGCTTCTAGACTCAGAAAGAGTAGAAAGAAAGGCCTGGTTACTTCCAATAATTAGTCAATGAAAGCCTATAGATCAGAATAGACCTTGCCTACTTTAGATACATCTTCTAACCACACAAACAAACAAACAAACAAACTCACTGCCATTGAGTTGGATCCGACTCATAGTGACCCCTCCTTGGGTTTCCAGGCAATATCAGTATGGAAGTAGATTGCCCATCTTCCGAGGAGTGGCTGGTGGGTATGAACTGCGAGCCTTCTGGTTAGCAGTCAAATGCCTTAGGCACTATGCCGCCAGGGATCCTAGGTACATCATCAGGAGGGATCAATTTCTAGAAGAAGACATCAAGTTAGGTGAAGTAGGGGGTCAGCTAGGGCAAGGGAGACCCTTGGTGAGATGGACTGACACAATAGCCACAATATGAACTTAAACATACTGGTGATCATGAGGATGATGCAGGACCAGGCAATGTTTCATTCTATTGTACATAAGGTCACCAAGAATCAGAGTTGACTCAATGACAGCTATCTATCTAGTAAGAAAAATAAATTTAAATTCTCATTAAGAAAAGAATTAAATGATAAGAGCAAGATTTTGTTGGGTATAGTTAAGCTTTGGAAAATCATAAACCATGGATCTCTCCGATTTATTTCATGCTTCCCAAGAAGAAATTTTCACTCCCTTGGAGTCAAATAAACCTGAATGAGAAAGCTTTTCATAAAGAAACCATTGGGATGATCAAGTTGGGAGAGGAGGAAGAATAGCATGATGATAAAAGCTCAAGTTTGCAATCTGAGTCCTTGGGCTTAACTTTTCATACATTGTTTAAAACAGCCCCTTCCTCATAGTGATACATGAGAATTAAATAATGTAAAATGTGTAGTAAATTGTGTAGCATGTAGTAAGCACTAAATAAATGGTAGCTTGGGAACAAAATCTCTATTAGGTAGCTATTTCTACATAATAAATTAGTCCAATTTACCAATTTAAGCAGTTTTACCCAGTTAAACTCATACTTGATTAATCAGCCATTTAAACCAGTGAAATATATAGTTTCTGAGGATCAGGAACCCAGAACTAGCTTAGCTGTATGGTTTTGGCTCAAACATTCAGGAGGTTGCAGTCAAGATATCACCTGGGGCTACTGTTGTCTGAAGGCTTGATTGCAGCTGGAGGATCTTTTTCCTCAAAGAATCCCTCACATTGCTATTGGCATATCTATGATTTTTGATAGCTGTTGGCAGAAGGCCTCAGTTTCTCATCAGTTGAGCTTCTCCATATGGCTGCTCATGGCACAGCAGCTGGCTTCTCTCAGAATGAGCTAGCGAGGGCAAAATAATCTTTTGACTCTTAGAATCATGACTATATGGTTATATTACCTTTTCTTACACTGCTTTTCTCTATCCCAGCTCCACTGTCTAAGCAGCAAAGCACAAAAATGGTGTCTTTCTTAAATATCAACAACCTGGTCAGATATCAATTGCCAGAGGTAGCAAATTATCATTGTTGTTGTTGTTGTCATTGGCTGAGTGAAAATCTCTACTTTCCATCCATTTAAAGAAAAGGTTGACTGTGCTCTCTGGCTCAATCCCTTCTCTTCATCATGCCTTTTGGTTTCCTACATTTGTGTCTTTGCCATGGTCACCCTTGCTTATCATTGTCCATGCTTCTTTCCTAAGCCATTTGTTCATTGTATCTCCTAATCCCTATTCTTCCCATGACTGCTAGTCATATATGGCTTAAAATATCCTGGTACTTTATAGAAATTTTACAGCAGCAATGCTTAATCCTTTTTTTTTTTTTTTTTCCCTGAAGACACATATGTAGAAAGGTCCTGGCTTCTCTGTGTACTCCTCATATATATATTTTTAAATATTCATTTGATATATTTATTAGATTGATAATGTTTTGCCTGTATTCACCTTTTCCCCTTCTTATCTCAGTTACCCCTATAACTACATAAAGGAATTTAAAAAAATAAAAAAGGAAAAGAGAGAAACATAGATTTAGAAAAAGTATTTTTAAAACCTACTTTCAATTCATTTGTGGTCTAAAAGATAAGGTTCTTATGTAAATTTGTAGCATTTTATAAATATGCTCCAGGTATTTGCCAGGAGATAATATCATTGCTCCAGATCTATACAAAAAAATTCAACTAAGAAATAGTATTTATTAAAATGTATCAGATGGGGCATTGCATAGGACTGTGCAGATTCTGCATGGCATAACTCTAGGGAAAGCCATTCATACAGTTCACAATGTGTATGTCACTGCCTTTTGCATATTCATCAAGAGTCTACAATTCCAAAAGCCATTCAAGTAATACAAATGTGTGAAACATGTCTGGGAAAGACAGATGAAGCACCCAAATGTAAGTGGTTGTCTCTGTGGCTAAACTGAAGAATACATTCTTCACTTAAACAATTTCAAGTTCAATTGAAAAACAAACTTTTGAGCACCTCTGTAAATGCTTCTGACAATACTTTTTTTTAAAAAATATTGTTATTCTGTATTTTAGATATAGGAAACAACATCTAAAGTCAGCAAAACTTCAATAGAGACATTGTTGAGGATCTTATTTATGTTATATCCTGTTTTTTGTGTGGACATACTGGAAAAGTGTAGGTAATAATAGTGCATTTTTGGAGTAGTTCATTTACTTTTCATGTTAGGATGCTCTCAAATTATGAAATAGTTAGATTTTACTTTTCATGTTGGCATCTAAAAATCAAATGTGGAAGGAATGTATAACATGTTTGTGTATTTGCTTAATGCCTAGCTCTCCCTTTCCTTCTTTGTCCCCTTTCCACTCTCTTCTTAGAAATTTTTGTTTTATATGTTCTTATAGTTTTCATAAAACCTTCATGGAACACACCAATTAATATGTAAGTAAGTAAGTAATACAGTACATATAATCATATATACATAAATACATAAAAAGGAATTTCTGGTGGTATAGTGCCTAAGGCATTTGAGTACTAACCAGAAGGCTGGCAGTTCAAACCCACCAACCACTCCTCAGGAGGAAAATTGAGCAATCAACTTCTGAAGTGATACCACCTCAGAAACCCGAGGAGGGGTCTCGCTGAGTTGTACCTGACTCAAAGGCAGTGAGAAATACACAAAAATAATCCAATAAAAATAAATTTTAAGAATATATAGTCAAATTTGAAATTGAAATTGAAATACAAATAACACTCTTTACAATAGCATAAAGATGTGAAACATTTAGGGGTAAATTTGACAAAACATATCCAAGACCTATACACTACAAAATATAAAACATTGCTGAGGGAAAATAAAGAAGACATGGATCAGAAGACTAAATATGAAGATACCATTTTGGCCAAAATTGATTTAAAGACTCCATTTAAAGACCACAATCAAAATTACAAGAGTTAAAAAATTGATTCTGAATAATATATGAAAATGTACAGAACTTAAAATAGCCTTAATTTTGAAAAATAACAAAAGTGGAGGAAGTGTACTATTTGATTTCCATATTTACTCTAAAGCTACAGTAATCAAGACAGTGTTTTATTGGTACAAGAGTAGAAATGGAATACAATACAGAGTATAGTAATAAACCCAAATTTATGTATATATCTATGTATAAAGGTGGCCAGTTGATTTTAAATAAAATTGCCAACATGATTCAATGGAGGAAAGACAGTCTTTTCAGTACATGATGTTGGAATAATTGACTCACCATCTACCAGAAGATATGTAAGTAGTAAACCTCAACCTTTACTTCATACCATACTTAAAACTCACTCAAAATGTATCATAAGGTAAATGAAGGAGCTAAATCTAAAAACTGTAGGAAAAAAAAAAATGGAGAAAGTCTTTGTGACTTTCTAAAGTTCTCTTAGAAGATAAAAACACAAAACATACAGAAAATTTACTGATAAGTTGATCTTTATCACAGTTAAAACTAGAGTCATGACTCCTTTGCTGGACCCCTTGCCCATTTTCTGGTGTCTGCTGGAAATTCTCAGCATTCCTTTGCTTGTAAACAGGTCCTCACATGGCATCTGTCTTCCTCCTGTTTGTGTTTTCATGCATATTCTGTTATTTTTATAACTAAAAATAACTAGGTTTAGAACCCATGCTAAATAGTTATTAACATAACTAAATAAAAATTCTATTTCCAAGCAGAATCAGATCCACAGGAGCCAAAACTTCAATATATATTTTTTGGAACACAATTAAATCCACAACACTTTTCCTGTTATCCCTGTGCACATGACATCAGACCTGTTAGGGGTAAGGTTAGGAAAGACTCTAGCTCTACATTTCACTCTCCCTTGAGAAGAACAGCTTTGCCTTTCACAGGATTTAATTATAGACAGAGTTCTATTATGACACATTTAATTACTTAACATTTGTTGAGTACCTATTATATGTGTGGCACTCTACTAGGCACCAAGATCAAGAATACTAGAGGAGGAGATGAGGAGGTGGAGGAGATGGCTAGCAGCAGAGAGAAATAAACAAAAGCAAAATATGCAACATATCAAGAGGCATAGAGTACTAATCTAAGTGTGAAAGGGATATTTGAGAGGGGCCAGGGGTTCTTAAGTGATGCTTAAGCTAGTTTTTGAAGGGTTAATTATTGCTTGGGGGTATTGGCAATTCAGTGTTAGAATTGTCTCCTTACATGTGGAAGATCAGGCTTTGATTTCTGGTCAGTGCCCCAGAAATGTACATGGCTATGATGTTGGACAGGTTTTAGCAGAGCTTTCAGACAAAGATGGACTAGGAAGAAAGACCTCATGATCTACTTCTGAATCAGCCAGTGAAAGCCCAATGGATCACAGCAGTCCAATCCACAACTGATCATGGGGCTACTTCAGGACCAGACAGTGTTTAGTTCAGTTGTGCATATGAAGAAGGCTGAAATGGAAGGCTGAAGAAACCCCTCATTGAAAACTACAAAACCTTTACAAGCTAACAGACATGATTAAAGTAGACTTTAATCTGAGTGATTGACTCACTGTTTTTCCCTCCTCCATCATTTTCTTTCAAGTAAATAGTATTGCCAAACATTTTCCACAGACGCTGAGTTCTTTAGATTTGTTATTTCCAGTTATATATTCTTTTAAGCATAAATCTCTTCCACGATTAGTTTTAGCTGAGACCGTAGCCTACAAGATGACCCTGAGAAAGGAAACACTGAAGCTTGGAGCAACCAAGATAAAGGAGAAATGGAGATAGCCCTGGTGGATGAGAGGCCTAAGGATGCCCATTTCCATCATCTGCCTCCTTGTAGAGTTAATCTCTCTAGGCAGGTGTTGGGGAACCTGAAGGACACTTCTCCTGACCAAGGACAGTTTTTATCACTGACCAGACGAACAGAGAGGTTGACAAGCAACAGCAACACTCATCCCAATAACAAGAAGGAAACATTATCAGCATTCCTCAAATCCTCCTACCCCTTCAGCTCAACTCCCTTTAAAAACCTTAACAATTCCCCAGCTCAGGAAGGCAGACATTTTAGAGAAGCAATTCACACTATCTCATTGGGTATGGATACTCAATAAACCTTTTGCTTTCTCTCTTCAACCTGTTGTGATCATTGGCTCTTCATAAGAGAGGGTAAGGACCTTGTTTTCCTACAACACATGGAGTTACCGTGAATGGGGGACCAACTCCATGCCAGCAAACAACAATTGTTTATCAGTTAGAAATGAAGAAACAAGAGCATTCTAGGCTAAAAGAATAATGTGTACAAAGGCAAAGAGTGAGAGAGAGAGAAAGGAGAGAGGAAGAGAGGCACATTCCTCCATGGAAATTCTGTAAAATGGATGGAGAAGAGGACCTTTGATACAAACCAGCAAATAAGAGACAAGAATGAAAGGTAGGTGGGGCACAGCTATTGTCACTCAGCCTTTGCTTCAGAAGCAGTCATTTGCACATGGTTTGCATGTAGGGGTCACCAACGAGGCCAAGTGAAAACTTGGGCTTCCCAATGCTGAAAAGCCAGCTCAATTCTCAAACCCAGCAGAAGTTTGGTGAAGGTGCCTTGTCAGATATTAATATCCATGAGTGACAGATGACCTGCAGGTGTAGCTTGGAAACACACTTCCTTTTCACCACCTCTTTTGCTCAGTCCCATCTGAACCATCTTTTTACAGCTGCCACTCAAATAACCACAGCTCTATTCCTCTTCTGCACAGCAAGAGAAACTCTCTACATAGGTTTATAAGATTTCCAAACAATGACAGGGTCTTGGCTGCCCACTTCCTAGACTGTCACACAACACACTTTGTTCTGCATAGAGAGTATTGTAAAAATGACTTCTATGTTACTATCCATCTCCTCTTTCCTTCTGACAACATCAATCGTTTCTGCCAGATGACTGTAATAATGTTTACAAGTTCATACACAGTTTTGCCTGCCAAAGTATTTAGCTTTAGTATTTATGACATTGAGGAGATTATCTCCAAAATGTTAATAATGTTCAGCAGACAAAAGAGCTCCCCAGTCAGATCCTTTGTATTTGTGGTGCTCCTTAAAGGGACCTGCGAAAGGTGAAAGGACCTAACCCTGACATTTTTTTCTATATTAAAAGATGTCTACACACATCTCATTTGTACATTGGGAAAGAACATTCCAGATAGAAACCAGAGCTTTGGCAGTCACTTCATCAACCCACCACTATTTGGACTTTTAAATGTTATAACAAGGTGTCAGGGTTGGTTTTTTGGCATGCTGAGGTAGAAATGAGGTTCAAGACACTGTAGTGAAAAGCTATATTATTATTCTTCTGCTCAAAAAGGTGAATGGGCAGAAACTATACTTTCTCATTCTCTCCCCTGTTTCTCTCTTTGTCTCCCTGCTATGAGTTAATCACTATACTCAGGAATACAAAAATGATCAGCATGTAGTCCTGCCCTCAAAGAACTTGCAGTGTCTTCAGGGAGAAGGAAAACAACCAATTAACCAGTTGCTGTGGCATCAACTTGACTCATGACAACCCTAGTGTGTCAGAGTACAACTGTGAGCTATAGGGTTTTCAGTGACTTATTTTTCACAAGTAGATTTGCCAGGCATTTCTTCTGAGATGCCTCTAGGTGGACTTGAACCTCCAACATTTCAATTAGCAGCTAACCTCATTAACTCTTTGGACTATCTAGGGACTTCCAGAAAGAAAACAGTGTATACAGGAGCAACAAAGTGTCCAACTGCCCTGGTAGTCTAATAGTGGAGGTCAGGGGCATCAATCCATAGTTGTTAGAAACACAGAACATCAGCCCCACCCCAGAATTCCTAAATCAAACTCTATCTTCAATGAGATCCTCAGGTGACTTGTCTGCATGCTAAAGTTTGAGAAGATTTGTTCTGTGTCTTCAAAGAACCAAGGTGTGCTTCTGAAAGTATGTGGGCTAGAAGTAGAATAAACAATTTGGGAATACAGCACCCAGAGCAGGTTCTATGATCATACATATCCAGCCTCGACAAAAACAAGAAAGCGCACTATAAGCCAATTAAAGATTGGAGAAAAAGAATGTACAGAGCACAAATGAGACTGTAAATTGAAGTACAGAGAATGATCTGGAAAAAAAGTTAAAAAACCCAGGTTCTACTCCCAGTTTGCTGTCTCCAACAGCAAGACAAACTTGGCTGTTGGTTTGTCCTACTGTGGTGACATATAGACTTGAGTTTTGAGGCTGAGTCTCTGGTGTTTAAAACCCAGTGAGATGCACCAGGTGCACAGGTAACAGCCTAACTTGTAGACTGAGACAGACTAGGAAGAAGGAAGAGGTTGTCTGTCCACTTCT
>NW_006921726.1:4959779-4975128 GCF_000298275.1 Orycteropus afer afer
AGGGGGAGGCCTTCAATGAGATGGATTGACACGGTGGCTGCGATAATGGGCTCAAGTATAGCAGGGATTGTGGGGCTGGCGTGGGATCGGGCAGTGTTTCGTTCTGCTGTGCATGGGGTCGCTATGAGTTGGAAACGACTTGATGGCACTTAACAACAACAACAACAACAACAACAACAACTCCCAGCTCCAACGTTTTCTAACCTTGTGATATTGGGAAGGATCTCAGTTTATTACCAATAAAATTGAGATTATGATACCTACCCTGTCAACATCACAAGGTGCTTATAAATATCAAATACCTTAATTTATGTGAAGAGAAATTATAAGTGGCAAAGTGCTTATAAGTTTTAATTAAGAAACAAGACATATAACTTGTCAAGAAACTGATGGCAAAACAGCTTAATAAGAGATGTATTGAATCAGTTTTTAAATTGAATGTTGTCTATCCTGTAGGACAGGGTTCTCAAACTTTCTCACGAGTCAGGAACCTGAGCCTGTCTCCAGAGTTTCTGAATTAGTAGATGTAGGCAAGTGGCCAAGAATTTGCAGTTCTAATAAGTTCCCTAGAGATATTGATAATAGATTCAGGGAACCACACTTCTCTATGGGCTTAATGACAGCCTGGTTTTCTATTCTGCCATCAAAAATGTTTCTCCTGGTAGTTCCTCACACTAAAACTGAGACTATGCCTGGTGACCGCTTTAGACAGACATATGGCTTCCTAAGGCAATGAAACTGTGTGGGCAAATAAGGAGGAAGGAGCAAGAATCATGAGCAATACATCAGATCTACCACTGACGGCTTGTTACTTTTGTCTGGTTTAGGCTAGTAATTGACAAAGCCTGAGATGAGATGGTAACCACTGTCTTAAAGAAGATTTCATCTCTTAGAGGCTCAGTTAAATATAATTTAGTCCAAGTAGAATAAAATATTTATATTATAAATATAATTTAGTCCAAGTAGAATAAAATATCTTTGCCTTTGGGAGCTCTCGTAGCCTAGTGCCTAAGGCACTTGACTGCTAACCAGAAAGCTGGCGGTTCAAACCCACCAGCCACTCTTCGGAAGGAAGGTTGGGCAATCTACTTCCATAGTGATATCACCTCGGAAACCCAAGGAGAAGTCGATATGAGTCAGGTCCAACTTGAAGGCACATAACAACAACAATAACAGAATAAAATAATATCCTAATTGATAACTTTGGCTTTAAGAATCAGCACAAAGATAATTTCTATTAGGCGGAGGGCAAATATATACCCACTTCCCAAATTCCTCATTATTTCTTACAACAGCGAACCCATAATTCTCTATCTCCTGGGTTTGATAGTCATTTGGCCACAAAACTCACAGAACCACCACTCCTGTGATAAAAACTTTAGTATAACAGTGAAAAATATAAAGGATATAAGCAAAAACAAAGATATGTGTAGAGCAAGGTACAGGAGGTTTCCTATCACAGGACTTCTATCACAGGATTTCAGCATCCCAAGAACAGATGCTCGCTCTCACCAACTAGGGAAATTCACTCAGGAAATGCTCCATGGTTCTCTCAGAGGCAAAAATAGCCCCTGCCAGTGCAGCTTTTACACAGTTTCCTGTGTCAGTCAGGACAGCTCTGTTCTGCTCTTCTTTCAGCTTTTCAGCTTTTCTTTTCAGCTCTGCTCCACTCTCCAGGCCCACTGAATTCTCTTTCTGGCATCATTGCTACAGTCCATACCTCTAAGCATATTGCAGCTTTTCAACTGGGCCTGGGAGGGTTTCAGGCACAGGACTTCTTTGTCCTAACTGACGTAACAGTCCTTCTCAGCTCTTGGACAGTAGTATCAAAAAAAAATTTTTTTTTTTTTTTAAATTCCTCATGGTTGTCTTTTGGCAGTTATAAGGTGGGGCTTTCTCTCATCAGAAAGGAGCTCAACAAGTCCTAAACTATCCAGAACATGTCAATCATCTCAGGCTTTGTCAATTACTAGCATAAACCAGACAAAAGCAACAAGCCATCAGTGGTAGAAAATAAACTTGGGAAAGCCCCTAAATTATTTTCCCAAGAACCAAAGACAAATAACCACATAAATGAACTAACTGTACTGTAGATTAAAATCTCAAATAACCACAAAATACAAGTCCAGGTTCTCAGTAAAATCTCAATCAGACCTACCATTTAGGAAAAAGAAAAAAAAAAAAAAAATTCAGAAAGCAGATTCTCCTGTTTTTTTTTTTTTTTTTTTTTGAGACCACCTCAACCAGACATGCAGATTGTTGTTGTTAGGTGCCATCAAGTCGTCTCCAACTCATAACGATTCCTTGTATAGCAGAACTCACCATTGTCTGGTCATGTGCCAGGCTCATGATCCTTGCTATACTTGAGACCGTTGTTGTAGCCATTGTGTCAGTCTATCTTGTCAGGTCCTTCCCTTTCTTCATTGACCCTCCACTTTACCAAGCATGATATCCTTCTCCAGGGAATGGTACCTTCTTACAACATGACCAAAGTAGGTGAGGCAAAGTCTGGCCATTCTCACTTCCAAGGAACATTCTGGCTGCACTTCTTCCAGGATAGATTTGTTAGTTCTTGTAGCAGTCCATGATACTTTCAACATTCTTCTCCAACACCACAACTTGAAAGCATTGACTTTTCTTCAGTCTACCTTACGCACTGTCCAGCTCTCACATGCATATGAGGGGATTGAAAATACCATGGTTTGTGTCAGTCACACCTTAGACTTCAAGGAGATATCTTTGCTCTTCAGCACTTGAAAGAGGTCTCTTGCAGCAGATTTGCCCAATCTATACGTCATCTGTTATCTTGACTGCAGCTTCCATTGGTGTTGATTGTAGAACCAAGTAATATGAAGTTTCTGCAACTTCAATCTTTTATCCATTTATCATGATGTTGCTTATGAGTCCCGTTATGAGGATTTTTGTTTTCTTTATATTGAGGTGTAATCCACACTGCAGACTGTAGTCTTTAGTCTTCATCAGTAAGTACTTCAAGTCATCTTCATTTTCAGCAAGCAAAATTTTGTTGTCAGTGTATCACAGGTTGTTAATGATTCTTCCTCCAATCCTGATACCACATTCTTCTTCAGATAGTCCAGCTTCTTGAATTATTTGTTCAGCATACAGATTGAATAAGCATGGTGAAAGGATACAACTCTGATGCACTCCTTTCTTGATTTTAAACCATGCAGTTTCCCCTTGTTCTGTTTGAATAACAGCCTCCTGGTCTATGTATAGATTCCTCACAAGTACAATTAAGTGTTCTGGAATTCCCGTTCTTCTCAAGGTTATTCATAATTTGGTATGATCCACACAATCAAATGGTATTGCATAGTCAATAAAACACTATGCAATAGTGTTTACATAAGGAAACACCTTTGTGGTATTCTTTGCTTTGAGCCAAGATCCATTTGACATCAGCTATGATATCCCTCATTTCACGTCCTCTTCCATTTCTGCTCTGCTCTTTAAATATCCAAAAATGATCAAGCCATCCAGCTTGCATTTCTGGGAGTTTTCTGTCAATATACTGCTGCAACTGTTTTTGAATTATCTTAGTAAGATTTTACTTGAATGTGATATTAATGATTTTGTTAGATAATTTTCACATTCTGTGGGATCACTTTTCTTTGGAATGTGTACAAATGTGCATCTCTTCCAGTCTTCTGGCCAAATCTCTTGGCATAGCTGAGTGAGTGCCTTCAGCATGGCATCCATTTGTTAAAACATCTCAATGGGTATTCTGTCAATTCTTATAGCCTTCACCACTTCCTTCAGTGCAGCTTTCACTTCTTCCTTCAGTACCATTGGTTTTTGATCATATGCCACCTCCTGAAATAAATGAACATTGACTACTTCTTTTTGATACAGTGACTTTGTGATTTCCTTCCATCTTCTTTTGATGTTTCCTGAATTATTCAGTATATTACCCATAGAATCTTTCAATATTACAACTCGAGGCTTAGATTTTTTCTTCAGATCTTTCAGCTTGAGAAATGCCAAGCATGTTCTTCCCTTTTGGCTTTCAAACTCCATGTCTTTGCACATTTCATTATAATAATTGACTTTGTCTTCCCAAGCTACTCTTTCAAACCTTCTGTTTAGCTATTTTATCTTGTCACCTCTTCCATTTGCTTTAGCTACTCTCCATTCAAAGGCAAGATTCAGAGTCTCTTCTAACATCCATTTTGGTCTTTTCTTCCTTTCCTGTCTTTTTAAAGACCTTTTGCTTTCTTCATGAACAATGTTCTTGTTCTCATTCCACAATTCTTCTGGTTTTCGATAATTGGTGTTCAATACATCAAATCTATTCTTTAAATGGTCTAAATTCAGGAGAAATATAATCAAGTCATATTTTGGCTCTCCTGGACTTGTTTTAATTGTCTTCAACTTGCATATGAGCACATTGATTGTCTATTCCACAATGAGCTCCTGGTCTTGTTTTGACTAAAGATATTGAGCTTTTCCATCACCTCTTGCAGCAGATGTAGTCAACCTGTATATTTTATCATGTGAAGTCCACATATATAGCCACTATTTGTGTTGTTGAAAA
Source organism: Orycteropus afer afer (assembly GCF_000298275.1). Taxonomy (NCBI): domain Eukaryota; kingdom Metazoa; phylum Chordata; class Mammalia; order Tubulidentata; family Orycteropodidae; genus Orycteropus; species Orycteropus afer. The sequence continues at coordinate 4,964,332 of NW_006921726.1, forward strand.
AGGTATTTGTGATGAATAAGTCGTTGGACTTGCAAAATTCTATCATGTGATCTCCAGCATTATTTCTATCACCAAGGCCAAAATTTCCAACTACCGGTGATTCTTCTTTGTTTCCAACTTTTGCATTCCAGAGTTCTGGTAAGACGACAGAATAGGCAGAAAGACTGCACAAACCCTCTTCAACCAAGAAAAGGGGAACCAATTAATACAGATAGAGAAGTTAATCCTAGACCCCTGAGCCTTGAAGGGAAGGATATAGAAGTGGACTAAACTCCAACTAGCAGAAGAATTTGCATAAAGACACCTAAAAATGATACATATGTAGCTGCAGTCTGGCAGCAATCCTGATGGCACAGACAGCTTGATATTACTGAGTTGTGGTAGGACCTAAGAATTAACCTAAAAATAAGCCCTGCTAGCCAGAGACTGCACAGAGGACTGCTCTGGTGGCTGGGGAATAAAAGAGGAAGCAACGAAGAGGAAGGTGGGCTGAGCTATGGACTTTTCTCTGTCCTAAGGGTACAGCCATTTTGAATGTTTGCAAGCAGCTTAACCATTTTGGATATTTAAAGGGACAGCATTCACCCAGAATTCAGGCACTTAAGAACAGGCTCCACTTGCTGGGAACCCCAAGGACGTTCCGGACCCATATGACTGGAGAGGTGTGACATTCCCCTTGTTACTCTTATACCCCACACCCTTTTGGTGAACAGAGATGTGGCCATTTCTCACTCCCACCCACCTTCTGGCCAGTAGGAACTCCATTCCAGTCTGTGTGTTTGGATGGAAACTGAGTGCCCTGCCCTACCCTCTCCCAATTTTTTTTTTTTCTGCTTTCTATTTTTGAGTTTGTTTGTTTTTGTCTGTTTTAAAACTACTATAATTATTATTACTTTTGACATTTTTACTATTATTCTTTATTCTTCCTCTCCCAGGTTCTAATTTTCAGCTTGTTTTGTTTTCCTTGTTCCTGGTTGTAATTTTTTTTTCCTCTTTTGTACTTAACCCCATTCCTTGTTTTCCTTTTTGCATTTTTCCCACTTTTTTCATCATTATTCTACTTCTCTACCTTTTTTTCTATTATTGCCCTCTCCCCAGATATTGCAGGGTTTTTATTTTATTTCCCCATTTTTTCTCTTTTTGGTTATTATTCCTGTGTGATAACATGGTGTAATTTTTGTCCATATGCTCTTGACGGTTATTCAATTGTTATTTTTGTCTAAAGGAGTGGAAGGCAGCAACAGTCCCATACGACACAACTACACCCACACCTCCTGCAGGTTCACTTACTGAGTGAGAGCCACCACTTCCTTTTCCACCAATGGGCCAATGATAAACAACCAGCAAGAAGAACTGGACTCATCTTCACAAACAGTTAACAGAAATCTAAATACAACAATGCCATGATGTCTCAAAGACAAGAGACCATCACAATCCACACAAAGAAGGAAGATAAAGTGGTAGAAACAAGGGAGCAGGATACAGACCCAGAACACATCCCAGAGGTAGAAGCAGCATTGGAACTCTCTGAAAAGGAATTCAAAAGAATTATATTTAGGTATCTTCCAAGGATTGACAGGCAGACCAAGGAAAATACAGACAAAATCCTAGAAGAATTTTGGAGGAAAATACAAGAACAAAATGACAAAATAAATGAAAAATTAGAAGTGATTCTGAATCTACAGATAGAAATACAGAAGATTAATACTAAATTGTCAGATATAGGTAACACATTGAAAGGGCTAAAGAGTAGAATTGATGCAATGAAAGACAGAATTCATGAGATTGAAGACAAATACATGAATATTTCTTTGGAAATGGATCAGTCAGAAAAAAGATCAAAACAAAATGAAGAAAGCCTAAGGTTCATGTGGGATACCATCAAAAGGAATAACATACATGTCACTGAAATTCCAGAATAGGAAGAGAAAAATAAAACCACTGAGAAAATTGTTCAAGATTTGTTGGAGGAGAACTTCCCTGTTATGGTGACAGATGAGAATATATCCATTCAGGAAGTCCAACGAACTTCAAACAGGATAGACCCCAAAAGAAAATCACTGAGACATATCATCATCAAACTCATCTAAACCAAAGACAAAGAAAGAATCCTGAAGGCAGCATGTGAAAAACAAAAAGTTACTTACAAAGGACAACCATAAGAATAAGCTCTGATTACTCAACAGAAACCATGCAAGTGAGAAGGCAATGGGAGGGTATACATAAAACCCTGAAAGAGAAAAATTTTCAACCAAGAATTATATACTTGGCAAAACTGTCCCTCAAATATGATGGTGAAATAAGGAGATCTCCAGACAAGCAGAAAGTAAGGGCATTTGTTAAACTGTCCCAACTTTACAAGAGATATTAAAGAGAGTCCTTTGCCAAAAATAGCAAATAACAACTAACAATTAATACACAAGTTGACATAACCCAGAAACCACAGTAAAATGAGCTTACAAGATTGTAAACGGGGAACCAGAGACATCAATTGGCAAGTGAGAACAGCTACAAACCAAAAAGAGGGAAAATACTGTGTATTAATAGAACTTGTAAATGATGAAGAAGTCAAGAGAGTTCCAAGATAGAATGGACTGTTCTAAACTCAGGGAGAAAATTATAAAAATCACAGGGTAACTCAAAGAAAAATGAAAAACTTTCATATCAAAATAAAAAAGAAGACAAGCACAAATATTCAGCAAATACTAAAACAACAGCAACAAAGGAAATGATAACACGATTCATAAACATAATGAGCTCAGCACAGAAAATAATATGGAACAAAGAAACCAGGGACACCATGAAAAAACACATAACAAAATTACAGCAAACAATTTATACTTGTCAATAATTACACTGAACGTTAATGGATTAAATGCATCACTCACAAGACGAAGAGTTGGAGATTGGACAGGAAAACAAAACCCATCAATATGCTGCCTACAAGAGACACACCTTAGTGACAAAGACTAAAATAGACTAAAAATCAAAGTTTGGAAAAAGATACATCAAGCAAATGGCAACCGTAAGAGAGCAGGAGTGGCATTATTAATTTCTGATCAAATTGACTTTAAGACAAAAAACATAATAAGACAAAAGGAAGGACATCACATAATGATTAAAGGATCAATTGAATATGAAGATATAACCATAATAAGAGCTCTGATAGCATAGTGGCTAAGACACTTTCCTGCTAACCAGAGGGCTGGTAGTTCAAACCCACCAGTCACTCCTCAGAAGAAAGGTTGGGCAATCCTACTTCCGTAGTGATATTGCCTCGGAAACCCAAGGAGGGGTTGCTATGAGTCGGGTTTGACTTGACAGCACATAACAACAACAACCATAATAAATACCTACTGTCTCAATGAAAGAGCCCCAAAACACATAAATCAGACTTTGAAGGAGTTGAAAAGGCAAATAGATTACTCCACAGTCATAGTGTGAGACTTTAATACACTACTTTCAATGAAAGATAGAACAACTGGAAAGAAACTCAACAAATATGCAGAAGAGCTATATAATACAATCCACCGACTTGCCTTATAGACATCTACAGAACACTTCACACAACAACAGCACAATATACATTCTTTTCCAGTGAACATGGAACATTTTCCATGATCGACCATATGTTAGGCCATAAAACAAGACTTAATAAATTTAAAAACGTTGAAATACTGCAAAGCATCTTCTCAGATCATAATGCTATCAAATTAAAAATCTACAACAGGAAGATCAATGGAAAAAGAGTAAACTAATGGAAACTGAACAACATACTCCTTGAGAACAATGGTATAAGACAAGAAATAAAAACTGAAATTCTAAAATTCCTTGAATCAAATGAGAATGAAATCACAACATGCCAAAATCTTTGGGACACAGCAAAAGCAGTGATCAAAGGCCAATTTATATAAATAAATGCACACATCAAAAAACAAGAAAGAGCCAAAAATCAATACATTAAACCAACACCTCCAACAATTAGGAAAAGAACAGCAAGGAAAGCCTACAATCACCAGAAGAAAGGAAATAATCAAGATTTGAGCAGAAATCAATGAAACAGAAAATATAAGGGCAATGGAAAAAATCAACAAGACCAGAAGTTGGTTTTTTGAAAAGACCAATAAAATTTATAAACCATTGGCAAATTTAACAGAGGAAAAGAGGGAAAGACCACAAATAACACGAATAAGAAACGAAACAAGTGACAACACAACAGAATCAACTGAAATTAAAAGGATAATAATATCAGGAAACTGAAAACTGTAATGCAAAAAATTTGAAAATCTGGAAGAAATCAACAGATTTCTAGAAACACACCACTTATATAAACTAACACAGAGTGATGTGAAAAAGTTAAATAGGTCCATAGTAAAAGAAGAAATAGAACAGGTCATCAACAAATTACCAACTAAAACAAGTCCTGGCCCAGATGGTTTCACTGGAGAATTCTACCAATCATTCACAGAAGAACTGACACAAATCCTACTAAAATGATTCCAAAACATAGAATAGGATGGAATCCTCCCTAGCTCATTTTATGAAGCAAACTTAATCTTGATAACAAAACCAGGCAAACACATCACTCAAAAGGGAAAGTACAGACCAATATCTCTCATGAATATAGATGCAAAAATCTAGCCAATAGACTCCAACAACAAATCAAGAAAATCATTCATTATGACTAAGTGGGGTTCATATATGGTAGGCAGGAATGGTTCAACATTAGAAAAGCAATCAATGTCATCTATTGTGTAAATAAAGCAAAGGAGAAGAACCACATGATCATATCAATTGATGCAGAAAAGGCATTTGATAAAATCCAACACCCATTCCTGATCAAACTCTTAGCAAAATAGGAATAGAAGGGACATTTCTCAACCTAATAAAGGGCATCTATGCAAAACCAACAGCCAACATTATTCTCAAAGGAGAAAGACTGAAACCATTCCTCTTAAGAATAGGAACCAGACAAGGATGCCCTCTATCACCACTTCTATTCAACATTGTACAGGAAGTCCTAGCCAGGGCCACAAGGCAAGAAAGGGAAATCAAAGGCATCCAAATTGGTAAGGAAGAAGTCAAACTATCCCTATTTGCTGATGATATGATCTTGTACCTAGAAAACCCAAGAGACTCAGTCAAAAACCTACTGGAACTAATTGAGAGATTTAGCATTGTGGCAGGATATAAGATCAACATCCAAAAATCAGTTGGATTCCTCTACACCAGCAAAGAGATTGCTGAAAAAGAAATAAGGAAATCAATACTGTTTTCAATTGTTGTTATGTGCCGTCGAGTCAAACCCGACTCATAGCAACCCCTCCTTGGGTTTCCGAGGCAGTATCACTACAGAAGTAGGATTGTCCAACCTTCCTTCTGAGGAGTGGCTGGTGGGTTTGAACTGCCAGCCGTCTGGTTAGCAGGCAGGTGTCTTAGCCACTATGCTACCAGAGATCCCAACTGTTTTCAATAGCTACCAAAAAAAATAAAATACTTGGAAATAAATCTTACCAGGGACACAAAAGACCTGTACAAAGAAAACTATAAAAAATTACTTCAAGAACCCATAAGAGATCTACATAAATGGAAGAACACACCATGCTCACGGATAGGAAGATTGAACATTGTGAAATTGTTAATTCTACCCAAAGCATTCTATACATTTAATGCAATCCCAATCCAAATCCCATCAACATTCTTTAAGGATATGGAAAAACCATTCACTAACTTTATATGGAAAGAAAAGAGACCATGGATAAGCAAAGCACTATTGAAGAAGAAGAACAAAGTATGAGGTCTCACTCTGCTGGATCTCAAACCTACTATACAGCCACAGTAGTCAAAACTGTCTGGTATTTGTACGATGACCAACACGTAGACCAATGGAATAGAATTGAGAACCCAGAAATAGATCCATTGACCTATGGTCAGCTGATCTTTGACAAAGGGCTGAAATCCATTAAATGGGGAAGAGGATGTGTGGGCAAAACTGGATATCCATTTACATAAAATTTAAACAAGATCTATACCTCAAACCATACACTAAAACTAACTCCACATGGATCAAAGACTTAAATGTGAAACCTAAAACTATAGAGTTCTTCAAGGAAACTAGGGGAAAATTTAGGGGCCATAATATATGGAATAAATAGTCTATCAAGTATAACCCAAAATGAACAAATAACAGAAGAGAAAACAGATGATTGGGACTTTCTAAAATTGAAATTTTTATTTGCTTCCAGAGACTTCTCCAAAAGAGTTAAAAAAAAAAACCTTACAGATTGGGAAAAAATATTTGGCAATGACATATCTGACAAGAGACTTATCTCTAGAATTTATAGAAAACTCCATCACCTCAATAATAAAAAGACAAACAATCTAATTAAAAAGTGGGCAGAAGACATGAATAGACACTTCACCAGGGAGGATATTCAAGCAGCCAACAAACATATAAAGAAATGCTATTAGAGAAATGCAAACCAAAACAACAATGAGATATCATCTTGTCCCAGCACTACTAGCAAAGTTCAACAAGACATGGAATAACAAATGCTGGTGAGGATGTGGGGAAATTGGGACTCTCATACACTGCTAGTGGGACTGTAAAATGGTACAACCACTGTGAAAAGCAGTATGGCAAATCCTTTAAAAGTTGGAATTAGAAATACCATTTGACCCAACCATTCCATTACTAGGTATATATCTTAAAGAAATGAGAGCCATTACAAGAACAGACACATGCACACCCATGTTCATAGCAGCATTATTTACAATAGCCAAAAGATGGAAACAACCTAGGTGTCCATTAACTGAAGAATGGATAACCAAAGTTTGGTACATACACACAATGGAATATTATGCAACCCTAAAGAATAACCCAGAATCTGCAAAACACCACATAACATGCATGAACTTGGAGGACATTGTTGTTGTTGTTGTTATGTGCTGTCGAATCAGACCCGACTCATAGCTACCCCTCCTTGGGTTTCCGAGGCAGTATCATTACGGAAGTAGATTGCCCAATCTTCCTTCCGAGGAGTGGCTGGTGAGTTTGAACCGCCAGCCTTCCAGTTAGCAGTCAAGTGCCTTACCCACTATGCTACCAGAGCTCCTTGAGGGACATTATGCTGAGTTAAATAAGTCAATCACAAAAGGACAAATATTGTATTAGTCCGTTATTGTAAAAGTCAAGGATAGGTTTATCTTTGTTGGTTACCAGGGATGGGAGGGGGTGGGAGGGAACACTGTTGGATAGGTAGAGATAAGTATTGATTTGGGTGAAGAGAAGAGCAATGCACCAAATATGAGTGAACAACATGTTGGCGTTGAGGAAGAGAAAGACACAGAGAGGTCCATGGGAGGTACAGACAACAAAGATGAATCATATTGCATACATAGTATGGTGTTTTCAATGAAGGCAAACATGGGTATATGGGTGGAAAGGTGGTTGCACAGGCTGAACTATTAGGCATGTCTATGAAGCAGGGGGTGTACCCAAGACCATGTATAGGGTTGGCAGACAGTGGTCCTATAAGTTTATTTGTATGATCTGAATTCCCAGGTGTATAGTAGAGTTGACAAGGGACAAGGATGTAGTCACTTCTTGGTCACAGCCAGCTACCCAGAGGGACTGAGTAGTGGAACCTGTGGCCTCGGGACCATAGTCTCAGGGGACATCAAGCTCAGATGGCATAAAATGCTACACAAAACATTGTTCCACCTCCTACATTGGTGAGTAGTGACTGAGATCTTAAAAGCTTGCAAGCAGCAATCTAGATGCAATGATGGGTCTCTCCTTGTCCAGAGCAAAGAAGAATGAAGAAAACCAAAAATTCAAGGAAACAATTAGTCCTAGTGACTGGTACACCATGCTATCTGCAGCCTATACAACTATGAGACCAGAACTAAATGTTGCCTGGCTACCATTGTCAACCACTTGGAGCAGGATCTATGTGGGAGAACGTGGATAGAGAGGGAGAACAATGTGGAACAAAACTCAAAATTATTTGGAGAAAAAAAAAAAGGGAGGGACCAGGTTTGCTGGTCTGATAGAGCCTGGCAGAACCACTGAGACTATGGCTCCTAGCTTCCCTTCAAGTCTGGAATTGAACCCACACCTGTGGCTTCCAGCCAAACAAAAGACAGGCATATGAGTTGGAAATTTACCTGAGGTGGATACACTCCTGGGAGAGAAAAATCATGGGAGAAAGAAGGGCTGTTTTTGCACAGGGAGGCAGCTCAGGGAGTGGAAGTGCATGGAGGGATGGACACAGGGAAGAGGTACTTTCAGGAGGAAGTGGGAGGGGAGCTGTTACATTGTGGTAGATTACAGTCAATGTCATGAGGCAAAGTGTATGTGACCTGCTGTATGGAAAGTGAATTTGCTCTGTAAATTTTCACCCAAATCACAATAAAGTACACAAGGAAATAAATAAGTAAGAAATAATATTGAAAGGGCAAAGGAGTAGAATTGATGCAATGGAAGACAGAATTCATGAGATTGAAGACAAATACATGAATAATTTTTGGGAAAGGGATCAATCAGAAAAAAGATCAAAACAAAATGAAGAAAGCCTAAGGTTCATGTGGGATACCATCAAAAGGAATAACCTGCGTGTCACTGGAATTCTAAAACAGGAAGAGAAATATAAAACCACTGAGAAAATCTTCCAAGATTTGTTGGAAGAGAACTTCCCTGATATGATGAAAGATGAGAATATATCCATTCAGGAAGTCCAATGAACCCCAAACAGGATAGACCCCAAAAGAAAATCATTGAGACATATCATCATCAAACTCATCAAAACAAAAGACAAAGAAAGAATCCTGAAAGCAGCATGGGAAAAACAAAAAGTTACTTACAAAGGACAACCAGTAAGAATAAGTTCTAATTTCTCAGCAGAAACCATGCAAGCGAGAAGGCAATGGGAGGGTATATATAAAACCCTGAAAGAGAAAAAATTTCAACCAAGAATTATATACTCGGCAAAACTGTCCCTCAAATATGATAGTGAAATAAGATTTCCAGATAAGCAGAAAGTAAGGGAATTTGTTAAAACCATATCAATCTTATGAGATACTAAAGGGAGTCCTTTGAACAGAGAACCAAAAATAGCAATAACAACTGACCATTAATACACAAGACGACATAACCCAGAAACCACAGCTATAGATATAACCAAAGTACAATAAGCTTATAAGATTGTAAACAGGGAACCAGAGACACCAATTGGCAAGTGAGGACAACTACAAACCAAAAAGAGGGAAAATACTGTGAAGTTACAGAACTTCTAAATAGTGAGTGTGATAGTTGGAGCTGTGTGTCAACTTGGCTGGACCACAGTTCTGTGTGGTTTCAGTAATTGTGATATGGGTTGTTCCAATGATGAGACCAGATGTATATGTTTTGAGCAGCCAATCCACTGAAAGGGAGTTTTTCTAGGAGTATGGCCTGCTTTCAGCTTATATGGACATCCTGGGAAAAGAGACACTCTTCTGTGTATCGGGATTCTGCTTACAACTGTCCATGAGCAAACAATTTCCATTCAGCCTGAAGATCTTGGTTTTGTCACTCATTAGAGTTAACAGCCAGTATACTGCCTACCAACCCTGAGCTCCTCAGCCCCTACAGCTCCGTGAGTCAGGAAAAGCCTCCAGCTTGATGTCTGATCCGAGAACTTGGGACTTGCCAGCTTCTATAAGCACTTGACTGCTAACCAGAAGGCTGGCGGTTCAAACCCATCAGCCACTCCTCGGAAGGGAGATGGCACAATCTACTTCTGTAGTGATACTGCCTCGGAAACCCAAGGAGGGGTTGCTATGGGTAGGGTCCGACTCGACGGCACATAACAACAACAACATAAGTGTGTGAGACATTTTCCTAAGATAAATTTCTCTTTCTCTCTATGTATAAGCTTTACTGGTTTTGTTTCTCTAGAGAACCCAGTTTAACACAGTAAGGAAGTGAAGAGAGTTGCAAGATAGAGTGGATTGTTCTAATCTCAGGAGAAAATTATAAATCACAGGGTAACCTCAAAGAAAAATGATAAAACTTCACATCATAATAAAAAAGAGGACAAACAAAAATATTCAGCAAATACTAAAACAACAGGAACAAAAGAAATGATAACATGATTCATAAACATAATGAGCTCAGCACAGAAAATAATATGGAACAAAGAAACCAACTTTTGCATTCCAAACACTAGTGATAATCATCACATCTTGATTGCATGTTTCATCAATTTCAGATTGCTGAAGTTGGTAAAAATTTTCAGTTTCCCCATCTTTGGCTTTGGTGGTTGGTGTGTAAATTTGAGCAATAGTAGTAGTAACTGGCCTTCCTTGCAGGAGTATGGATATTTTCCTATCACTGACAGCATTGTTCTTTAGGATAGCTCTTGAAACATTCTTTGTGATGATGAATGCCACTCCTTTCCTCTTCAATTTGTCATTCCAAGCATAGTACATCATATGGTTATCTGATTCAAAATGGCCAAAATCAGTCCATTTCAGCTCACTAATGCCTGTTGTTGTTGTTGTTAAGTGCCATCGAGTCATTTCTGACTCATAGCAAGCCCATGCACAGCAGAACGAAACACTGCCTGATCCTGCACCAGCCCCACAATCCCTGCTATACTTGAGCCCATTATCGCAGCCACCATGTCAGTCCATCTCATTGAAGGCCTCCCCTTCTTCCGTCGACCCTCCACCCTACCAAGCATGACATCCTTCTCCAGGGAATGGTCCCTTCTGACAACATGACCAAAATAGGTGAGACGAAGTCTGGCCATT
>NW_006921726.1:4976208-4984724 GCF_000298275.1 Orycteropus afer afer
ATAACTGAGTGAGTGCCTCCAATGGGGCATCTGTTTGTTGAAATATCTCATCGGTATGCCATCAATTCCCGGAGCCTTGTTCTTTGTCAGTTCTTTCATTGCAGCTTTGACTTCTTCCTTCATTACCATTGGTTCTAGATCGTATGCCATTTCCTGAAATGGATGACACTAATGCCTAGGATATCAATTTTTATGGGTTCCATTTCATTTTTGACAACTTCTAATTTTCCTAGATTCATAGTTTGTATATTCCATGTTCTGATTATTAATGGATGTTTGCATCTGTTTCTTCTCATTTTAAGTCATGCCACATCAGCAAATGAAGGTCCCAAAAGCTCTACCTTATCCATATCATTAAGGTCGGTTTTACTCTGATGAGGCAGCTCTTTCCCAGTCTTATGTTGAGTGCCTTCTGACCTGAAAGGCTCATCTTTTGGCAATGTATCAGACAATGTTTTGGGGCCATTCATAAAGTTGCCTGGTAATATATGACAGTTTTTCATAGTTATTCATAAGGTTTTCCCTGGCCAATTCTTTGAGAAGTGGATGGTCTCTTCCTTCTTCCAAGTTTGTCTCAGTTTGGAAGCTTCGCTGAACCCCATCCACCATGGGCAATCATGCTGGTTTGAAACACTTGTGGTACAGCCTCCAGCTTCACAGGAACATGCAAGCCAGCACAGTACAACAAACTGACAGACAAGTTCACCTCAGCTGTTCCAAACTGCTCCGTTCACTTTCTGGCCTTCCCCCTACTTGTTCCAGCCTCCCACCCTGGCTCCCACTTCCTGCCTGGGGGCTTTCCCTCTTACCTGTTCTGGCCATCCACTCTGGCTTCCCCAGAGATGTAGAACAAGAGGTCAATTCCATCTTTTTTTTTTTTTTTGTAAACATTTATAGAGCACCAACTTTATGCCAGGCATATATTTTGAATGCTTCGCCAGGACATAGTCTTGAAATAACTGCCAGACAAAGAGTAAATCACCTATCCTTCCTTAATTCTCTTTACCAATTTATCTTTGCCTTCTTATTATTTGCATTCATTCATTCATTTATTCATTCTCAGTTTGGGGGATACCCACAGATGAAAAAGACTCTCTGTCACTGTTTATGAGGGGGTCACAGAACAGGGGGTTACATGAGGCATACAGATGAATAATTATAATGCACTTTAGGAAACAAGTGCTTTAAAAGGGCTACAGAAAAAATATCAGGGGAGGCCAGAAGCAGCACAGAATACTACCAGCTGTGAGATTCATCAATTCAGGGGGAAGAGTCAGGGATAAAATATAGCAGGTAGAATAGAGTTCCTGCTCCCTCTCTGTGAACTAGACAGAAGGACTAAACTCACTTTTCTTAACAATATCAGTGGGAAGAACCAACTGAAGCCACAGGTGGAGCCATTTCCATAATACACATAGTCTAATTTTAAACCCCCTTTTCCTGTACCTAATCAGAGTCTGCTCAGCCAGGATGCATTGCTCTTTTATGGGATAACATCAGTCATTCTACTCACAAAACACTGTGCCAGGGGACCTATGGTCCTTCTCCAACACTTCCCATCATTACAACCCAGGAAAAGCCTGTAGGCTTATAGTTAAGAGAAAGCCATTGGTTCTAGAGTTGTCAGTATGATTTTTAATTCCTATTCCAGGTTTCATTTATTAATCATGCAATAAATATTTGTTGAACACCTATAGGTATGGGCTGGAGTTCCAGGTGCTGAGGACAGTAAACCAGAAAGCTTGTATTTTATTGTGGGCAGACACACAATGAACAAGAAAACTAAATATACCAAAAAAAAGAAAGAAAAAAAAATGTCAAATAATGGTGAGTGTCCTTGTGATAGTAACACAGGCTAATATTAAAGAGAATGCCCTCGGAGGTAGATAGTCAGATGTGAGCTCCTTTAGTCAGAAAAAGTCCTCCAATGAATGGACATTGCCAGTGGGTCCTGAATAATCAGTAGATTAGTTTGAAGATTAGAAATTTCCCTCCATGACCTTGAGAAAGTTAATTCTTTTGAGCTCATTTTTCTTATTCCTGAAATGAAGATACTGATACCAACTTCATCGGGTTATTATAAAAACTAAAGAGAGTACAGCCTCTAGTGCCCTCAGTCATCATTTCTATCTTTCCTTTCCTTTGAAGTCTGGCTTTGAGAAGAGGTAGTCACTAGTGAGCTCATTGGAGTTCCAAGGCCTCTGGTGCTATAAGACTTCCTCAGGCTTCAGATACAGACTTCACACCTTTAAAGGTCAGAAATACAGTCACCATTGGGATTTTAAACAGATACTTGAATATGTTCTAGCTATTTAAGTTCACAGTTCAAACCCTAGATCACACTGTCCAGACTGTGCCAAATTGGCCTGACCTCTTTTTGATAATAAATGAGCTTGCCGGTGATCCCTGATGATGCCTTTATGTGTGTGTGTGTGTGTGTGTGTGTGTGTTAATTTTAAAAAAACAAAACAAAACAAAAGCCTTTTTTTTATTAATGGTTACAGCACGCACTACTTGCAAGATTAGGAGTCTGGCTTTAACTGCCAAGATCCTTCACCTATAGCTCCTGTTTGTCAGTTGTCTCCTTTTCCCTGGAACCTTGACTGGCCACTTGAGATCAATGGATGGGTGTTTTTCTAAGATTAATAAAACATCGGCAGGTGAGCATTTTCCATTATCATCAAGGTTCTCATTAGAGATTGGTCTTGTTGTTTTCCCATCTCAGGCATGAATACTGTCTTAGGTAGCTAATGCTGCTACAACAGAAATACTATAAGGTGGCTTTAAAGAACAGAAATTTATTTTCTCATAGACTAAAAGTCCAAACTCAGGGTCTCAACTCTAGGGGAAGACTATCTCTTTCTATACTCTGGAAGAAGATCCTTGTCTCTTCCAATATTCCTCAGTTGAACCTGACATCTATCTTTCCCTGCCCTGTTTGTGTTTCCTTGTCTCTCTGCTCCGGAAAACATGGAAGTGATTAGACTTAGGACATATCCTACACAGATATTACCTCATTAATAAAACAAACAAACAAACAAAAAAAAAACCCTATTGCTAAACGGGATAAAGTACACAGGTATAGGGAATAGGATTACAACACATATTTTGAGTGAGGGAGTAAAATTGAACTCAACAAATATTGATTAGACAAGGGAGGTGAGGGTAAGAGTACAGGTAAGGATAAGAAGGACTACCCAGAAGCTAGGTCATTTCTTTTTTGGGAAGAGATATAATTACAGAAAAAGAGAAACTAGAGGTTGGATCGGTAGATTTTGGGACCTAGACTATGTAGAGTTTCTAGCCTGTATGAGAGCAACAACTGAGCTGAAAGCATCGCTTTTAATTGGAAGAAAGGTGTCCAAGCTTTGCAAACAGGAAAAGGCTAGTGAGAGAAACAAGTCCTCAGAGGCAGTATAAGATTGTGTTTCAGAATTCCATCACATTGCTTGTGTTTATCTCCCTAACCTTTCTATCTACTTGAAAGTAGATAGAAATCTGACAATACAAAGTATACAACCATATCTGGCCTTTGTTCTACTGTTCAATACATGCTCAATGTAATTGTTGTCCACCACCTGTCAGTCTGTCATACTGTGGCAACTTGTGTGTTGCTGTGATAATGGAAGCTATGTCACCAGAATGGGGCACTATGAGTCAGATCCAACTTGATAGCAGTGAATTTGGTGTTTTGGATCAGAGTCACCATGGTGGACAGGTTTCATGGGAGCTTCCAGACTAAGTCTGACTAGAAAGAAAGGCCTTGCAATCTACTTCCAAAAATTAACCATGAAAATCCTATTAATCGCAATAAAATATTGTCCAATGTAGTGCTGGAAGAGGAGCCTCTGAGGTTGGAAGGCACTTAAACTATATAGTAGCCACAAGAATGGATTGAAGCATACCAACAATTATGAAGAATGCACAGGAGTGGGAACAATTTCATTCTGCTGTACATTGCATCCCAATGAGTCAGAGCCAACTTCATGTCAACTAACAAAATTAGTTGTAGCCAATATTGTAATAAGGGCAAGCATTTGATTGGGGAGATGATGGCATCCCTGCAGTGTTGTTTGGTAACTTATGGGTCCTGGCTCAGGAAGACTCAAGAAACTAGCCTGTGGCTGGGCAGGTGTCTGAAACATGGAGGAGAAGACCGGATTGTGGGTCTTTTTCTCATGCAGCATTCTCTGTGCAGAGCTGGCTGCCCTCCTCCATTACTCCTCTGGAAAACAGATTCTTCCTCTAGAACACTGTGATAACACAGAGCAATGACAGCTCTATTCTAAAGTGATTAAATCCTCTGCCTTTGCCCTGTGGTCAGATGATCCTACCATACTCAGTGACCCAACAGCTTAAGTCATTTTCAATTGAAAAATAAGAACTTTTTTTTTTTTTGTCCTTTTTATCCCCTTTAACTGCCCAGATAGTTAAAGTTGGAGTAAAAGTTGGTCAAATGTGGGAATAGTGACTCTGCTTCCCAATAATGAATTACTCTGGGATCAGCAGACTTGGATGCCATCAAACCCCAGTGTACTGAGCTTCAGCAGATGCAGTAGATGTGTTTTCACAGACCTACTCAGGGATAGCAGAGTGATTAAAGGGTGAAAGATCTTCTTTCATCATCCACAAGATCCAAGGAGAATTGTTGGTCCCTCTCTCCCAAAAGCAGAAACAGGAATTAGAAACATGATAACCATGCAGGCCATTTGTGAAGGGAGAAGAGACTTCTATTCAGTAAGCCAGAAAGCAAGAAAATACATTCTGTGATAGCTGAGCTCCTAGGTGGTAAAAATGCTTAACACACTTGGCTGATAAATGAAAGGTTGGGAGTTTGAGTCCACCCAAAGGGAACTTGGAAGAAGGGCATGGCTATCTGTTTCCAAAAAATCATCCACTGAAAACGTGGAGCACGGTTCTACTTTGACACACATAGGTCACCATTAGTAGGAAACAACTCAGTGGCAACTGCTTTGGATGGATGGTCTTGAGCCCCTGAAAGATGAGAAAAGGGACTGTGAATTCCATGCACAGGAATGGAGTTTCTAGAGGACTCTATTACAAAATGATGGGCCTTATCTTTTAAAGGAGCTCTGGTCGTGTAGTGCATAAGGCATTTGACTGCTAACCAGAAGGCAGGTGGTTCAAACCTGCCAGCGACTCCTTGAAAGGAATATTGAGCAATTTACTTCTGTAGAGACCACCTCAAAAACCCAAGGAGGGATTTCTAGGAGTCAAATCAACTCAACAGCAGTGAGTTTATCTTTTAAAGCCTGCCCGTGTCTATAGAATGTGGTCTCAGGACCAATTGAATCAAGATCACCCTCGAACTTGTTAGAAATGCAAATACTCAGACCCACCCTAGATCTGCTGAATCAGAAACGCTGGGGATGGGGTAGCAATCTGGTTTTTTTACAAGTATTCTAGGTGATGTTATTGCACACTCAAGTTGAGAACCACAGCTCTAAGGGATTAGGCTCCATTTCCATCATTTGACTCCTTTCTGCCTCTCCTAACTACAATGGTTGAAAGTACCAATACAGTCTTAGGCCCCTGTATATTAAACAAGAGACATGTTCTGGTTAAAACAGAAGTTCTAGAGAAGATGTCATGAGGCACTGGTGGTCCAGGGGTAGAATACTCACCTTTATACGGAAAAATAAAAATTGCAAATAAGTGATTTTAATTATCTCTGTTGAAAATAAGGGATGAGGCTACCTCCTCCCCTGTTCTTTCAGAATTTACTTTCAATAACTTGTCATTTTAAATTCCTTATCTCTTTGAAAAGTGTGTAAATCTGAGAGGTCTCCTCAAAGATCTGCCAGATATCTCTTTGAAGTGTAACTTCAGATGCTCTTCACCTACCTTCCTGTTTCCTGGAAGAACGTTAGCATTATCTCAGATGACCTAGCTCTACCTCATGGCCATAAAGATACTAGAAAATTAACAATACTATCTTGAAAACATGGATGTAATGATGTATTTGTTTAGGTATATAATGGTTAAGATTCCTTTCAGACTTTGTGATTACCTATGATGAATCACATTCTGGTTCAATGTTTATTCAATAATAAAACTTTCATTTTTGTTCTATTTTATGGAAGGAATTTCTGGGTTGGTAGAACCCAGTCACTCCCTATGAACCCTACTTATGAATGAACCTACTTATGACCCAACCTCTATAAAGCCTATTCTATTTAAAATTCTCAGTGCATACAATAGTTCATAATAACAAATAGGCACTACTTGGCAACATGCATCAAAACATTATTATTTTTAATGTATTTTTATGTTAAAGATGTTTTAGTGTATCTGGAAGTGTTTCTTTAATGTTTTTTATGTATAGAAAGGTACCCAATACACTAAAACAAACATTTGACTAAATGATCCTAGATAGAAACCATACTGAATTGTTCTGACTTATGTACAAATTTGACTTAAAAATAGATTTAGGAATGGAACTTGTTCACAATTCAGAGACTGCTTGTAGATTTTTTTTTTTTTTTTTTTAAGTTGCTTTTCCAACACTTTCCGTACTGGATATCTTCCATGCCAGTTTTGATTCCTGGCCAAAGCCTAGTCATCACCCATCTGTCAGTAGAGGCTTCCTTGTTCCTATGATGCCAAACAGGTTTCAGTGGAGCTTCTAGACTAAGATGGACAAAGGAAAAAGCCTTGGCATTCTACTCTCAAAAACCAGCCAGTACAAACCCCACATATCACAATGGTCTGATCTGCAACTTGTCATGGATACAACAAAGGACCATATAGCATTTCATTCTATTGTGCATGGGATCACCATGAATCAGGGCTAACAACAACAACAAGGAATGATGTCAAGAAAAGATAAAGGCCCAGACATGAATCTCAATGACTCCTAGCCCTACTTCCAGTCCCTGCTGCAGAGCCATTACAGACTTAGAGTTTGTCCTCTAGTGGCTTAGAGGAGAAAGAACAAAATATGTGACACCCTGGATGATTCCCTCTTCTCAGGTCCTGCTAACTCCAACAGAGTTTATTTTTTCTTTTTAAGCCCATTTTATAGTGTCTGCAGGCCTGGGAGGATGAGTCTCAAAATGGCTTCTGGCCATTAATCCAGTGGTCACTTTAAGAGTATGATACACTTTCCCTTTATACTGCTAACAACAAAAGAAGGGTTACTGGTGCCTGGTCTTCAAATGGGGTAAGAAAGAATTACACTGGCTGCTCCTTAATTACAAAGCTACTTGGCATCAAAAGAGAGCAAGAAAGAGAGGACAGATTAAAGTGTCCATCTCTCACTGAGACATCTCACCAATATCTTTTTTATTGTCACCAATAAAACATTCTAATGGCCCTTAGCATAAAGATCAAGGTCCCTGGCTTGCTCAGCAGGCCCTGTATGGTCTGTATCCCTCTCTGGCCTCACCATGTTCTCTTTGTGCAGTCACCAGAGCCTTCTTCAGTTCTACCTGAGTGCCATTTTCTCCCTCCTGTGGACCTGGCCCCTACCCTGCTTACCTAACTCCCATTCTGCTTTTAGAATTCCTCCAGGAAACTTTCTGTCCATGTCCTCCTTTACCACAAAGACTTGGAATTCCTCAAAGGCAGAAGTCAAATTAGTTGTATAATGCTGCACCCACAGGACTAAGCCCAGTGCCTGGTCCATAGTAGAAACTCAATAAAATATATAGTAAATGAATTAATCAGGAAATGGAGAGGTAAGGCCATTTCCCTTTTGTTCCCTGATTAAAAAGGATAACTTACCAGAGCAGAGGGTAAAGTGTCTAAAAGCTGGAAGTTCCCAACCTTTTTGGCTTCAGGACCCCTTTTGTACTCTTTACAATTACTGAAGTCTACAAACAATACTTGTTTATGTAGATCATATCTATCGATATTTATCACATTAGAAATCAAAACTGATAAATTTTGTAAATGGAAGGATATGTCATAGCACATTCCATTCAGGGCACTGACATCATCACATACTATTAGTATCTAGAAAATTCCATGTATAATCATAAGAGATGGGAGCAAAAAAGGAAAATAGCTTCACAGTAAAAAATAGCTTGGACTGCAAAGATTCTCTCAAATGCTTTCAGAGACCCATAGGGTTCCCCAGACCATGCTTTAAGAATCTATTCTAGGCATTTAACATGGCAAATGCTTAACTTATGTTGGCATGCACATGGGTGCCAAACACTTGAATTGAGCTTTCTGGAGGCACACAGATATGATGGACCAAGAAGTGTACTTCTAGCTACACTAAATTTGGTGTGTGTGTGTTAAGTGTAAAGGATCAATACATCCATTGCATACCTTCTATGTGTACAGATCTAGGCACTGGAAATATAAAGCTACATGAAACACAATTCTTTTCTTTTTTTCCACAGGCAGCTTCTGAAACACATAGAAGGTTTTAGAAACATGACCCTGGACTCATCATCAAATGACCCTCCTTTCCCCTCATACTATAATCTCCTGTAAAGGGGATATCTACAAATACCCTCATTTCTTTTTTTTTTTTTTTTTTTTTT
>NW_006921726.1:4991109-4992081 GCF_000298275.1 Orycteropus afer afer
GTGTCTGTGTTAATTGGTTTCCCTTTTCTTTGTTGAAGAGGGTCTGTGCAATCCTTCTGCCTAGTCCGCCATCTTGCCCCGCCTCCCCAAATACCCTCATTTCTTGAAATCCAAAGAATGTAATATGTTTTTACATCAGAATGCAGTCTTGCAGAAAGTCAGAAGCTGTGATCAGCCAGAGGGCATTTTCGGTTTAGCTGACTGAAGATGCTTGTTCCCTGGGAGAGGACTAGAACATCACCCTAGAGCTCTCCCTTAGTGTCTCCTGGGCAATTCTTGCTGGCTATATACATTGATATCCTAACATAACTGCATACATCTGTTCCCAAAGGAGTCTTATTAGCAGGCTTTGATGCAATCTTTCCTTCATCCTCACTAAAATACTCATGAAGATAAAGAAAGTTAGACATTGAAAATAATGCAGAAATAACAAACTGTTGCTAGGATCTATTGGTAACTGACACAGAGTGGCTTCAGGGAAAAGCATTCCTACCTTCCACTTAAGTTGTACCTTAACATTTCTTATTCAGACAGATAAACTCAAAAACAAGGACAGAAGGTACTTCACAACTTTCTTTTCTGGAGATTCTGTAGAAACTCAAAAAGGATAGCCTTCCCTCTCTGCCCCTTGGAAGTATTCTTTAAACTCTGACTATCTGAATTTAAATGAGTTCAATTTTTGGGGATCCCAATTTAGTAAAAAGTCTTTCATAGGAAAAGCTATGCTTGTCCTTTTACCCAGCAGTACTGCTCCTAGGTGTTTATTGCCGGCGAGTTGGATCTGAATCATAGCAACCTCGCCTTGGGTTTCTGAGGTGGTATCTTTATGGAAGTAGATTGCCCAACCTTCCTTCTGAGGAGTGTCTGGTGGGCTTGAACCCCTGGCCTTTTGGTTAGCAGTCAAATGCCTTAGGCACTACACCACTGTTGTTGTTGTTGTTATGTGCTGTCGAGTGGGCCCCGACTCATAGC
>NW_006921726.1:4993171-5000237 GCF_000298275.1 Orycteropus afer afer
CAAATGGTATTTCTAGTTCCAACTTTTGAAGGAATCACCATACTGCTTTCCACAATGGTTGTACCACTTTACAGTCCCACCAGCAGTGTATGATTGTCCCAATCTCTCCACATGATTGCCAGCATTTGTTATTTTTTCTCTCATTGAATTTTGCTACTAGTGCTGGAGCAAGATGATATCTCATTGTTGTTTTGATCTGCATCTCTCTAATAGCTAATGATCGTGAGCATTTCTTCATATGTTTGTTGGCCGCTTGAATATCCTCCTTGGTGAAGTGCCTATTCATGTCTTCTGCCCATTTTGTAATTCGATTGTTTGTCTTTTTGTTATTGAAGTGTTGGAGTTTTCCATAAATTCTAGAGATAAGTTCTTTGTCAGATATGTCATTAACAAATATTTTTTCCCAATCTGTAGGTTCTTTTTTGACTCTTGGAGAAGTTTTTGGAAGCACAAAAAAATTTAATTTTTAGAAGGTCCCAATCATCTGGTTTCTCTTCTGCTATTTGTGCATTTTGAGTTATGTTTGATTGTCTATTTATGCCATATATTATGGTCTCTAAATTTGCCCTGAGTTTTTCCTTGAGGAACTCTATAGTTTTAGGTTTCACATTTAAGTCTTTGATCCATCTGGAGTTCGTTTTGTGTATGGTGTGAGGTAAAATCTTGTTTCATTTTTCTGCAAATGGATGTCCAGTTTTGCCAGCACCATTTATTAAACAAACATTCTCTTCCCCATTTAATGGATTTCAGCCCTTTGTCAAAGATCAGCTGACCATAGGTCGATGGATCTATTTCAGGGCTCTCAATTCTATTCCATTGGTCTATGTATCTGTCATTAAGCCAATACCAGGCAGTTTTGACTACTGTGGCTGTATAGTAGGATTTGAGATCTGGCAGTGTGAGACCTCCTACTTTGTTCTTCTTCTTCAATAGTGTTTTGCTTATCTGAGGTCTCTTTCCTTTCCATATAAAGTTGATGTTGATGGGATCTGGATGGGATTGCATTGAATGTATAGATTGCTTTGGGTAGAATTGACATTTTCACAATGTTCAATCTTCCTATCCATGAGGATGGGATGTTTTTCCATTTATGTAGATCTCTTATGGTCTCTTGAAATAGTTTTTTATAATTTTCTTTGTACAGATCTTTTGTGTCCCTGGTAAGATTTATTCCCAAGTATTTTATTTATTTATTTACTTTTGGTAGCTATTGTAAACGGCAATGAATTCCTTATTCCTTCTTCAGCAATCTCTTTGCTGGTGTAGAGGAATCCAACTGATTTTTGGATGTTGATCTTATATCCTGCCACGATGCTAATCTAATCTTTCAATTAGTTCCAGTATATTTTTGACTGATTATCTTGGGTTTTTTAGGTATAGAATCATATCATCAGCAAATAGGGATAGTTTGACTTCTTCCTTACCAATTTGGATGCCTTTGATTTTCTTTTCTTGCCTTGTGGCCCTGGCTAGGACTTCCAGTACAATGTTGAATAGAAGTGGTGATAGCGGGCATCCTTGTCTGGTCCCTGTTCTCAAGAGGAGTGGTTTCAGTCTTTCTCCATTGAGAATAATGTTGGCTGTTGGTTCTGCATACATGCCCTTTATTATGTTGAGGAATGTCCCTTCTATTCCTATATTGCTGAGAGTTTTGATCAGGAATGGGTGTTGGATTTTATCAAATGCCTTTTCTGCATCAATTTATATGATCATGTGGTTCTTCTCCTTTGTTTTATTTATGTGGTGGATGATGTTGATTGTTTTTCTAATGTTGAACCATCATTGCATACTTGATATGAACCCCACTTGTTCATAAAGAATGATTTTCTTGATATGTTGGAGTTTATTGGCTAGGATTTTTTTGAAGATTTTTGCATCTATGTTCATGAGGAATATTGGTCTTTAGTTTTCCTTTTGAATGATGTCTTTGCCTGGTTCTGGTATCAAGGTTATGCTTGCTTCATAAAATGAGTTAGGGAGTATTCCATCCTTTTCTATGTTTTGGAATAGGTTGAGTAGGATTGGTATCAGTTCTTCTCTGAATGTTTTGTAGAATTGTCTGGTGAAACCATCTGGGCCAGGACTTTTTTTAGTTGTTAATTTTTTGATGACCTGTTCAATTTCTTCTTTTGTGATGGGCCTGTTAAACTTTTCCACATTAGTCTGTGTTAGTTTAGGTAAATGGTGTGTTTCTAGAGATTTGTCCATTTCTTCCAGATTTTCAAATTTGTTGTAGTACAGTTCTTCATAGTATCCTGATATTATATTTTTATTTCAGTTAGTTCTGTTGTGATGTCACCCATTTCATTTCTTATTCATGTTATTTGTGTTCTCTCCCTATTTTCCTTTGTTAAATTTGCCAGTGGTTTGTCAATTTTATTGATTTTTTTCAAAAAACCAACTTCTGGTCTTATTAATTTTTTCTATTGCCCTTCTATTTTCTGTTTCATTGATTTCTGCTCAAATCTTTATTTAATTTCCTTTCTTCTGGTGACTGTGGGCTTTTCTTGATGTTCTTTTCGTACATAAGGTTTTCATTGGTTAATTTTTGGAAGTAGTTCTCTAGGCCTTTCTTCCAATCTTAGTCTGGAAATTTCACTGAAACCTGTCCACCATGGGTGACCCCAATGGTATTTGAGATATAGGTGGCATAATTTCCAACGTGATAGCAACACACAAGCCACAGGACACCAAACTGACAGATACATGGTGGAGATGAATATATACTGACAAGGAAATATCTGAAAGAAAATTAGAGAAAGTAAGTCTACTATAAAGGCAGTTGTTGCCCTGTTCCTTCTCAAATGGGCTAATGGAGATTATTTCTGGACAGTAACAGTCATTTTTCCTTTTCTCTTTATAATATATGTGTTGCTCTTAAAATAAGAATATAAAACAATTAAAGTTATTGTAACTTAAAAAAAAAAAAAATACTGCCATTGTATGTGGCAGAAATCTCCCATGTTACTAATTCAGCAGACAGGGGCATCTTCTTGATTTTGTTGGAAATCCTAGCAACCAAAAAGCCCCAGGTAGGAGGGATTGCTTCAAGGGTTCCCACTCTGCTGCGGGCAGCTTTGTTCCATCAGGGATGCAAAATACCACATCAAGGCTCAGCTGATGCTGGAAATAAATTCCCTTCTGAACAGTGTCCTCTGGGGACAGTTCAGATATACCTCATTTAAGCAGATTACATAAAAAGGCTGGTGGAGGCTTGCTAGAGGCTGCACTTGAATTAGAATCACCCAAAAAGCAAACTAGAAAAATGTACATTTTAACATTGGGGAAAGGATCTGTTTTTCAGAAGAGAAACAAGAAACTCCAAAGGAGAAGGCATTTCACTGCCTTGTGGAATTTTGAACAGACCTTACTAGCAGAAGCCACCACTGTCTGAGCTTCCCATGTGAACATTAGAAACAGGATATATGGTCACCTGTTGTTCTCTAGTGCTGTTGGATGTGTTGTAAGTAATAAGGATCCAAGGAAAGGGGTTACTACCCATCTGTCAGTTTGTTGTACTGTGGTGACTTAAGTGTTGCTATGATGCTGGAAACTAGGCTACCAATATTTCAAATACCAGCAGGGTCATCATAATTGACATATTTCAGCAGAGCTTCCAGACTAAGATAGATAGGAAGAAAAGCCTGACAATCTACTTCCAAAAAGTAGCCAATGAAAACCTTATGACTCACCACGGAACACTGTCTGATATAGTGCTGGAAGATGAGCCCCCTAGGTTGGAAGGCAGTCAAAATGCATAGTGGTTGCAACAATGGACACAACTATACCAATGATCATGATGATGGTGCCCACTCACTGCCATCAATCAACTCAGATCAACCCCCATAGGGCTTCAAAGGCTGTAAATCTTTACAGAAGCAGACTGCCTCATATTTCTCCTATGGAACAACTGGTGGATTTGAACAGCTGACCTTTTTATTACCAGCCTAATGCCTTAACCACAGCACCACCGGATTATGGTGTAGGACCTGACAAAATATTCTTTTGTATGTTAGGTTGCCATGAATTGAAGTTGACTCAATGACAGCTAACAAAAACAAAGAGAGTGTTTCCCATGACTATATAATAGTAACTATACAGTTACACTGAAGGCAGTGGTAGTCCAGTGGTAGAGCTCTCACCCTCTGTGCAGAAAGACCAGGTTTGATTCCTGACCAAGGACCTCATATGTAGCCACCACCCTTCTGTCACTAGAGACTTGCATGTTGTTATGATGTAGAAGCATTCCCTGGAGAAGGATATCATGCTTGGTAAAGTGGACGGTCATTGAGGAAGTAGAAGGCCCTCAATGAGATGGTTAGACACAGTGGCTGCAACAATGGGCTCAGGAATAGCAAGAATTGTGAGGCTGGCACAGAACCAGGCAGTGTATTGTTCTGCTGTGCACAGGGTCACTATGAGTTGGAGATGTCTCAATGGCACCTAACAACAACAAAATGACATAGAACAAGTTTCACCAGAGGTTATGAAAAGGGATGAACTAGGAAGAAAGACCTGACAACCTATTTATGAAAATCAGCCAATGAAAACCATAAGGATCACTATAGTCCAATTAGCAATCAATTATGAGGATGGCACAAGACTAGGGAGCATTTTGTTCAGTTTTGCACTGGGTCATCATGAGTTGAGGCAGACTCATGCAGCTAACAGTTAACAAAGGATTAAACGGAGGCTTGAGGAGTTTAGTTAATTTTTCCATGCCGGCAACCAACCCCAACCTTGAATCCTCCCCCAAATCCTCTGGGTCATAGTGTTCCTACCTATTTAGGACAATTAAAATTTGTGCAAGCATACACTGAAACATATCTCCATGATCTCTTTTAAGATGAAGTTTGCATGTCAACGGTTTCTGCTAAGGTTCCACATAGTCCGTTCTTTAAAGTTTACAATACTGGATGCATTCATTATAAATGAACTTTATCTACATGTGTTATTTATTTAAAACAAGACCAGGCAATTCTATCTGAAATGCCTCCCAAGAAAATGTGACAACTTGAAAACAACAAAGAAGGATCTCCAGGCACAGCTCACAATTGGTCAGAATGTGTTTGGAATAGGCTCTGACTGAAGAGAAAGCAGGAAAGAACCAATGGATACATTCTTGCTCAGAGTGACCAGGACAAGGGTGAGGGTGAGCTTGGGCAGTAGGGTGGGGAGTATTTCCTAAAATGAGTAGGAGGGGCAGTGTTGTGGGATCTGGCACCAGGCAAAAGTAACTATAACCATTAAAGAAGATGTGGCTTTGCCAGGTAATACTGGTGGCTGCAACTAAAATGAAGAAAAATGTGTATATCTGCATGTATATAGATTTTATGTGTATACAAAAACAGAATCAAAACACTATATATCAGATTAATATCCTGTATGTTTTAATTTTTTTCTTTTTAATTATCTGTATTTTTTTCATTCATCATTCTTTTGCTTTCTTTTTCTAAACAAGAAAAGGAAAAAATAGCAGGCTTACTTTCATAAGCAGCCCAAAGCTTCTCTCCTGCAGCCATGCAGGACAGAGCAGAGCCTTGAAAGAAATGCACTGTTTTTGAAATGTCTGTTGTTGTTGTGTGCCCTTCAATCCATTCTGAGATTGCTACATCTTTTCTGCCCCAGAACTGCTAAGGTGGGTGTGAACTAACCAGAAGAACCAAAAAACAAAATAAACAAATAAACAAATAAATAATAAACAGAGAGCTGGGAAGATGGCGGACAAGATAGAAGGACTGCACAGACCCTCTTCAACAAAGAAAAGGAAAACCAATTGATACAGACACAGAAGTTAATCTTGGACCCCTGAGCCTTGAAGAGAAGGATTCAGAAGTAGACTAAACCCCAACTAGCAGAAGAATTTGCTTGAAAATACCAAAAAAGGAGATATACGGAGCTGTGGTCTGGCAGGGACCTGAGTGCCCCTGACGGCACAAATGACCTGGACATTCCCGAGTGGCGGTAGGACTTAAGAATTAACCTAAAAATCCTCTCCTAGCCAGGGTCTGTGTGGAGAACTGTGTACAGTGGCAAGGGAACAAACTGAGGAAGGTGAAGAGAAAGGTGGGCTGAGTGATGGACTTTTGCCGGTCCAGAGAGCACTGCCATGTTGTACGTTTAAAAAAAAAAAAAAAGTGGCTTGGCTATTTTGGATATTTAAAGATCAGCGCTCTCGCAGAATCCGGTGGTCGTTAAGACTTAAGAATTAACCTAAAAATCCCCTGCTAGCCAGGGTCTGCACGAAGGACTGTGTACAGTGTACAGTGGCTAGGGAATGGGGAAAGTGAAGAGAAAGGTGAGCTGAGCGGTAGACTTTTGCCGGTCTGGAGGATGCTGCCATGTTGTATGTTTTAAAAAAAAAAAAGAAAAAAGTGGCGTAACTATTTAGGATGTTTAAAGAGACAGTGCTCTCGCAGAATCTGGTGGTTGTAAGACTTAAGAATTAACCTAAAAATCCCCTGCTAGCCAGGGTCCGTGCGGAGGACAATGGACAGTAGCTAGGGAATAAACTTGGGAAGGCGAAGAGAAAGGTGGGTCAAATGGTAGACATTTGCCGGTCCGGAGGACGCTGCCATGTTGTACGTTTAAGCGGCATGACTATCTTGGATATTTAAAGAGACAGTGCTCTCACAGATTTCTGGGGCTTAAGAGCTTTCCGGCAGCCCCGGGGACACTCGGGGCCTATGGGACTGAAGGGGTGCGATATTCTTCTTGTTGCCACACCCTGCACCTGCTTGGTGGGCGGGGGTGTGACCGTCCCCACTCCCACCTACCTTCTGGACCCACACGGGGGTTCGATCGCAGTCTGTGTGCTCAGACAAAGCCTGGGTGCCCTAAGCAGTCCTCCTCTGATTTTTTTTTTCTTTCTTTTCAATTTTTTTTCTTTTTCACTCCCTTTTTCCCAGTGATTAGTTTGCTTGTATTTGTCCGTTCCAAACCAACTAATATTATTGATACATTTGTCCTTTTTATTATTGTTCTTGATCTTCTCCTACCAAGTCCTAGTTTTCAATAGTTTTCTTTTCCCTGTGCCTGGTTGGGATTCTGCCCCCCCCCCCAATTT
>NW_006921726.1:5004500-5019592 GCF_000298275.1 Orycteropus afer afer
AGAGAGAGAGAGAGAGAGAGAGAGAAATTTATCTTAGGAAAATGGCTCACAAGTGTATAGAAGCCGACAAGTCCAAGCCAACAAGTCCAAGTCTCTGGAGGAAATGGGCTGGCGACAGCCTTATCTTCCGTAAGCTCAGGGGGCTGAGAAATTCAAGGCTGGCAGGCAGTACACTGGTTGTTGACTCCAACAAAAGACGAATCCAAGATCTCCAGGCCGAGTGGTGGGCTGCTCACTCACGGAAGTCTCTAGTCTGTACACCAGGGTTCCAATCCCTCAAAGAATGTGTCTCTTCCCAGGATGTCCCTGGTTATCTTGGAAGCAGGCCACACCCCTAGGGAAACTCCCCTTGGGCAGACTGACCACTCAGAAGACAGTCATCTGATCCCATCATGGGAACAATCACCCAGAACTGGGGTCCAGCCAAGTTGACACACAGCTCCAACTATCACAAGTACACTATAGGACAGAGTAGTTTCCAAGGCTGTAATCTTTACAGAAACAGACTGCCACATTTTTCTCCCATGAAGCTGCTAGTGGGTTCAAACCAGCAGCCTTTCAGTTAGCAGCTCAGCATTTATTCACTGTGCCACAGGGCTCCTCAATCAAAGGAGAAGCCACAGAAAATGTTCCCTCCCCTCTTTTTGAGGAGCTGAGGCAGAAATGCAATTTTTTATTCTATGTGTCCTTGAGCTCCCAAAGCCAACAGTAGGAAGGTCTTGAGAAGAACATGATTTTGGAATAAAAGAAGCTATCACTCCCTAGAGTACAGCCTCAAATGACTGAAGGTATCAGGGCACCACACTTCCTGTTCCCAGTGAAGAGTACAAAGAAGCTCCTTAGAAAACATAGAAACAGTTGCTTTTTATGCAACAGCAATTCAACTCTTAAAGTGTGTGGGGGTGGGGGGGTGAGATATTTTGTAACTTACTTTTTATAATTTTATTTGGTGAAATTAGCAAAAACTTCTGAAGTGAGGAGGAGCCAAGATGGCAGACTAGGCATACACTATCCAGATTCTCTACGACAAGACATGAGGAGCCAGGTAAAAGGGATATGGATGAAAATTCTGGAACGCAGAGCTTCAAAGAAAAGAATAAAGAAATAGATCAAATACTGATGAAAGGAAGAGACTGAACAAAAACAGTGAACAAGGAACAGTGAACTACCAACCAGCACAGCACACTCATTTTGAGCTACAGTAAACAGCATTCCAATTGGAACTGGAACCAGATAAATGGTTCCACTCACCCAGTACTGCACCAGCACCCATATTGGTGATTGGTAACCAGAGAGGTGTGACTTCCCCCTTACTTTGCACAACCTCCCAATAACAAGTGGAATGCCCCCCCACAATTCCCACACACCTGGCAGTTGGCCAATATCCCCCCACACACACTGTAAGTGCTGTGCCTCTTTTTTTCTTTTTCATTTATGTTTTCCTTAATTCTTCCTTCTTCCACCCTTTTTCTTTCTTTTTTTTTTTCTTCCTCTTTCCTTGTCCTTTTTTTTCACTCCTTTTGGATCCTGCCAAGTGCACACTCCTCCATCCACCACCCACACCATTAGCAACACCCACACCTGCTCCTCCCCATCAAGAGATGCACACTCCCATGAGGCAAGTTCCACATTCTTGTGTAGCTGTTTGGCAGGTAGTATTTTCACCAATACTTTGCTGCTTTTTACTTTTCATTTTTTTCTCTTTTACATTTTTCCTATTTGCCTTCCTTCTTCTTAGCTCTTCTCTCTTACCTTCCTACTTTTTTTTTTCTTTTTCTTTAATTTTATTGTGGTGAGAACGTATAGAAGACATTCACCAACATCCAACTTCCACATTTACAGCTCAGGAACATTGATAACATTTTTCCTGTTGTGCCACCATTATTGCTATCCTTTTCCAAAATATTCCACCACCTATTAGTATAAAATAATTGTCCCCAAACAAAAGCTTCCCCTTTCCCCCTCTCTCCTGCCCCAGGTAAGTACTAATAATCTTTGGTTTCTATATACATCTATATCTATATGTCTTTTTTTTTCAACCTATCTAGAAATTTTCCTTCCTAGCTCCCCCCATCTCTGATACCCAACAAAGAAAGTTTCCTTCTGTGTATAAACCTTTCCTTCACTTTTTACAATAGTGGACTAATACAAAATTTGTCTTTCTGTGATTGACTTATTTTACTCAGCATAATGTCCTCCAAGTTCATTCATATTATGTGGTGTTTGGCAGATTCTACGTTATTCTTTAGGGTTGCATAGTATTTCATTTTGTGTTAAGTACCACAGTTTGTTTATCCATTCCTCAGTTGATGAGCACTTAGGTATTTCCATCTCTGCTGTGATGAAAATGGGTGTGCATATATCTATTCATGTCCTGCCTCTCTCTTCTTTAGGATATATACCTAGTAATGGGATTTCTGGGTAAAATGGTATTTCTATTTTCAACTTTTTAAGGAATAGCCATACTGATTTCTACAGTGGTTGTATCATTTTACAGTACCACAAAAATGTATGAGTATCCCAATCTCTCAACATCCTCAGCAGTATTTATTATTTTCTGTCTTGTTGAACCTTGCTACTAATGCTGGGATGAGATGGTATCTCATGGTTGTTTTCATTTGCATCTCTCTAATGGCTAATGCAGGCACTCCTCGGAAGGAAGGTTGGGCAATCCTACTTCCGTAGTGATACTGCCTCGGAAACCCAAGGAGGGGTCGCTATGAGTCAGGGCTGACTCGACGGCAAACAACAACAACAACAATGGCTAATGATCACAAACACTTCATATGTTTGTTGGCTGCCTGAATATTTTCATTAGTGAAGTGTCTGTTCATGTCTTCTGCCTATTTTTCAATTGGACTTTTTGTCTTTTTGATGTTGAGGTGTGGAGTTTTCTGTATATTTTAGAGATAAGTCTTTTGTCTGATATGTCATTGCCCAATATGTTTTTCCCCCATTCTATAGATTCTCTTTTTACTCTTTTGGAGAAATCTTTTCATGCACATAGGAATTTAATTTGTAGAAGGTTCGGGTCATCTATTTTGTCTTCTGCTGTTGTGTATCTTGGGTTATGCTTTTAGTCTTTTTATGCCATAAATTAGGGGTCCTAAGTTTGTCCCCATTTTTTCTTTCATGAATTTTATAGGTTTCACATTTAAGTATTTGATCAATCTGGAGTAAATTTTCATGTATGGTATCAGGTATTGGATCTTGTTTCATTTTTCTGCAAAAGGAAATCCTGTTTTGTCAGAATCATTGTTAAAGAGACAATCTCTTTCCCATTTAATGGATTTTGGCCCTTTGTCAAAGATCAGCTGACCATAGGTGGATGGATCTGTTTCTGGGTTCTCAATTATATTTCATTGGTTTATGTGTCTGTCATTATGCCAATACCAGGTGGTTTTGACTACTGTGGCTGTATAATAGGTTTTGTGATCTGGCAGTGTGAGATCTCCTACTTTGTTCTTCTTCTTAGATAGTTCTTTGTTTATCTGAGGTCTCTTTTCTTTCAGTATAAAGTTAGGATTTGTTCTTCCATACCCTTAAAGAATGTTGATGGGATCTGGATAGGGATTGCATTGAGTGTATAGATTGCTTTGAGTAGAACTGATATTTTCATAATATTCAATCTTCCTATCCACGAGCATGGTATGTTCCTGCTCGCAACATGGCTACATGCAGGGTTCAAGCATGCCATAAGCTCAAGACCGTTCCCCAAGGCTTTGCCTTATAAACAGGAAGCAGACCACATTCCCTAAAACAGCTACTCAGCTGCTCACAGTAGATTCCACTATGGAGTTGATTACCAATTTCATCATGGGGATGAGGCCCAACCAGGCCCAATCAAGTTGACACACAAACTTAACCACCGTAATTCTACCCCTTGACAAGTTGGCACCTGCACAGATCTTCAATGGGTGGCATCTGTACAGACCTCCTTCACTGGGTGGCTCTAATCCCCTAGGTCTTGAGTGGCAACCTCACCCCCTTGGCCTGGCAGGCCCCATTCCTCTACCTCTTGGGCATAGCAGCACTGCCCCCTCTCTTTTAGGCAGCAGCTATGGCTCCATCCCACTGACCCACATGAACAAGCAGCTCCACACTCCAGAACCAAGTTGGTGAAGGCCTGGCTCTTTGAAACATAGGGGGTTGTGGTAGTTCCACCCCCAAAGGCCACAGTCCTACCTTTTCAGGCTGAGGCAGCTCTGTTTCCCATTTCCTTGGTCTCTCTGCTTCGGCTGATTAATGCCAACGGCAACCCACTCTGCTGAAAAACCGCCTGCCCAAAAAATGCTCAGATTTCTTGCTCCATGGGCCAGCCAACCTGCTACTCCATTTCAAGCCAGTCTCTTCTACCAATTAATGCCCAAAGGCAATCCACTCTGCCAGGAAGCTGCCTACTCAATGGCACCTGGCTTTCTCCTCTGTGGGCTGGTAAGGCTGTCACTGTTTAATGCTGGTCTCTGGGCTCTGCTACTGCCATCTCTCATGCTGGTCTCTCAGTTCTGCTCCTACAGTCTCTCATGCCAGTCTCTTGGTTCTGTTCCTGCTGGCTTTCATGCTGTATGCTGGGATCTCTCTGCCAGGGTCTTGGGTCAAGGACACACTCCACTCCTGATCCCACATTTTAGGTATCTGTCAGAGCAGCACCCCACTCTGTCGGTACCATATTCTGTTCTGGTTACCTAGTGCCTCTCTGAGAGGAATATACCACAAATGGGATGGCCTTAACAAACGGGAGTCTTTTCACTTACAGTTTGGAGGCTTTAAGTGCCAAGTTCAAGTGTCAGGCTCCAGGGGCTGTGTGAAAGCCCCTCGACCTTGGGCTTCAGCTCTGCCTCTTGTTCCCAGTCCACTAAAGCTAGAGGCATCTCTTCACTCAAGTAGCTACTGGCTGCTGAGGCTAACAAGCCCAAGGTCAACAAATAAAATGGCACAGTGTCGATGTTACCAAACCACATGGCAGACCATTGACTCAAGTCCATTGAAAGTCCCAAGATTGACAGAGCATGGCAACTTGCTGAACAGCGATACTGCTACATGCAGGGTTCAAGCATGCCTTAAGCTTGAGACTGTTCCGCAAGGCTTCTCCTTATATATTGGAAGCAGACCACATCCCAAAGGCAGCTACTCAGCTGCTCACAGTAGATTCCATCATGGAGTTGATTACCAGTCTCATATTGGGGAATACTACATCCAGCTGCCTGAGCTGACCACTCAACCAGGCCCAGCCAAGTTGACACACAAACTTAATCACCACAGAGTCTATTGGCTAGGATTTTGTTGAAGATTTTTGCATCTATATTCATGAGGGGACATTGGTCTGTATGTTTCCTTTTGAGTGATATCTTTGACTGCTTTTGGTATCAAGGTTATGCTTGCTTCATAAAATGAATTTGGGAGGATTCCATCCTTTTCTGTTTTGGAATAGTTTGAGTAGGATTGGTGTCAGTTCTTCTCTGAATGGTTGGTAGAATTCTCTGGTGAAACCCCCTGGGCTGCGACTTTTCTTGTTGGTAATTTTTTGATGACTTGTTCGATTTCTTCTTTTGTGATGGACCTGTTCACCTTTTCCACATCAGTCTATATTAGTTTAGGTAAGTGGTGTGTTTCTAGAAATCTGTCCTTTTCTTCTAGATTTTCAAATTTGTTGGAGTACAGTTCTTCATAGTATCCTGATATATTCTTTTTATTTCAGTTGACTCTATTTGTTATTTGTTATTCATGTTATTTGTATTCTCTCCCTCTTTTCCTTTGTTAAATTTGCCAATGGTTTGTCAGTTTTATTAATCTTTTCAAAAAACCAACTTCTGGTCTTGTGGATTTTTTAAATTGCCCTTCTATTTTCTGTTTCATTGATTTCTGCTCAAATCTTGATTATTTCCTTTCTTCTGGTGACTGTAGGCTTTTCTTACTTTTCATTTTCTAATTGTTGCAGATGTTGGTTTGAAGTGTTGATTTTTGTTACTTCTTTTTTGATGTGTGCATTTATTGCTATACATTGGCCTCTGATCACTGCTTTTGTTGTGCCCTAAACATTTTGGAATGTTGTGTTTTCTCTCTTGACTGAAGAGATTCTTTAATTTCATCTTTTAAGAAATTTCTTCTATTACCCAGTTGTTTTTAGGAGGGTGTTATTCTCTTTCCATATGTTTGCTCTTTTTCCATTGGTCTTCCTGGTGTTGATTTCTAATTGTACAGCATTGTGATCTGAGAAGATGCTTTGCAATATTTCAATGCTTTTAATTTAATTAAGTCTTGTTTTGTGGCATAACATATGGCCTATCCTGAAAACTATTCCATTTGTGCTGGAAAAGAATGTATATTGTGCTGCTGTTGGGTGGAGTGTTCTGTAGATGTCTATGAGGTCAATTGGTTGATCATATTGTTCAGTTCTTCTGCATCTTTGTTGAGTTTCTTTACAGTTGTTCTATCTCTCATTGAAAATGGTTTAGTAAAATCTCCTACTATGACTGTGGAGTCATCTATTTGTCTTTTCAATTCTATTAAAGTCTTCTTTATGTATTTTGGAGCTTTTTCATGGGGTGCACAGATATTTATTATGATTATGTCCTCTTGTTCAATTGATTCTTAATCATTACAAAATGTTCTTCCTTTTCTATTATGATCATTTTTGTCTTAAAGTCTATTTTATCAGAAATTAATATTGCCACTCCTACCTTTTTTCAGTTACTATTTGCTTGGTATATCTTTTTCCAACCTTTCATTTGTAGTGTATGTTTGTCTTTGGGCCTAAGGTAAGTCTCTTGTAGACAGCAATTTATGAGTCATGTTTTCTTATCTAGTCTGCAACTCTCCCATTCTTGAGAGGTGCATTTACTACATTGACAATCAGTGTAATTATTGACAAGTATTTATTGTTATCTTTTTGTTTTGCGTTTTCTTCATGGTATTTCTGATTTCTTTGTTCCATATAATATTCTTTGCTGAGCTCATATTTTGTTTATGAATCATGTTATCATATCTTTCATTGCTATTGTTTTACTATTTGCTAAATATTTGTGCTTGTCCTCTTTTTTATTTTGATGTGAGGGTTTATTATTTTTCTTTGCAGTCATCCTGTGATTTATTATTTTCTTTCCAAGTTTAAAGCAGTCTGTTCTATCTTGCAATTGTTTTGATTTCCTCACCATTTAGAAGTTCTGTAACTACACTATTTATTCTCTTTGTTTGGTTTATGTTGTTGTTGTTGTTATGTGCTGTCGAGTCGGCCCCGACTCATAGCGACCCCTCCTTGGGTTTCCGAGGCAGTATCACTACGGAAGTAGGATTGCCCAACCTTCCTTCCGAGGTTTGGTTTATAGTTGTCCTCATTTACCAATTGATGTCTTTGGTTCCCTGTTTATAGTCTTATAAGCTTACTTTATTTTGTATACTTCTATAACTGGGTTGGTGGCATCATGTGTGTTAATTATCAGTTGTTTGTTGTTGTTGGTTCTCTATCAGGAGATCTCCCTTTAACATCTCTTGTAAGGTTGGTTTGGTTTTAACAAATTCCCTTAGTTTCTGCTTATCTGGAAATCTCCTGATTTCACTCTCATATCTGAGGGATAATTTTGCTGGGTATGTAATTGCTGCTTGGAGAGTTTTTTTTTTTTTTTTTCCTTTCAGGGTTTTATGTATATCATCTCATTGCTTTCTTACCTGAGAGGTTTCTGCTGAAATATCAGGACTTAGTCATACTGGTCGCCCTTTATAGGTAACTTTTTGTTTTTCCCATGTTACTACTAGGATTCTTTCTTTGTCTTTGATTTTGATGAGCTGATTATGATATGTCTTGTTGATTTCCTTTTGGGGTCTATCCTGTTCGGGGTTCGTTGAACTTCTTGAATGGATATATTCTCATCTTATATCACATTCAGAAAATTCTCTTCCAACAAATCTTTGACAATATTTTCTGTGGTTATATTTGTCTCTTCTTGTTCTGGAATTCCATGTAGCTTATTTCTTTTGATGGTATCCCGCATGAATCAGGCTTTCTACATTTCACTTTGATATTTTGTCCGATTGATCCCTTAACAAAGGAGTATTGAGGTATTTGTCTTCAATCTTGCTAATTCTGTCTTCCATTGATTCAATTCTACTTCTTTGCTGGTTCAATGTGTAATCTATTTCTGAAATCTTATTATCAATCATCTGAATTTCTATTTGGTGCTTTTGTATTGTTTCTAATTTTTTGTTTATTTTGTCCATTTGTTCTTGTATTGTTTTCCTAACTTGTTCTAGAGTTTTGTCTGTGTTTTTCCTAATTTTGTCAGTGTGTTCCTTGATCTGTCTCTCAATCCACTGAAGGTACCCAAATATAATTCATTTGAATTCCTTATCAGAGATTTCCAATGCTGTTTCTTCCTCAGGGATTTTTTTCTGGGTGTGTATCTGGTCCCTTGTTTCTACTACATTATCTTACTTCTTTGTGTGGACTGTGATGGCTTGTTATCTCTGAGACATTGTAGTGGTGTTGCATTTATGTTTAAGTTGTGATTGTATGTTGGTGGGATTCATGCAAGATTTTTTTTTTCCTTTATTTTGTTTTGATATATCTTTGTGAGCAGGTACTGTGCTCCTCTATTCACTAGTTATTAACACTTAGGCACTCACCACCTGTCTCCTGGTAGATTTGATAAAGAATGAGAGTGTGTGCACAGATCTCTGTTAACAGTTTGTAAAGAGAAGTTGAGGGTGAGTTGAGTGGCTATTGGCTGCCATCTATCATCAGTTGGTGCAAAAGCAAGTGGTGGCCCTCACTCAGTGGGTGAGGCTATAGGAGGTGCAGGTATGGTTGGGTTGTGTAGGTATGGTGGCTGTCTCCAAGTCAGACAAAAAAATTAAAAACACACACACACACAAAATATAGAAATAAAGAGAACAGAAAACTCAAACTGTATAAACAAACAGAAACAACTGCCATAAACACACACACACACACACAAACCAACATATGAGAAGAAAAATTTTTCAAAATATATTAAAAAAGCACAAAAGAAACATAATGAGAGAAAAAAAAAAAGCCTAAATATCTGGGGAGGGAGGAATGAGAGAAAAGAGCAAGAGTAAAATAACAGTAAAGAAAATATGGGAGAACTGGAAGAGGAAAAATAAGGGATGGGGAGAAACAAAAGGAAGAAAGAAAAAGAGATCCAAGAAAGTGGAAGTTGTTGTTGTTGTTATTATGTGCTGTTGAGTCATCTCTGACTCACAGTGACCTTATGTAAAACGGAACAAAACACTGCACAGTCCTGTGCCAGCCACACAATCCCTACTGTACCTGTGCCCATTGCTGCAGCCACTATGTCAATCCATATTGTTGAGGGCCTTCCCCTCTTTCATTGACCCTCCACTTTACCAAGCATGGCATCCTTCTCCAGAGAATGGTCCCTTCTGACAACATAACCAAAGTAGGTGAGATGAAGTCTGACTATCCTCACTTCCAACGAGGATTATAGTTCCACTTTTTCCAGGACAGATTTGTTATTTCTTTTAGCAGGTCACTGACTTTTAGCATTCTTTGCCAACACCACAACTCAAAAGCTTCAATTCTTCTTCTACCTTCCTCATGCATTGTCCAGCTCTTACAGGCATACGAGGTGATTGAAAATACCATGGCTTGGGTTAGGCACATCTTGTGGATGCTGAGCAAATAATCTGAGAAGCTGGACTCTATGAAGAAGAAAGTGGCATCAGGATTAGAGGAAGGTTTACTAACAACCTGCAATATGCAGACGATACAACATTGCTTACTGAAAGTGAGGATGACCTAGCGCACATATGAATGAAGATTAAAGACTACAGTCTACAGTATAGATTACACCTCAATAGAAAAAAAACAAAATTCTCACAGCTGGATCAATAAGCAGCATCACAATAGATAGAGAAAATATTGACGTTGTCAAAGACTTCATGTTACTTGGTTCTACAATCAATGCCAATGGAAGCAGCAGTCAAGACATCAAAAGATGTATTGCATTGGGCAAATCTGTTGCACAAGACCTCTTTCAAGCCCTGAAGAGCAAAGATATCTCCTTGAAGACTAATATTCACTCAACCAAAGCCATGGGAAAGGGAAGAGAAAATAAAGAAACCAGGACAGGAAACAGGAAAAAAAAAAAAAAAAAAAAAAGGACGAAAGGAGGAAAATAAAAAGAATACTTTAAAAACAAACAAACAAAAACAAAACTGTTGGGGGCAGGACATGGCACCCAGGATCTGCCAAGGCACAGTCTGGGATGGAACCCCTGCCAGTCAAGAAGGTGGGTAGAGGTGGGGGATGGCCAGATCCCTGTTCACCAAAAGGGTGCAGGGCATAAGAATAACAAGGAAAATATCATACCTTTCCAGTCATCAGCCTCCAATGAGGTTGCCCATGCTCCTCAGCAGGCAGAACCCACTTCTAGGTCACTGTCCATGAAAGAATAACTCCTGCACACACTCAAAACAGCTTTGGCCACCAACTGAAAACATCCAAAATGACTGTGTTCTCAGGACAGCCAATGGCAGTCTACAGGTCTGCCTGTCCCCTTCCATACTGTTCTCCCTTCTGGTCATCAGGCACCAATGCAGTCCCTGCCTATGCAGTCACTGGGGAGCAGGGCCAGTTCTCGGGGTGCTATCTGAAAATATTCACAATGGCTGTGCCTTCAGGACAACTGGCAGTCCTCTGCTTTGTTTGTCTCCTTACTCACTGTTTCATTTAGGTTCTTCCACTAGTTGGTATTTATTCTATTTCTTTATCGTTCCCTTGAGTTTTGAACTTCAAAACTCAGGGTTCTAGGATCATCTTCTGTATCAGTCTCAATTAGTTTTTCATTGTTTTGTTTCAGAGGGTCTATATAGCTTGTCTGCCTATTCTGTCACATTGCTGGAACCTCTCCCAGAGCCATCTTCACAATCATTGGCACTTTCAAGTATGTTGTTGCAGCTACTGCATTTTGAATGCCTTCCAAATTAGAGGCTCATCTTCCAGCACTATATCAGAAAATATTCTGTTGTAATCCAGGTTTTCATTGGTTAATTTTTGGAAGTAGATTACCATGCCTTTCTTCCTACCCTGTCTTAGTGTGGAGGCTATACAAAAACCTATCCACCAAGGGTGACTGCTGGTATTTGAAATATTGTGTATATCCAGAATAATATGCAAGCCACCATAGTACAACAAACTGACACACAGGTGATTCCAGTTCTAGCTATCTAGCCTCAACATGTACCTCCCTGTTTCTCTAGAATGTTTCTTCATCATTTGCCACCCTTCCTTTAATTTCCAAGAGTACTATAGAAATGATTTTGGTTAAACAGGGAATTAGAAAGCCTCTGGGGTAGCAATAGGAAATACACCAGACACAGATGCACACAATCAAGGAGTCAGGCTTATTAGATATTGTCCCTAGACCCTGTGCTTGTCTGAGCAGAAGATCACATACCAGTGACATCCCTGCCAGTCTTCTCTCAGTATAGCCCCTTCCTATTTTTGTATTGAATATTATCCTTTATTCCAAAAGTGAAGCCTCGTGTATGAAGATATTTCTTCTTGTCATAGAAGTTGTGGCCACCTCTGAGAATTTCCCTTCGAAATGGAATTCTTGAGTCAAAAGGTATCCACATTTAAAAAGCTTTTGATGCACATTGCCAAATTCCCCTCAAGAAGAGTATCAATTTACTAATTTACACTTCCACTGGCACTATATTAAAGGGCTTTCTCCTTGAATCCCAGCTAATACCAGGAATTATCATTCTTTTGCATTTTTGGCAGTTTGATGGGTTTAACATGGTATGGCATTGCTGTTTTATTGAGCTCTTCTTTTTATTACTTGTGAAGTTTACTTTTTACATGCATTAATTGCCAATGTGTAATCTTTTCCGAATTGCTTCAGATCATTGTTCTGTTTTATTTTTAAGTGTTCATTTGTATTATTTCTCTTATTAGATGCTGTTGAGTTGCCTCTAACTCATAGTGGTGACACAGCAAAACGAAACACTGCCCAGACCTGAGCCAGCTCCACAATCCTTGCTATACTTGAGCCCATTTCTACAGCCATTGTGTCAATCCATCTCATTGAGGGTCTTACCCACTTTCATAGACTATCCACCTTAACCAAGAGTGACATCTTTCTCCATGGAATGTTCCCTTCTGACAACATGACCAAAGTAGGTCAAACAAAGTCTGGCCATTCTTGCTTCCAAGGAGCATTCTGGCTGCACTTCCTCCAGGACAGATATGTTAGTTCTTTTAGCAGGTATTGGAACTTTCAGCATTCTTCACCAACACCACAGCTCAAAAGCATCAACTCTTCTTTGGTCTTCCTTAGTCACTGTCCAACTCTCACATGCATATGAGGTGAATGAAAATACCACAGCTTGTATCAGGAGCACATTAGTCCTCGAGGAGACATCTTTGCTCTTCCTCACTTGAAAGAGGTCCTTTGCAGCCAATTTGCCCAGTGCTGTACATTGTCTGATGTTCTGACTGCTGCTTCTATTGTTGTTGATTGTAGAATCAAGCAATGTGAAGTCTTTGACAACTTCAATCTTTTCTCCATTTATTGTGATGCTACTTAAAGGTCTAGTTGTGACAATTTTTTTTTCTATATATTGAGATGTAATCTATGCTGCAGACTATAGTCTTTAATTGTCATCAGTCAGTGCTTCAAGTCATACTCACTTTCAGCAAACAAAGTTGTGTTGTCAGTGTATCACAGGTTGTTAATGATTCTTCCTCCAATCCTGATGTCATGTTCTTCTTCATACAGCCCAACTTCTCAGATCATTTATCAGCATACAGATTGAAAGAGCATGGGGAAAGGATACAAACCTGATGCACTCCTTTCTTGATTTTGAACCATGCAGTATTTCCTTGTTCTGTTTGAATGACAGCCTCCTGGTCTATGTACATGTTCCTCATGAGTACAATTAAGTGTTCTGGAATTCCTATTCCACTCAATGTTACCCATAATTTTTTATGATCCACACAATCAAATGCTTTTGCATAGTCAATAAAACACAGGTAAACATCTTTCTGGTATTCTTTGCTTTCAGAAGATCCATCTAACATCAGCAATGATATCTCTAGTTCCACGTTCTCTTTTGAATCCATCTTGCATTTCTGGAAATTCTCTTTCAATATACTGCTGCAACCATTTTTGAATTATTTTCAGTAAGGTTTCACTTGCATGCTATATTAATGATATTGTTCGATAATTTCCACATTCTGGGGGATCACCTTTCTTTGGAATGGGTACAAATATGGATCTCTTCCAGTGAGTTGGCCAGATAGCTGTCTGCTAAATCTTTTGGCATAGCTGAGTGAGTGTCTCCAGCAGGGCATCCATTTGTTGAAACAATTCAATGGGTATTCCATCAATACCTGGAGCCTTGTTCCTTGCCAATTCCTTCAGTGCAGCTTTGACTTCTTTCAATACCATTGTTTCCTGATCATATGCCACCTCCTGGAAAGGATGAAGGCTGACCAGTTCTTTTGGATACACTGACTCTGTGTATTCCTTCCATCTTCTTTTGATGCTTCCCATAGAATCTTTCAATATTGCAACTTGAGGCTTAAATATTTTCCTCAGTTCTTTCAGTATAAGAAATGCCAAGTGTGTTCTTCATTTTTGGTTTTCTAACACCAGGTGTTTGCACATTTCATTATAGTAATTGGCTTTGTCTGCTCAAGCTGCTTTTGAAATTTTCTATTCAGCTCTTCTTGCAATTTCTTCCACTTGCTTTAGCTACTCTTCATACAAGGGCAAGTTTCAAAGTCTCTTCTGACATTCATTTTGGTCTTTTTTTCCCTTTCTTTCAAATTAGCCTTGCTAGCAAGGGACTACATGGAGGACTACTCAGGTGGCTGGGGAATAAAAGGTGAAGTAACGGGGAAGAGGAAGGCGGGCTGAGCTGTGGATAGCTTTTGGCTATCTGGATGACATCGCCATTCTGAATGTTTACAAGTGG
This sequence comes from Orycteropus afer afer, assembly GCF_000298275.1. Taxonomy (NCBI): domain Eukaryota; kingdom Metazoa; phylum Chordata; class Mammalia; order Tubulidentata; family Orycteropodidae; genus Orycteropus; species Orycteropus afer. Next base: position 5,018,463 of record NW_006921726.1, read on the forward strand.
CTTGACCATTTTGGATATTTAAAGAGACAGCGCTCTCCCAGATTCCAAGGGTTTAAGAACAGGTTCTGCTTGCCAGGAAACCCAAGGACACTCCAGACCTGCATGACTGAAAAGGTCCGACATTCCTCTTGTTACTTTTATACCCCACACTCGCTTGGTGAAAGGAGGTGCAGCCATCCCCCCTCCCACCCACCATCTGAGCCCACAGGAACTCCATCCCAATCTATGTGCTCAGACAGAGCCTGGGTGCTCTGCCCTGTCCTCCACTGATTTTTTTCTTTTATTACTATTATTTTTTTTTCATTTTCTCTTTCTTTTTTTCTGATGTTTAGTTTGCTTGTGTTTGTCTGTTTTAAAACTAATATTATTATTAATACTTTGTCATTTTTACTATTACTCTTTATTCTTCCCCTGCCAGGTCATAGTTTTCAGCTTTATTTCTTTTCCCTGTTCCTGGTTGAAATTTTTTTTTTTTTAATTAAAAAATTTTCCCCCATTTTCTCTTGGTTAACCCTGTTCCTTGTTTTTTTGTTTTGTATTTTTCCCATTTTTTTTCCTCATTATTCTCCTTCTCTACCTTTTTCTCTTAGTGCCCTATCCTCAGATATTGCAGGTTTTCTTGGTTTCTTTTTTTTCTTCTTCTTCTTTTTCCTTTCTTCTTTTTTTTTTGTTACTATTCCTGTGTGATTACATGATGTATTTTTTTGTCCATGTGGTTTTAGTTTTTTGATGATTACTCAATTATAATTTTTGTCTAACTGAGTGGGAGACAGCAACAGTCCCCCTAAGACACAACTACACCCACACCACCTGCAACTTTACTTACTGAGTGAGAGCCACCACCTCCTTCTCCACCAATGGGCCAAAGATTTAAAAAAACACCAAGAAGAGCCTGAATCACCCTTGGCTACTCTTCACAAATGGTTAACAGAGATCTACACACAACATTGCCACAATGTCTTGGAGACAACAGACCATCACAGTCCACACAAAAAAGCAAGATAAAGTGGTAGATAAAAGACAGCAGGATACAGACTCAGAACACATCCCTGAGGAAGAAGCAGCATTGGAACTCTCTGATAAGGAATTCAAAAGAATTATATTTAGGTATCTTCAAAGGATTGAGAGAC
>NW_006921726.1:5022114-5023331 GCF_000298275.1 Orycteropus afer afer
CAACAAATTTGAAAATCTGGAAGAAATGGACAAATTTCTAGAAACACATCATTTACCTAAACTAACACAGACTGATGTGGAAAATTTGAACAGGTTCATCACAAAAGAAGAAATTGAACAGGTCATCAAAGAATTACTAACTAAAAAAAGTTCTGGCCCAGATGGTTTCACTGGTGAATTCTACCAAACATTCAGAGAAGAACTGATAACAATCCTACTCAAACTATTCCCAAACATAGAAAAAGATGGAATCCTCCCTAACTCATTTCATGAAGCAAGCAGAACCTTGATACCAAAACCAGGCAAAGACATCACTCTAAAGGAAAACTAAAGACCAATATCCCTCATGAATGTAGATACAAAAATCTTCAACAAAATCCTAGCCAATAGACTCCAATAACATATCAAGAAAATCATTCATTATGACCAAGTGGAGTTAATATCAGGTATGCAGGGATGGTTCAACATTAGAAAAACAATCAACGTCATTCATCACATAAATAAAATAAAAGAGAAAAACCACATGATTATATCAATTGATGCAGAAAAGGCATTTGATAAAATCCAACACCCATTCCTGATCAAAACTCTCAGAGAAATAGGAATAGAAGGAAAATTCCCCAACATAATCAAGGATATAGGTGAAAAACTAACAGCCAACATTATTCTCAATGGAGAGAGACTGAAACCATTCCCCTTGTGAACAGGAACCAGAAAAGGATGCCCGTGATCACTGCTTCTATTCAACCCTGTACTGAAAGTCCTAGCCAAGGCCATAAGGCAGGAAAGGGAAATCAAAGGCATCCAAATTGGTAAGGAAGAAGTTAAACTATGCTATTTGCTGATGATATGATCCAATAACTAGAAAACCCAAGAGACTCAGTCAAAAATCTACTGGAACTAAGTGAGAGATTTAGCATCATGACAGGATATAAGATCACCATGAAAAAATCTGTTAGATTCCTCTACACAAGCAAAGAGATTGCTGAAAAAGAAATAAGGAAATCAATGCCGTTTACAACAGTTACCAAAAAAATGAAATACTTGGGAATAAATCTTACCAGGGACACAAAAGACCTGTACAAAGAAAACTACAAAAAACTACTTCAAGAAACCATAAGAGAACTACATAAATGGAAGAACATCCCATGCTCGTGGATAGGAAGATTGAACATTGTGAAAATGTCAGTTCTACCCAAAGCCATTTATATATTCAA
>NW_006921726.1:5024071-5032207 GCF_000298275.1 Orycteropus afer afer
AATGACATATCTGACAAGGGACTTATCTCTAGAATTTATAGAAAACTCCAACACCTCAATAACAAAAAGACAAACAATCCAATTGAAAAATGGGCAGAAGACATGAACAGATGCTTCACCAAGGAGGATATTCAAGCAGCCAACAAAAACAAAGAGGAAATGCTCACGATCATTAGTTATTAGAGAGATGCAAATCAAAACAACAATGAGATACCATCTTGCTCCAGCATTAGTAGCAATGTTCAACAAGGCACAAAATAACAAATGCTGGTGAGGATGTGGAGAGATTGGAGCTCTCCTACACTGCTGGTGGGACTATAAAATGGTACAACCATTGTGGAAAGCAGTATGGAAATTCCTTCAAAACTTGGAACCAGAAATATCATTTGACCCAGCTATTCCATTACTAGGTAATGAAGAAGTGAGAGCCATGAGAAGAACAGACATATGCACCCCATGTTCATTGCAGCACTATTTACAATAGCCAAAAGATGGAAACAACTTAGGTGTCCATCAATTGAGGAATGGATAACCAAACTCTGATACATACACACAATGGAATACTATGCAACCCTAAAGAATTATGTAGAATTTGCAAAACACGGCATAACGTGGATGAACTTGGAGGACATTATGCTGAATGAAATAAGTCAATCACAAAAGGACAAATATTGTATTAGTCTGTTAATGTAAAAGTCAAGGAAAGGTTTATCTATGGGAGGAAATTTTCTTTGTTGGTTACCAGGGGTGGGAAGGGAGGGTAGGGAATACTGTTAGATAGATAGAGATAAGTATTGATTTGTGTGAAGAGATGGGTAATGTACCAAATCTGAATGATTAATATGGTGGCATTGAGGAAGAGAAAGACATAGAGAGGTACATGGGAGATACAGACAACAAAGATGAATGAACCCTTTTGCACATATAGTACTGTGTTGTCAGTGAAGGCAAACATGAGTATACGGGTGGATAGATGGGTGGACAGGCTGAACTATTAGGTATGTGTATAAAGCGGGGAGTGTACCCAAGACTGTGTATAGGGCTGGCAGACAATTGTCTTATAAGTTTATCTGTATGATCTGAATTCCCTGGTGTATAGTAGAGCTGACAAGGGGCAAGGATGTAGTCACTGCTTGGTCACAGCCAGCTACCCAGAGGGACCAAGTAGTTGAACCTGTGGGCTCGGGACCATAGTCTCAGAGGACATTAAACTCAATTTCCATAATATACTACACAAAACATTGTTCTACCTCCTACTTTGGTGAGTAGCGACGAGGATGTTAAAAGCTTACAAGCTGCCATCTAGATGCAGTGATTGGTCTCTCCTCATCCAGAGCAAAAAAGAATGAAGAAAACCAAAAATTCATGGAAACAATTAGTCCTAGTGACTGGTACACCATCTGATCTTCAGCCTTCAGGACTGTGAGACCAGAAGAACTAGATGGTGCCTGGCTAATACTGTCAACCACTTGGAAGGGGATCTGTGTAGGAGATCCTGGATAGAGAGGGAGAACAATGTGGAATAAAACTCAAAATCATTTGGAGAAAAAACAAGGAGTGTGATCAGGTTTACTGGTCCGATAGAGCCTGGTGGAACCACTGAGACTATGGCCCCTAGCTGCCCTTTAGGTCTGGAATTGAACCCATGCCTGTGGCTTCCAGCCAAACAATAGATAGGCATATGAGTGGAACACTTACATGAGGTAGACACACTCCTTGGAGAGAACAATCATGGGAGATGGAAGGGCTATTTATGCACAGGGGACAGCTCAGTGGGCAGCAGTACATGGAGGGATGGACACAGGGAAGAGGTACCTATCAGGAGGAAGTGGGAGGGGAGCTGTTGCATTGTGGTAAATTGTGGTCAATGTCATGAGACAAAGTGTATGTGAACTGCTGTATGGAAAGTGAATTTGCTCTGCAAATTTTCACCCAAATCACAATAAATAAATAAATTATATATATAAAGTCTTTCAATCTGCATAGCTTTTGTTTATAAACAAAACTATAAAGTATATATGCAGGTATGTCTGTGTGTGTTTAATTATTCTTTCTATTGTTCTTGTTTTGTCCTCCAAAGACATATTTAATTCTTAAGTTTTACTGTCACTATCTTTAATATGCATTATCCATTATATTAATCACATTAATTACATCATGATTTTCTTTTCTTTAAAGTCATTTCAGCTCTCTACATGTGGAGTTTAATTCTTTGATAAAACTTTTCTTATCTCAATTATTGACCTTTAAATTTCATCTTGTTGCCTTTCATCTTAGAAAATTATCTTCTTAAGGTTTTTCAGTTCTGTTTTGTAGGGGCTATGCTCCTTAGAGAAGGAAACCCAAGGAGGGGTCGCTAGGAGTCGGGGCCGACTCTATGGCAAATAACAAATAACAACATGCTCCTTAGAAGTGAGATTGGTGAGACTGTGCCTTGATTACTTTGGGCACAGCATCAGAAAAGACCAATATCTGGAAAAGTACATCATGTTTGATAAAATAGCAGGTCCACAAGAATGAAAGAAGCCCTCAATGAAATGAATTGCCACAAAAGACTGGACTCAAACATACCATAGGACTAGACAACATTTTGTTCTGTTATATGTAAGGTTGCCATGAATTGGAGTCAACTCCATGACAAGTTACAACAACAGCATTGCTATCTTGTATTCTATTAAGGGTACTTACCAACTTTTTACCTGAAACTTAGTTCTGTATCCTGGGGAAGTTCATGGTTAGTGATCTGCTCCTCTTAGATTGAGGTGAGGTAAGATTTATCCAGACAAGTGGATTTTCCTGGGTTCCATGTAGACCCCTTCAGCTTTTCAGACACCTTAATAAACATGCTGTAGTACAATTCTCATCCCCAGTAGGTATACATATGGAGCCAGATCTATGTCTTGAGGTGGACTCTTCTCCTACCCACTTCTCTACAATACACACTGTCTAGTTGTATTGCACACTGACTCCATAGAGCATATGAAAAAGTATTGCCTCCAGTACTCATATCTCCCCATGCCCTCTTGTATGTGCCTTGCATAAAAGGACTATACTTCTGAAGATATAATTGGCACTGTCAACCACCTCTCTTACTAATGGATTATTTAAAGATGGTTTGTGTCTTTATAAATGTAAAAATATGGGATGACAAAAAGAATTGGGACCGTGTTACTTCAAAAAGGCAGCACACAAAATAGAGGCACTGTTGTTCAGTTTCTTTCTTGGTGTACAAGTAGACCAGTGTAGTAGCAAATAACACATTCTCTGAAGCCAGATAGTCTGAGTTTAAACCCTGGAGAGATAACTTGTAATCTAATTCCCAGGTCATCTTGGGTAGTTACCTAACAGTCCCGGTTTAGTTTCCTCATTGGTAAAATGAGGATAACAATAAAAGATTTTCAGAGCATTGGTGTGAAAAGAATCACTACAAATAAAATACCCTACCAATAAGTGTATAGTAAACATTCAATGGGAGTCCCCGGTGGTGCAAAGGGTTAATGTGTTTGGTTACTAACAAATAGATCATAGGTTTGAATCCACCCAGACTTACTTTGGAAGAAAAGCATGGTGACCTACTTCTAAAAACTCAGCAGTGAAAAACCCTATAGAGGACAGTTATACTCTGACACATATGAGATTGCCATAAGTCAGAATCTATGAATCTACTCAATGGCAACTTTTTTTTTTTTTGTATGCACTCAGTGAAATAATAGTTATTGTAAAGGAGCATAAGAGATCTTATTCTGGTGATAGAAATATCCTAAAATGAGTTTATGGTGATGGTTTCAGAATAAATCATTCAAATGTACATTTGAAATGAGTGAATTTTATGGTATATAAATTGCACCCCGTAAAGTTTCAGAAATAAAAAATAAATATAAGCTGACATTACATGCCAACACCACCAAGAAATTGATTTTATGTATTAATTTTATAAGGTTTTTTTTTTTTTTTTTTTTTTTTAATTTCTCCCTGTGGCTTATCGGCAGCTTGAATATACTACTTCTATGGTAAAATAATTGGGGAACTGAAGACAGTGTAATAGTTCAATCTTTGCACTACCAAATTGTTCCATTCATCATAACTTTTCCCTAGTTTACAGACATTTAGTTTTACTTTTAACTATTCCATGTTCTGGGAGTCCAGAGACCTGGGTTAAAATTCTGACTCTGACATTAATTAAGTGTAGAATTTAGATGAGTATCTTCCCCTCTCCAACCTCAGATTTGTGATATGCCTAAAAGAGGAAAATTATATAAATTATCTCTATATCTCTTTGCCATCCATAAGTCCATGTCATTCTCTCCCAATTCATAAATCTATTAGAAACCCACTACCATGTGGTGGTTGATGATGTATCCCTGTCCAGCCCTATATCTCCTCATCCTCTTATAGTCCTCTAAGGAAGCATAGTCACAGGGCAAAAGGAAGAGTGAAATAATAAATGTCCACTTAGCTTATGCATTAGCTCCCAGATCCAAAGCAAATCTGAGATAGGCTGGGGCATATGAAATGTTTCTTATGTCTACACCAAGGAGGCTAAATTATTAGCCTCAAGCCCAGCCTGCTTTACTTTCTCAAAATAGGAACAACTATTGTTGAAGACAACTTAACAGCAAAAAGGTAAATAATAGCTCAATCAAAAAATGGCAAAGAACTTGAACAGACATTTCATCAAAGAGGATATTCAAATGGCCAAGAGCACCTGAAGGGATGCTCAATGTCATTAGCCATTACCGTAAAAAAAAAAAAAAAAAAAATGTTATCAAGTTGATTTTGACTCATAGTGACTCTATAGGACAGAGTAAAATGGCCTTATAGGGTTTCCAAGGCTATAAATCTTTACATAAGCAGACTGCCTCATCTTTCTCCCCAGGAGCAACTGGTAAGTTTGAACCACAGCAAAGAGATACAAATCAAGACAAAAATGAGATACCACCTTACCCTAATTAGATTGAGAATGATAAAAAACGAAACAAAAACCAGAAAACAGTAGGTGTTGACAAGGTTGTAGAGAAACTTGAACCTTTATCCAATGCTGGTGGAAATGTAAAATGGTACAGCCACTGTGGAAAAAAGTTTAGTGATCCCTCAAAAAATTGAATATAGAACTATCACATGACCCAACAGTACGAATCTTAATTATATGCCCAGAACAAGTGAAGGCCAGAAGACAAACAGAAACTTATACATCGATGTTCATTGTAGCACTTTTCACAATAATCAAAAGGCAGAAACAACTGAAATGTCCATTAATTGATGAATGAAGAAACAAAGTAGGATACATACACATAGTAGAGTACTGTTGTTGCTATTGTTAGGTGTTGTTGATTCAGCTCCAACTCTTAGAGACTTCGTGTACAACAGAATGAAGTGTTGTCTGCTTCCACACCATCCTCACAAACCCTGCTATGTTCAAGCCCTTTGTTGCAGCCACAGTGTCAAGGGAATACTACTCAGCCATAAAGAAAAATGAAGCCCTGATACACACTGCAACATGAAAGAACCTTGAAAACATACTGAGTGAAATTCGTCAGTTGCAAAACAACAAATTATGTATGACTTCTCTTAATGAAATAAGCAAATCTATTGAAACCAGAAATTACTAATGGTTATCAGGGATGGGAGGGAGGGGAAAATGGGGAGTTTTTGTTTAGAGAGCATTGAGTTATAAAAGGGTAGGGATATTGGTTGAACAACTTGAAGAATGTAATCAATCTAAAAGGAGAGGGAGATGGGTTGAAAAACTTGAAGAGTGTAATCAATGTCACTTAATTGTAAATGTAAAAATTTATAATTTTTGAGACATGTGTTTTGTTACATATATTTTCCCCACAATTTAAAAAATGAAATAAAATAGACATTGAGAATAAAAAACATATAAACAACTTGGTGCCAAAAGTGTAGAAGTGGCTCCACTATTTCCCACTTAGGGGATCTTGGATAAGTCACTGAACAGGTCTCTAAACTCTAGTTTCCTTACCTTAAATGGGGTTAATAACCTGTATCTTGCAGTGCTATTATAAACAATAAATAAATAAGTAAATAAATGAACATGCCTTGCAAAATCTTGTAGCACATCCTAGGAACTTAACAAACACTGAGCAAAAGAACCAATGTTGTTGTTGTTGTTGTTGTTGTTGTTATTTGCCATCGAGTCAGCCCCGACACATAGTGACCTCTCCTTAGGTTTCCAAGGCAGTATCACTACGGAAGTAGATTGCCCAACCTTCCTTCCGAGGAGTGGCTGGTGGGTTTGAACCGCCAGCCTTCTGGTTAGCAGTCAAGTGCCTTAGGCACTATGCTACCAGAGCTCATGAGGCATTGGCAAATAACAGAACTGACCAGCAGGACCATGGACTTCCCAGGGTCTGGATGGTGTATTTAGCAGATTTGGACAGAGTCTTCAAGTGGGAAGTCTAATTAGGCTAATTGAGCAGGGACCTCTTTCTCCTTCACTGTTCTGTTTTTCTGTTGTCTCTGATAGAGAGAAACAAGTTAATGAAAAACAAACATTTCCTAGTGAATTCTCTTCACACAGGTTGAAGACTATTACATGGTGGGGAAAGAAAACAACTTCAGTTCAATTAAAAAGGTCAGGATTAGGATAACCAAAACAATCTCATGACAAGAGCGAGTCCCTGGGAAGCCATGAGTGACACTAGCCTGAGGCTATCTAACCAGTGTGAAAAACAGAAGGAGTCTTGGGAGCAAAGTGAAGCAAATCTTCAAAGCTTAGGCTCCATTTCATCATGTCCCCTTCCTAGAAGACCAACAGATAACTTCAAAGCAATTCATGGGTATGAATTCAATACTAGGTAATTTCTTCTAAGGAAGATAGTCAAAAAGTGACTCTCAGTCATGTTTAAGTTCAAAAGTAGTACAGCTGTGGGCCCTAAAACCTACCCTATAGTAACTTCAAGACAGCCACAGGAGATTCAGAATCTTACTCTAGACCTCTAGAGTGATAACAATGGGTGGACTTTGGAGGCAGACAGGAATGTGAGTAGAGAATTATCTCCCCACAAAATATGAGGCAAATGTTGTTACTTGCCATTTAATTTATTCTGACTCAGGGTGACCCCGTGTATAAAAGAATAAGATATTGCACAGTCTTATACCATCGTCATCATCATTTTTATGTTTGAGTTTATTGTTATGGCTATTGTGTCATTCTATCTCATTGAGGGCTCCCCTCTCCTTTGTTGGGCCTCCATTTAACCAAACATATATCAGTTCTTCTATAGCTATCAGTTCTTCCTGATGATGTGTCCAAAGTAAGCAAGTCAAAGTCACAGACTACTCTGTGATCCACAGGGTTTTCATTAGGTAAATTTTGGAAGTAGATTGGCAGGCCTGTCTTCTTTGTTTTAGTCTGGAAGCTTCACTGAAACCTGTTCATTATGGGAACCCTGCAGATATTTGAAATACCAGTGACATAGCTTTCAGCATCACAGCAACATGCAAGCCCCCCAGTACAACTGACAGACTAGGTAAACACAAAGGGGTAACTAGTGATTTAAGATGGGGAAATGTTGAAGACACCAACATGATTAAGATCAAGGTCAAGATCACAGATGACAGGTTGGATGGACATTATATTTCACCTGATACAGTGAACTGAGAAGAGCCCAGTGTGATAGTTGGAGCTGTGTGTCAATTGGCTGGACCACAATTCTGTGTGGTTTAAGCAGTTGTGATGTGATTATTCCCATGATGGGATCAGATGAATATGCTTTGACCAGCCAATCCATTGAAAGGAACTTTCCCTAGGGGTGTCACCTGCTTTCCATATATTTATAGACATCCTGTGAAAAGAGACATTGTTCTGTGGATAGGGATTCTGTTGTGCTGCCTACAACTGTCCTTGAGTGAACAATCCAGCATTTGGCCTGGAGATCTTGGATTCATAATTTATTGGAGTCAACAGCCAGTTTACTACCTGTCAACCTTGAGCTCCTCAGCCCCTGCAGCTGCAAGAGTCAGGAAAAGCCTCCAGCTTGACGTTTGATCCAAGAACTTTGGACTTGCCAGCTTCTATAAATGTATGAGCCATTTTCCTAAGATAAATTTTTCTCTCTATATATAAATATATAAGCTTTACTGGTTTTGTTTCTCTAGAACCTAGTCTAACAC
>NW_006921726.1:5041812-5047478 GCF_000298275.1 Orycteropus afer afer
CCAACCTTCCTTCCAAGGAGTGGCTGGTGGGTTTGAACCGCCAGCCTTCTGGTTAGCAGTCAAGTGCTTTAGCCACTATGCTACCAGAGCTCCTACCAACCACTCTAATGTTTGCTAAATGGTGATTTCCTACATCCATCATTTCTTCTACATATATTACCTGGCATTCTAACTGCAATAATTTTTCCTTCTCCTCCATTCATTTATCTTTAGCAGTAGGCACTCATGGATTTCTATTTTATTCAATATTTTGATCCTTACATTGTCTGTATTTTGGTCAGCAGGATCCTTTAAGTGGGTATCTGTGTAATTTCACATGTGCCCACATTTCTTCAAACATTTTCTTACTTTCTGGCACTGATGGGCAATCCTACTTCCGTAGTGATACTGCCTCAGAAACCCAAGGAGGGGTCGCTATGAGTCGGGTTTTACTTGACGGCACATAACAACAACAACAACAACTGGCACTGATGTTCCTGAGTCATATTGTATAATCCTGCTCCAACTCTGGATGAGGTCATTTCTTCGAGGTGCCCTGGTTCCTTTGAGAACTATTTTGGGCACTAATTATGTTCACAGATATTGGAAGTGAGGGATATTGCTTTAAGACCCATTTAGTGGTCAAAGGTATGGAATATATGTACACTTGTGTTGTGTATACTCACTTATATATAATTTAATGGGTACAGTAGAATCCTTACCTTCTATGTGGGAGACCTGGGTACAATTCTCGCCAATGTACCTAATGCCCAGCCACTACCTGTCTGTCAATGGAGCCTTGCATGTTGCTATAATGCTGAACATGTTCCTGTGGAACTCCAAACTAAGATGGATGAAAAAGAAAAGTCTGGTGATCTACTTCTGAAAATCAGCATAAAATTTCACTAAGACTTTCAGAGCATCCTGATATTTCCAAAAAATTGTGAGTTCATACTAAGACCTCCAATTTCATTCTCACCTGTTAGGGGACTTGGCTCAATCAATTAGTTTATTTGTGCAATATAAACAATCCTCCAATCATTCAAGACACCTTAAAACCTCCCCTCACAACCCATCTTTCTACCTAGGCAACTGGCACCTTGTTACTGTTTTCACCACAAAGTATATTTCTAACTCCCAACATAATGAAAGCACTGCCTTCCCTGGAATTTCTATTCCACATCTGTCCCTCATCCTTATCAGGTATTTAACAATAATAACAATAATAACTACAACAATGACTGCTGATATTAAAGAGTTCAGACTCGCTGTTAAATGTTTTAATTGCATAATCTTACTTAGTGTTGTTATTTAGTAACTCTATAAGATAAATACTGTTGTTACTCCCATTTTAGAGATGAAAAACTGAGGCAAATAATTTAAGTTGTTTGCCCAAGGCCATATAGACAGTAGTAGGCAAAGTTAACATTTTCACCCTAAACTCAGGTTCTCTGTTACACTTGTGTCTCCAGCTAGATTTTAAACACTTTCAGGAATGTAAATATTTTAACTCAACACCAAAAACAAACAAACACATAACCAGACTCACTGCCATTGGTTCGATTCTGACTAGTAGTGATCCTCACTGGGTTTCCAAGTTTGTAGATCATTATGGAAGCAAACTGCTTCATCTTTCTTCCACAGAGCAGCTGGTGAGTTCAAACCACCAAACTTTTGGTTAACAACCAAATACCTTAACCACTACACCACCAAAACACTTGAATAAAATAAAATGTTTATGTATTTCCATAGGCCCCAAGGATAGAGATCGCGTTCTCACTGCCTTCAAGTTGGATCAGACTCATAGCAACCCCACCTTGGGTTTCTGAGGTGGTATCTCTACTGAGGTAGATTGCCCAATCTTCCTTCTGAGGAGTAGCTGGTGGATTTGAACTGCCAGGGTTCTGGGTAGCAGTCAAATACCTTAGACACTACACCAGAGCTCCTAGAGATAGAGTCACTCACTGCGGTTGAGTACATTCAACTCAGAGACCCCTCCTTGAGTTTCTGAGGCAGTATCATTACAGAAGATAGAGTTAGGAAGTAAATAAATAGCTCACCAGACTTTCTAGGCTTAGTGCCTCCCAATGTTCAAAAACTTTCCTCCTGGTTGAACATGGGAAAGGAATGCGTCCAACTGCTCCAAGTTGCTTGCTAATTAGGCTACTTTACTTCTAATTAAGTGACCTTGAAATCTGGAGGTAAAATGAAGGTTGGACTGAGGTCTTTCCAATCCTAGCACAGATTTAACTAGATAGATAGATAGATAGATAGATAAGGCAATCTACTTCCATAGTGATACTGCCTTGGAAAACCAAGGAGGGGCCGCTATGAGTCGGGTCTGACTAGACAGCACATAACAACAACAACAAATATATATATATATATATATATATATATTAATATTCAAATTTGAAAAGTGGGAAATAGATAGGTCAGACAACATAGTGAAGAATGGAAAAACTTTTTTCTTTTTTTTTTGCTTTATGATACAGCCAGTAGTATGTGTTCACCCATGACCTGTTCAACCATTACAAATTAATCACCAGTCATCTACCATATAGGCAAACCAATGGCAGGGGGGATGAAGCATTGCTTTTTGCCACATAAAATAAATCTATTAGCAAAATATAAGCTTTTCAACAGGTTGTCTGCATATCAGGAAGACATAATCCTATATACCCAAACACAGAGGATTTGAGCAAGTAGCTATACTCTCTGAGTTTCAAATTGGTTCCCTGTTTTTTTGAGGATTGTTCTTGAATTAGGGGGAAAAATGTGTTTTATAGGTATGTTTTCCCAACAATCAGATTACAGGCTCACAGGATAGATTTAATCCATTTTAATTTATCCCATTTCCATGTTCTTTTTTCTTCTCCTGAAATCCCCAGTCCTACTAATCCCCTAGGATCCATGATTGGAAATTTAGGTAATTTCCCCATCCGCAGATAGATAATCCAGTGGCAGATTAGTAATCCAGTTGCAGACATTCTAGTGCAGTATTTCCCAAAGTGTGCCTCTCTTGACCTTCAGCTTCATAAGAACAGGGACTATATCTTAATTATGTTAGAAATAGAGATAATAATAATTACAGCTACTGAAAGATAGGGCAATCTACTTCTGTGAGGGTTTACCACTTTGAAAACCCAATGAGGGTTGCTGTGAGTCAGAACTGACTAGACGGCAGTGGGGTTATTTATTGCTACCAACTGTCTGTCAGTTTGTGGTACTGGAGTGGCTTGCATTTTGTTATAATGCTGGAAGCTATACCACTAGTATTTCAAATCCAGTAGAGATGCCCGTTATGGACAGGTTTCAGCAGATCTTCTAGACTAAAACAGACTAGGAAGAAAGGACTGATGAAATGCTTCCAAAAATTAGCCAATGGAAACTCTATGGATCACAACAGACTATGACATAGTCTGACATAGTGCTAGAAGATGAAGCCCCTAGATTGGAAAGTAACAATGGACTCAAGTTTGCCCTTAGTGATGAGCATCACACTGGATCAGGCACCATTTTCTTCTATTGTATTTGAGATCTTTAAGAGTTGAAGGCAACTCAATGGCAACTAACAACAACTTTCACTGAGCAATAACTGGGAGCCAAACATTCTGCTTATGCTTATTCTAATTCTCATGGTAATGCTGCAGAGAATCCTGCAATGCAGTTAGGAACAGCATCGTAGTGTAGATGAGGAACTGAGACTAATGTGTTTATAATGTGACCAATATCCAAGAGGCAGTACACAGTTGGGCTGAGATCTGAACTCTGAAGTCTCTAGAATTGAAGCCTATGTTTTTTCCACCAGGCCATGCTCCCCAACTCCAAGTCTTTTCCATCCCAGCTCCCAGGAGCGTGCCTAAAGGTAATAAAATGCTATTTGTGATTGTTGAATGGCATAAATCATGAGCAATAACAATACTTGGCAGCCTGAGACCCGGAAGAAGGGAGTAAAGGTTTGAAATGGTGCCAGGCTGTCATTTATCATTGAGCAAATGACTTCAACTCTTTGCCTCTTAATTTCCAAAACATTAATATGAGGTAATTGTGCTTGACCTCCAGTGTTCCTTCTACTTTACTATTCTGTAGTTTTCCTTGTCAACACCCAGTCCTTCTGCATTTTTAGGAGAAACTTTCTGAAATCCCCAGTCTTACTAATAATCCCCACTACCTACCACAAAACATCCTCCTACTTATTTGACAAGTCCTTTCCATAAAAAGAACTTCAAACAGTCAGCTTCTTTAGGAAAAGCTGGTGCTTAGCAAGCAGAGGTGTGATATGGCGGTTCCCACTGAGAAAGTGCAACTCAAAGCATCCACAATGTGCCCAGGAAGAAAAGAGTTTATTTACACGTCCCCTTTTCTGCCTTCTTCATTAAAATACATAAGGAATGAAAGCTTGATTTTTTTTTTTAAATGGGAAAGATTAGTAATGAAGATCATCAGTACAGATTCTAAATAAAAGCCAAGTTGTCCTTAAAATAAAGAGGCCTTTAGACAAATAATAAAATCTACTCATCCCAACGTCATTCTCAGATGAAAGAAAGACACTGTTTTAAGATAAAACACAATATTTTGTGCAAATGTAACAAAGAATGAAAGAGAAATATATGAACATACATTTATTTATAAATGTAAGTCTTTCTAATTTGTTTCTTGAGGCTCAAGTCCAATGTGAACTAAAACCAGGATTAGGGAAAAAGGACGAGAGAGGGAGAGAGAGAGAGAGAGACAGGGAGAGAGGGAGAGAGGGAGAGAGGGAGAGAGGGAGAGACGGAGAGGGAGAGAGAGAGAGAGGGCTAATGTGAAACTTCTAGGAGAATGAACACATTTTCCACACTGGAGTTTGAAAATTAACACCTTCAAGAACCAGCAGTCATTAGCACTTTGAGATTCAAAGTGATGCCTCTTTCAGCTCAGTTAATGAAACAATCCTTTTTATTTTTATTTTTGCAGAATGCAGCCTTAGCCTGGTTTTCAGAGGCAGAATTCCATGGAGATCAGGGCAAGTTCACCTGTCAAAAATAGAAGGAGTGGCTGTAAAAAAGTTTCCAATGTAATCCTTTCAGGAGGTAGGAGTACTCAGAAGAAAGACAGCCAGGCACAGGGATGATGGCTGGGGAGCACTTTCAAATGTTGATCCTGCAGGGAGCCCTGGGTCTCCACTCCTAGCCCCACTTACAGAATTTGCAAGCCTCTACAGCAAGGTGTTTGATGCCCTCTCCCTGGACACAGTCACAGGAAGCTCAAATTCCTTCTCAAAATAGAAAACAAGGAAACCCCAAGCTGTGCCCCTAATAACTGAATCAATGAAAGAAGGCTGAATGATTTGGGGGAAGACTTTCCATTTTAGAAACATAAAAATCCATTTTAAGAAAATTCAGCTCTTTGGGTAAAAGGCTGTGGTTGAAAACTTCTACAGAAAGTAGTAGAAGTAGCTGTTGTTGTTGTTAAGTGCCGTCGAGTCGTTTCCGACTCATAGCAACCCCATGCACAGCACAACGAAACACTGCCCGATCCCGCGCCAGCCCCACAATCCATGCTATACTCGAGCCCATCATCGCAGCCACTGTATCAATCCATCTCCCTGAAGGCCTCCCCCTCTTTCGTCGACCCTCCACCCTACCAAGCATGACATCCTTCTCCAGGGAATGGTCCCTTCTTACAACATGACCAAAATAGGT
>NW_006921726.1:5050193-5061449 GCF_000298275.1 Orycteropus afer afer
TGTTTCTTTGCTATTCATAAGGTTTTCCCTGGCCAATTCTTTCAGAAGTGGACGGCCTCTTCCTTCTTCCTAGTCTGTCTCAGTCTATAAACTTGTTGTTGTTAGGTGCCGTCAAGTTGGCTCCAACTCATAGCGACCCTATGCACAACAGAACAAATCACTGCCTGGTCCTGTGCCTCCCTCACAATCTTTGCTATACCTGAGCCCATCTTTGCAGCCACTGTCTCAATTCATCATTCTCCTTTTTTGTTGACCCTCCACTTTACCAAGCAATATATCCTTCTCCAGGGAAAGGTCCCTTCTGACAATAGGACCAAAGTAGGTTCAAATGAAGTCTGGTCATTTTTGACTTCCAAGGAACATTAGGGCTGCACTTCTTCCAGGACAGATTTGTTTGTTTTTTTTGACACTCCATAATACTTTCAGTATTCTTTGCCAACACCACACCTCAAAAGCATCAACGCTTCTTCGGTCTTCCTTATTCATTCTCCAGCTATCACACGCATATAAGGCTGCTCAAAATCCCATGGCTTGGGTTAGGTGCACCTTAGTCTTCAAGGAGACATCTTTGCTCTTCATCACTTGAAAGAGTTCCTTTGCAGAAGATTTGCCCAGTGCAATACATCATCTGATGTCTTGACTGCTGCTTCCATTGGTGTTGTTTGTGGAAACAAGTAGTATGAAATCTTTGACAACTTCAATCTTTTCTCCATTTATCATCATGCTGTTTATTGGTTCAGTTGTGAGGATTTTCATTTTCTGTATGTTAAGATGTAACCCATACTGTAGCTTTTTATCTTCATCAATAAGTGCTTCAAGTAATCCTCACTTTCAGCAAGCAAAATCAGGTTGTCTGCATATCAGAGGTTGTTAAGGAGTCTTCCTCCAATCCTCATGCCACATTCTTCTTCATATAGTCCAGCTTCTTGGATTATTTGCTCAGCACACAGATTGAATAAGTATGATGGAAGGATACAATCCTAGCACATTCCCTTCCAGATTTTCAATGATGCAGTGTTCCCTTGTTCTGTTTGAACAATAGCCTCCTGGTCTATGTACAGGTTCATCATGAGCACAACAAAGTGTTTTGGAATTCTTATTCTTCGCAATAATATCCATAATTTGTTATGATCCACACAATCAAATGCATTTGCATAGTCAATAAAATACAAGGAAACATCTTTTTGCTATTCTTTGCTTTCAGCCAAGATCCATCTGACATCAGCAATGGTATCCCTTGTTCCATGTCCTCTTCTAAAGCCAGCTTGCAGTTCTGGAAGTTCTATGTCAATATACTGGTACAACCATTTTTTAATTATCTTCAGCAAAATTGTACTTGTGTGTGATGTTAATGATGTTATTCAATGAACATTCTGTGGGATTACTTTTCTTTGAATGGGTACAAATATGGCTCTCTTCCTGTCAGTTGGCCAGGTAGATGTCTTCCAAATTTCTTGTCATAGCTGAGTGAGTGCCTCCAGAGAAGCATCCTTTTGGTGAAACATCTCAACAGTATTCCATCAATTCCTGGAGCCTTGCTCTTTGCCAATTCATTCAGTGCAGCATTAACTTCTTCCTTCATTAGCATTGGTTCTTGATCATATGTCACCACCTGAAATGGATGAACATTGACTAGTTCTTTTTGGTACATTGACTGTGTATTCCTTTCATCTTCTTTTGATGTTTCCTGCATCACTCAATACCTTGCCCATAGAATCTTTTAATACTGCAACTTGAGGCTTAATTTTTTCTTCAGTTCTTTCACCTTGAGAAATGCCAAGCATGTTCTTCCCTTTTGGTTTTCTAACACCAGGTCTTTGCATATTTTCTTATAATAATTGACTTTGTCTTGAGCTGTTCTTTGAAATCTTCTGTTCAGCTCATTTATCTTGTCATTTCTCCCATCTGTTTTAAGTACTCTCCACTCAAGGGAAAGTTTCAGAGTCTCTTCTGACATCCATTTTGGTCTTTTCTTCCTTTCCTGTCTTTTTTACTGACCTTTTACTTTCTTCATGGGTGATGTTCTTGATGTCATCCTACAGTTCTTCTGTTTTTTTGTCATTAGTATTCAATGCATGAAATCTATTCTTTAGATGGTCTCTAAATTCAGAAGGGATATAATAAAGGTCATATTTTGGCTCTCATGGACTTGTTTTACTTGTCTTCAGCTTCAACTTGAATTTGCATATGAGCAGTTGATGGTCTATTCCACAGGCAGCTCCTTGACATATTTTGGCTGAAGATATTGAGCTTCTCTATCACCTCTTGCCACAGATGTAGACAATTTGATGCCTGTGTAGTCCATCTGGCAAAGTCCATGTGTATAGCATCCATATATGTAGTTTACAAAAGGTATTTGCAATGAAGAAGTTGTTGGACTTTCAAAATTCTATCAGCTAATCTCCAACATTATTTCTATCACCAAGGTCATATTTTCCAACTCTCAGTAATTCTTCTTTGTTTCCAACTTTTGCATTCCAATCACCAGTGATAATCAGCACATCTTGATTACATGCTTGGTCAATTTCAGACTGCAGAAGTTGGTAAAAATCTTCAATTTCCTCATCCTTGGCTTAGGTGGTTGGTGTGTAAATTTGAATAATAGTAGTATTAACTGGTCTTCCTTGCAGGCATATGGATATTATCCTATCACTGACAGCATTGTACTTCAGGATAGATCTTGAAACATTCTTTGTGATAATGAATGCTACACCATTCCTCTTCAATTTGTCATTCCCCGCATGGTAGCGCATATAGTTGTCTGATTCAAAATGGCCAAAACCAGTTACTAAAATCAGCTCACTAATTCCTGGGATATCAGTCATTATGTGTTCCATTTCATTTTGACAACTTCAATTTTCCTAGATTCATACATCATACATTTCATAGTCCAGTCACTAATGGATGTTTGTACCTGTTTCTTCTCATTTTGAGTCTTGCCACATTAGCAAATGGAGGTCCCAAAAGCTTTACTCCATCTACATCATTAAGCTCAGCTCTACTCTGAGGCAGCAAGTCTTCCCCAGTCGTATTTTGAGTACTTTCTGACCTAGGGGCTCATCTTCCAGCACTACATCAGACTATTCAGAGCTATTCATGATGTTTTCCAGTAACATAACAGACAGTGTTTCACTGCTATTCATAATGTTTTCACTGGCTAATTCTTTGAGAAGTGGATGGCCCTTTCTTCTTCTGAGTCTGTCTTAGTCTGGAAGCTCCATTGAAACCTGTCCATCATGGGTGCTGATATCTGAAATACTGGTGGCACAGTCTCCAGGCTCACGGTAACATGCAAACCACCACAGTATGACAAACTGACAGACAAATGGTGGCTGTAAATAGTAGAAATTTTTAATTTACCATTTTCAAATGAATAGCATCCTACAGAAAGCAGATAACAACCACTTCCTCATCCTCCTACCCTCACCCTCAACTTCCACTCCTACATTGGTGGTTCAGTGGTAGAATTCTCACCCTCCATGACCTTCATCATGATAAAGGGAGAAAATATTGAAGTTGGATGAAGGATTTCATTTTACTTAGATCCACAATCAAGAAGTAGTCAAGAAATCAAAGAGGTATTGTGTTGGGCCAATCTGCTGCAAAAGACATCTTCAAAGTATTAAAAAAAAAAAAAAATCAACTTGAGGACTAAGGTGCACCTCAGCCAACCCATGACACTTTCAATTTCCTCATATGCATGTGAAAGCTGGACAATGAATAAGTGAATAAGGGAGACAGAAGAAGAATTGACATATTTTAATTATGGTGTTGGCAAAGAATATTGAATATATCATGAGCTTCCAGAAGAAGGAAGAAATATGTCTTAGAAGTAAAACAGCCTAATGCTACTTAAAAGCAATGATGGCTAGACTTCCTCACACATAATTGTACATGTTATCAAGAAGGAGAAGAACACCATGCATGGTAAAGTAAAGGGTCAGTGAAAAAGAAGAAGACCCTCAAAGAGATGAATTGACATAGTATCTGCAACAATGGGCTCAAATACAGCAACAATTGTGAGATTGACATAGGACAGGGCAATATTTCATTCTGTTGCAAAGAGACAGAACCAACTCCATGGCACCTAACAACAACATGGCCTTCCATGTTGGAGACTGGGGTTTGATTCCTGGCTGGTGCACCTCATAGGCAACTATCTCCTATCTGTCAGTGTAGTCTTGTGTGCTCCTATGATGCTGAGCAGGTCTCAGCAAAGCTTCCAGATTAACATGGGCTAGGAAAAAAGGGCCAATGATCTACTTCCTAAATCAGCCAATGGAATTCTTATAGATCACATCAATACAAAATGACTCATGGAGGCAGTGCAGGACTGGGAAGTGTTTCATTCTGTTGTGCATGGGGTTGCCATGGGTTAGGGGCCAACTTCACAGCACTTAAAAACAATACACCCCACACTAGAAAAGTGAAATATGATTATCTGCATTGTAAACGTAACCTTTAACTTATAAGAATTTTCACTATATTCCCTTTTTATTTAACTCTTTTAAAGTTTTGCACATTCATTTTAGAAAAAGCAAATAAGGAAAAACTAGAATAAATTCCCTATAATTCACTATCCAAAGATAAACATTGTGAATATTATCTCTTTCCAGATTGTTTTTTTCTTTACATATACACTTTCACATATATTTTTGGATAAGAATGGAATCACATTAAACATATTATTTTATAATCTACTTTTTCACTTAAAAAATATCATTAACAACTTTCCATGTTAAAAACAAATTCTCTCACACAATTTTTAATGGCTTCATGGCATTCCACTAAATGGGTTTATTGAATACTCTCTGCTGAGGTCATTTACTTTCCTTACAGTTTCTTTC
This sequence comes from Orycteropus afer afer, assembly GCF_000298275.1. NCBI lineage: Eukaryota > Metazoa > Chordata > Mammalia > Tubulidentata > Orycteropodidae > Orycteropus > Orycteropus afer. The sequence continues at coordinate 5,055,041 of NW_006921726.1, forward strand.
TCTTATAAAGAATGTTGTGGTGTACATTCTTTCAGCTAAATATTTACTCACTCACCACTTCTTTGGAATAAATTTCCAAATCTGGAATTCTGTCAAAGAATGTACATATTAAAATTGCTGTTTTTTATTGCAAAACTGACACCCACAAAATTGCCATTTCAATTTATAATTTTAATTTGGTGAGTAGAGACTGGAATTGTAAAAGCTTCCAAGCAACCATCTAGATGCAATGATGGGTCTCTCCTCATCCAGAGCAAGGAAGAATGAAGAAAACCAAAGACATATGGAAACAATTAGTCCAAGGAACTTGTACACCATGTGATCTTCAGCCTATACAACTAAGAGATCAGAAGAACTAAATGGTGCCTGGCTACCACTGTCAGCCACTTGGAGGGGGATCTATGTAAGAGATCCTGGATAGAGTGGGAGAACAATATGGAACAAAACCCAAAATCACTAAAAAAAAAGGGGGGGAAGTTTGCTGGTCTAACAGAGTCTGATGGAACCCCTGAGACTATGGACCCTAGTTGCCCTTTAGATCTGGAATTGAAACCATTACTGTGGCTTTCAGCCAAACAAAAGACAGGCATATGAGCTGAACATTTACATTAGGTAGATACACTCCTTGGAGAGAGCAATCATGAGAAAACAGAAGTGCTGTGTATGCACAGGGAGACAGCTCAGGGGACAGAAATGCATGGAGGGAAGGACACAGGGAAGAGGTAACTATGGGGAGGAAGTGGGAGGGGAGCTGTTGCACTGTGGGAAATTTCAGTCAATTTCATGAGACAAAGTGTATGTGAGCTGCTGCATGGAAAGTGAATTTGCTCTGTAAACGTTCACCCAAATCACAATTAAAAAAAAAAAAAAAAAGAGGAACAAGTGGAATATCTCACTTTTCTAGTCATTTGTGTCCAGAATGTCCTTGTGGTTCCCAGCAAATAGAGCCTATTCTTAAGTCTCTGGCATCTGAGAGAACACTGTTGGTTTAAATAAACAAAATGGTCAAACTGCTTGTAAACATTCAAAATGGCTGTGCCCTCTGGACAGGCAAAAGTCCACAGCTCAGCCCATCTCCCTCTTTACTGCTTCCCATTTTATTCACCAGTCACTCATGCAGTCCTTTGTGTAGCCCCTGGCTAGCAGGGCCAATTTTTAAGTTAATTCTGGTCCTAACATCACTCAGCAGTATCCAAGCTGTCTGTGCTGTCAGGATCACTGACAGATTGCAGTTCTGTATGTCTCCTTTTTCAGTGTTTTCATGCAGGTTCTTCTACTAGTTGGAGTTTAGACCACTTCTGTATCCTTCCCTTCAAAGCTCAGGATTCCAGGATTATCTTTTGTATCTGTGTTAATTGGTTCCATTTTTCTTTGTTGAAGATGGTCTGTGCAGTCTGTCTACCTATTCTGACATCTTACCAGAACTCCTGATTATTGTGATCCATGGGGTTTTAATAGGGTGATTTTACAAGTATATCGACAAGCCCCTTTTCCTAGTCCACCATTAGTCTGGAAGCTCTATTGAAACTTAGTCAACAACAAAGCAATATGCAAGCTTTCACTGACAGATGGGTGATGATGACCCATGAGGTTCATTGGCTGAGAATTGAACCCAGGTCTCTCACAAGGAAGGCAAGAATTCTACCACTGAACACCAATGTCCCATAATTAAAGTAAGATGTATGGATTCCATCTCCAAAAGTACATTTTCTAAGCTAGTATCCTCCAAACTGCTATTCCCTATGAGGTCACTGTGTGGTGAAAATTGTATTGTGTACTCAAATAATGATGTGAACTGTGTGTTAAAGTTAAACTAGAAGATTAACTACTGAAATTGTTAGGAAGTTTATTATTCTCTGGTGACGTAGTGCTTAAGGCATTTGACTGTTAACCAGAAGGCTGGCGGTTCAAATCCACCAGCCACTTCTCAGAAGGAAGGTTGGGCAATCTACTTCTGCAGTGATACCACCTCAGAAATCTAAGGAGGGGTTGCTATGAGTAGGATCCAACTCGATGGCAGTGAGTTTGGTTTTTTAGTTTTTTTTTTTATTTATTATGGACCTTCCTCCAGAACATTCCAAAATTTTCCCCAGTCTTGTTTAATCATGGGATGTGTTACATATTTTTCTATAGGGTCCCCATTAGAATATCCTGAAACTATTAATTTGTATAAATTGCTTTGTAAAACACTACACTAGGTGGAAGAATGTACAAAACAAAGAAAATTTGACCAACATAGCAAAAGAAAACATAATTCTAAAAGCATAAAATAAAATAGTAGGAGAAAGTAAGGTACTTGTAACACTAAATATAGATGGATTAAACACTTGTATTGAAGTAAAAAAATTCTCAATTTGGATGAAAAAAAATCAAGCAAATTTTAATTTCAAAAGGCATGGGAAAGGAAAACTAGAAAGTTTAAGAGGAAGGATTGCATACCATAAACTTCAAGAGAGAAAATACAGAGAGGGAAAAGGAGAGTGAGAAAAAGAGAGAGAAGTAAGAAAGAAAGGAAAAGAAAAACTAGGTTGATAAAACTAACCCACCAGGAATAATAGAATTTTGGGCAAAATTAAATAAAAATATTTGAAGGAAGAATCTCCTATAAAGCTATCATAGTCACGAGTCTACATAGACCAGGTGACCTAGATTGAAATAAATAGAAACAATTACTAGATATAAAAAACATATTGGCAAAAACATGGCTATGCCAAAAACCAAAAACTTAAATGTGTCACTCAATTATTCAACAAAAAATGCATAATACCATAGAAGATTTGAGTAACATAATTAATAAGGTGAGTATACCAAACATCTTCATATATCAGATTTTATACCTAAGAGAATAAAATTCTTTCAAAAAGTCCATCAAATCCTTATAAAAATAATCTACTAGACCATAAAGAAAACTTCAATAAATGTAGAAATAACACAGGCAAAATTCTTTGGATACACTATAGTGTCAAGCTGTAGAAAGAATAAATCTGAAAAAAGTATAAATGCCAGAAATGGTTTTAAAAAGATGTTGAAAACTGGAGTCAATCACTAATTGTGAAAGAATTTAGAAAAGCATCAAAGTAATCAGCAACTAAAAGGACATTAGCTCCAGATGATTTTTTGGGTGAGTTTTTTGAGACTATAAAAAAAAAAATCCCATCGCACAGAAACTATCTTAGCTCATAGGAAAACACAAAAATTTCCAAGTCAATTCATGAGGTTAGTTTCACCATGGCACTCAGCCCAACAATAGTAGAATATAAAAGAAAAATAAAAGACTGCTTATTGTTGTTGTTAAAAACAAACCCAAACTTACTGCCATCGCGTTGGGTCTGACTCAGCAGCCCCTCCTTGGGGTTCTGTGGCGTTATCACTACCGGGAGTAGATTGCCAACCTTCCTTCCAGGGAATGGCTGGTGGATTTGAACCGCCAGCCTTCTGGTTATCAGTCAAATGCCTTAGGCACTACACCACCAGAGCTGCCGTCAAATTGATGTTGATTCATGACAACTTATGTGCAACAGAACAAAACACTACTCAGTCCTACCTCATCCTCCCAATCACCAGCATGTTTGAATCCATTGTTGCAGCTATTGTGCCAATCTCTTTCCCTGAGGACCTGTTCTGCTGTTGTCACCAGCCCTCTACTTACCAAATATGATTAATTTACTATCAATTAATCTCTCCTGATGAAATGTCCAAAAAAGTGAGTGAGACAATGTTCTGTTGTGATCTATAAGGTTTTCATAGGAGCTCTGGTGGCATTGTGCCTGAGACATTTGACTGCTAACCAGAAGGCTGACGGTTCAAACCCACCAGCCACTCCTCAGAAGGAAGATTGGGCAATCTACTTCCCTAAAGATCCTGCCTTAGAAACCCAAGGAGAGGTTGCTGGGAGTTGGATCCAACTCCAAGGCACTGAGTTTAATGAGTAATTTTCTTCACTAGCCTTTTTTTCCAGTCTGTCTTAGTCTGGAAGGTCCACTGAAACCTGTTCACCATGGACAACCTTGCTGGTATTTTAATACTATTGGCATAAATTCCAGCATCATAGCAACACACAAGCCACCACAATATGACAAACTGACAGGATGACAAACTGACACATATCTATAATCATAAAAGTCATAAATGAAATACTAGCAATATTATTCTATGTAAAAAGAGTAACATTGCATAGCCATGTAAGTCACCAGAGGAGTGTAAGAATAGCATGATATTAGAAAATAAATTTATATAATTTGTTATATTATTAGGTCAAAGGGGAAGAAAAACTTAAAATCTTTTTTAAGTGTTGAAAATAGCTTTGGTTCCATTAAATATCCAACACTAGTAAATGATAATAATAAAAGAATTGTTAAGCTAAGTCTAAGAAGATGCTTATTTCAAAAAAACACAAATACCATCCTTAATGGTAATATATAGCTATATTTAATATTAAAAGAAAGAGTAAAGTAAAAACTATCACCACTGCTATTTATTATTGTTTTGAGAGCCCATTTCGATATATCAGGATACGAAAAAATAAAAAGTGGGACATATATTTTAAAAGAGAAATCAAAGTAACTTATGTGTAGAGTATGTCATCAACTTAGGCATTGCAAGAGAATCCAATGGAAGCTTTGTCAATTAGCAGCTCTGTAAGGAGCTCTGATGGCAGAGTGGATAAGGCATTTGGCTGCTAACCAGATTAGCAGTTCAAACCCACCACCTGCTCCACAGAAGGAAGATGGGGCAATCTACTTCTGCAAAGATTTACAGCTTCAGAAACCCAAATGGGGTCATTGTGAGTTAAAATTGACTCGATAGCAGTAAGTTGTTTGTTTGCTTGTTTGTTTTTGGAACAGTTCTATTGGGTGGTTTATTTCAGAGCAAATGTACAGCAGAGTAGGTGTTTCCACTCAAACTAGCAAAAAAGAAAACACTCATTTGGACTAGGAGAATGGGGCCACCCAAAGCCTAGGGAACAGACTTTCTGTCCCAATGGGCCTGAACGGCAAAGCTGAAGCCCAAGGCTTTATATTCTCCACCCAGCATGTAGAAAGTATGACCAACACCCAGAGTCTAGAGGGCAGAGTCTGGATGGTCTCAAAGAAAAGAGGATTGTTTTCAAGACTTGAGAGCTAATGTAAATTATTCTGCTGGGTTTTTTACTTACTTAGTGCTTCCATAAAGATTTACCACCTCAGAAACCCAAAGGAGGTCTGGGTTTGGGTTGGAATCAACTCAATGGCAGTAAGTTTTGTTTTTTTTTTTCTTTTGTGCCTATTATCCCTTCTTTTCCTTCAGTTTCTCCTATTTGCAATGGAAATGTCTACCTTGTACCAGGTCTAACATTGTACTTTGGAAGTAGATATCTGATTTTCTGGATTCACAAATGAAAAGGAATTTTGTCCTAGGATAGAATTTGGATGTAAAGTTGACTTAAGACTTTTGAGATGATATGATGAGGAGAATGTGTTTTACATGTGGCAAGGACATGAAATTTTGATCACTTATAATTCCTAGTGATGGGATTGGAAAGAAGGGAACAAAGAAGATGGACTGGTAGTTGGAAAATATGGCATATGTGACAGAAATTACTAAGGAAATCATGTGATAGAATTTGGTAAGACCAAAGACTCAAAGATTTACTGCAAAACACCTTTTTTAACAACAAAAACAGTGACTATGCATGTGGACATCACCAGATGGATTACACAGGAATCAAATAGACTACATCTGTGGAAAAAGATGATGGAGAAACTCACTATCATCTGTCAAAATAGGGCTAGGGCCAACTGTAGAAGAGGCCATCCATCAATTGCTCATAACTCAAGTTTAAATTGAAGCTGAAGAAAATTAAAACAAATCCATGAAAGCCAAAATATGACCTTGAGTACATTCTACTTGATTTTAGAGACCATCTGAAGAATAGATTTGATGCAATGAACACCAATGACTGAAGGCCAGATGAGTTGTGTAATGACATCAAAGATATCATACATGAAGAAAGCAAAAAGTCATTAAAAAGACAGGAAACAAAGACCAAAATGGATGTCAGAAGAGACTCTGAAATTTTCCCTTGAAGAAAGTAGCTAAATAAAATGTAAGAAATGATTAAATAAAAGAGCTGAACAGAAGATTTCAAAGGTTAGCTTGAGAAAATAATAATTCTAATGGAATGTATTGTAATGGAATATCCAAAGTCTTGGAGTTAGAAACCTCCATGGAAGAACATGCTCAACATTTTCCAAGCTAAAAGAACTGAAGAAAAAATTAAACCCTTGAGTTGTAATATTGAAGGGTTTTCTAGACAAAATACTGAATGGAGCAGGAAGTTTCAAAAGAAGATGGAAGGAATGCACGGAGTTGGTCGATGTTCAACAATTTCAGCAGGTAGCATATAATCAAGAACCAATGGTATTAAATA